>NC_086325.1:144633683-145007433 GCF_036172605.1 Pelobates fuscus | reverse complement strand
TTGTAACTGAACTAAATTGGCCATAGAAATACATTTGTTTCAGTTTGTGTTCATTTATTTGCTTGTATATTCTCAAGGAAATAGCTGCTGGTTTTCTGGCTTTTAGTTCCTGCGTCAGACTGAATATAACCATGAGTGATCTGGCTTAAAGGGACACTACGCACATATAGGTACATATAGTTACCTAGTAATCTAGGTTGAAAAAAAGATTAAAGCCCATCAAGTTCAACCTTGAAACCCATTCTTTTATGCTGTTGATCCAAAAGAAGGTAAAAACTCCATTTCCAATCATGCCAAAAAAGTACAAAAAATCCTTCTTGACTCCGTAATGGTAATCAGATTTCTCCTTGGATCGGCAACCCGTTCACACACATATTAATTATATCCTTTAATATTCTGTTTTTGCAAAAAAACATCCAAACCTTTTTATTTATTTATTTAAATATCTATAGAATCTGATAAGACAATCTCTTGAAGTAAAGAATTCCACATTTGTATTCTTCTTACTGTACAGAACCCTTTTTTTTTTTTTTAGTTGTAAGTGAAAACACCTTTCTTGCTGAAGTGCTTTATGTGTCTGGAGCCTGTCACTTTTGTGAAGATTTTAATTTAAAAAATCAGTAAATTTATAATTGGGCACAGAAACTACTCCCTGGTGCTAACCGAAAGCTGCAGGCGCACTGTACTCACCGGCACTTGCCTTCCCCCATCTCAATCGACTGTATCACAACCGATTGAGAAGCATTGGAAAACCGTGTTCGTGTGCACATGCGCGCACCTGCTCACGGTTCCAGAGAAGCATTTGATTGGAGTATACCCTGGTACAGACTAAATTTCGCTGTCTGAGTTAATCTTCTGAATCACAGAATCTTCAGTGGTTGCAGTCAGGCTGGGTTTCGGCAAAGGGGAGAACCCTGCATTTTTTTGGTCTAAGAGTTCAAAAGACTCATGCCACCATAACAACTACCACGAACTGTAGTCTTTATTGTGTTTTGAGTGTCCCTTTAATGAATGATGTGCTGTACATAAAAGGTTTTGAATAGGGAAGGTTACAATGTTATCCTGCCACTTATACGTATTAGATCATAGCAGGTGCTCACATTGAAAATGCTGGTGGTACCATAACGTTTACATTTGATATATTTAAATACATTTCCACTTATATTATTTCCACTTCTTCCAAACTCCCTCTCTCCCACATGTGATGATAGAAAAAAAATTAAAAAATTAAAAATATGTATAAAAAATATAGTACATATGAATAAAAGCAAATCAGTACAGGTGTTACGGCTTAAAGATTCCAATAAAGTAATGATGATGTTGAGAGAGAAACCTGTTATTAAATTTGAATAAACCGTATTTTTCTCAAAATTAAAAACTAGAATGCCTCTTTCAACAAAATAAAGAAATAATGATAATAAGCATCTAGCGGCAATTATCATTTAATAGTCATTTGTATTCAAATGAGCAATGTTTCACCGGAATGTTAAGCATTTTGAACGCAATCTCCAAGGATCTACAGCTGTCACACTGTGAAATTCTTTTGATGTTTTTGTCTTTTTAGCGTATTTTGTCAGCACTGTCCTTGTTTATTACTCACTCTCTCATCCTTTTTTCTCTCTTTTTTTTCAAACTAAAAGGCACAATATTGAAATCTTTAGGGAGACATAACACATTTTTTAAAAAGCTTTGTACTTTACTCCCTAGTGATACTTCTCTTGCTTTCACATTTAAGCTTTTATTGATTTAGTTTATACTTTGGTTACAGAACGTTAACGGGGAGATATAATAAAAAAAGTGTTGCAGTATATATTAGTGTACATTGCTACATTATATCTATAGCTGATTAGTTAAAAGTTAGTTCCAGTGGCCAGCTCCTGTTGTTATAAAAACTCTTTGTTGGGAAATGGTCATTCCCAGGTGCCAAAACCTTAGACCAGTGGTTCTCAAACCAGTCCTCAAGACCCACCAACAGTCCAGGTTTTGTTAGTATCTCCATTGGAATAAAACAGGGAAATACATGAATCCTGGACTGTTGGTGGGCCATGAGGACTGGTTTGAGAACCACTGCCTTAGACAGACAACCTGCAGTCTATAGAGTGTCTAGGATACACAGCAGCTCAGACTCATTAAAGGACAATAAAGGAACAGGGCACTGTAATGGTTATGGTGCTAGGTTCCAGAAGCTCTCTGTCTGCAGTGAAGTCCAACTAAGTTCATTGGTTGAGAGTGATCAAGTGATGCTGTCAGCCAATAAGCTGGTCCTGCAAAGCCGGGTTTAACTCAGGAGAGTTTATGGCATCTTCTATACAGAAACTTTCAGCTCTCTGGATGATGTTGTTGAAACAGGGAATGGCACTCTGTTGCGGTCACCGGCCCGCCGAACCTCACGGCCGTGCCCGACCGCGCCGACAACACGAGCTTACCTGCTCGTCGGCGAGCCGGGAACCGCTCTCTCAGTTCTTCCGGGCATCACGCCCGAATCCAACATGGCGCCGACCACGTGGTCGCGTCTATGGATAGCTCCGCCCCCGAGAATTATACCAACGTGTGCGTGACGTCACGACGTCAACGCACACGCACGTTTTGGGGTCAGAGGTTGTCCTCTGACCAATCATAGCATAGAGAGGGGTATTTAAACCCCTAATTCACCCCAGTACTTTGCCCTGTCGTGGTTTCCGTTTCCTGGTTTCCTGAGAGTGCTATTTTCGTGTTTCTGATTTCCTGGTATCCTGATCTTGGCTTTTTCCTGGTTATTCCGATTTTCTGGTTTCCTTGACTTGGCTTGTTTAAACGGTATTGAGTATTTTCTGGCTTCCTTGACCTCGGCTTTCCCTTTGACCATTCTCTGTCTCTAGCGTATTAGTCCGGCCATTCTAAGGTCCGGTTTACGCTCTGTCCTTTCATTTCTCTTTCCTTTATGTATATGGTTACATAGTTTCTGCGTGCTGGACCACACTAGTAGTCGTGACACACCCAACAGACCACATGTAGTAAGTCAAACCCTATAGTCAACAGATTGACTATATAAATTGGAGGGGCACCAGTCCATGCACTTTCTAGGTGAAGCTAAGTATAATTACACTTAGCTGAACCTCTCGTTAGTTGGTGCCACCATCTACAGATCTACAGAGGTCTACAGAGGCTGGGCAAGGGCACCATGTCCCACAGTCTTCACTAGTAATACCTGTGGAAATTACAAAACTTGATGCCTTTTAACAAATTTGTCATCTTTAGTCTAGAACGTAAGAGAAAGTTTATAATATAGATTCAAAGTTGGTTATCCACAAACTCTCCACATTAATAGTTCAATGCAGGAGTGCCCAAAAGATAGATACCCAGATGTTTTAGAACTGCAACGTCTATAATGGTTTGACATTCTAAAGGCTGGCAAAGCATCACGGGGGTGGAGGTTCTCTAACAATTGGTGATTTACATCTTATTTAAGGAATAAACTATGTCCAACTTACCTTGTTCACTTTGTAAGTCCCTCTGGCCTCTTACAGTACGTTAAACATGACTGAATAGTGGTGTCTAGGATAGTTTAGCTTGATAGTGGTACGGTACATACTGATTTCTTTCCTTCGTGGAGTTCTAATTAAACCACAGATCTTTAAATCGAATGTTATCTAAGTATCATTACACAATTAACAGAGTCAGTAGAATCCCATTATTGTAGCACATAGCCAAACCACGTAATAGTTAAAATCTCACTGTAAAAATAGCACTTCTGCCCAAGGCAAATAATTATATTTTTTTATTCCGTCTCAGCCCTTCATGTAAATTGTGTTAGTTCTAGTTTATTACAATGTGCGATCTGTATGATATAGATTACACACACTGGGATATTTTGTGCCAATTAAGAAGACTATAATTTCTCTGTCTCTCTCTCTCAATATATACATGAAATAATATTTCAGAATATCGATTAGTAAGCCAAGGTGTTGAGAATAACCATAATGTAAAATTTTGCAATTATTAGGATGATTTGGGGGGAAATTAAGATATTTTATAAATATGATGGTGGATCCAGCTAATCTACCGTTGAAAGTTGGTTTGTATCATCAAACCCTAGAGGAGCTGAGACCCTAATGATCTGTCAAGATGAAGGGGTTTGAAGGGCTCACCGAGCTACAATTCTCTTGATGTCTAGACAACCTTAAGGCTTGCAATGTGTCATGGAAGTGGAAATGGAAGTTCTAAAACACCTGCTGTGATCTATCTTTTGGTCATCTCTGACCTAGATTAATACTTTTTTTTCTCTTCCAGCTTAAGTCTAAATAGTACAAGCAGCAACAAAAAGTTGACATAGGTACAGGAAAATACAGTTGGTTAAGCAACGTGAATAAAAAAAATGAAAAAAAAAAAAGGTAAAGTTTGCCTTAAGGATTCTTCAATTCTTCTATTATGTGTAGACTATTGGAGCTATATAAATAAATATGTTAATAATATAAAACTCAACCTGCTCTGTAGCTCTAAATGAAAGTTTTACAAATCTAAGTAGATTACAAACACTATGTAAATTCGGTTTGTTTTTATATTTCCCTGTTTCCTGGAACAAAACGAAATTATCTTTACAAGCCTGCAGGTAAAATGGCGTGAACATTTTTTTTTTAAACTCCGGAACGTTATGCCTTGGTAACTGTTATAAATGCTGGATTTTATGTTTCTTGCTTTTAGTTTCGAACTATGCTTGTATCGCTTCATTAAAATAAAGGTACCTTGCTCCAATGCAGTGACACCCACTGCTAGGGACTTATTCACTAAACAGTGAATAGTAATGAATTAACAATATAATTGAAAAATATGAGTTGCATCAGTTCCTTATAAAATCATTGTGAGTATAATTAAACCCACAAACCAACCATTCCCTGCAACCTTTGGTCATTTTAGATTCTTCTTCTTCTAATAACTGCTTAAATTCAAAGTTGTTTAACTGCTCTCTTCAAGTCCAGTGACAATATTCAGATGGGTTCAGATCCAAACATTTACAATAACTTGCTTTCATATCATTTTCAAACTATTTGTCCATTTAGAATATGTTTAGAAATTAGATTGTTTCATGACCCACTTATGTTTAGCTTTAGCCCGCAGACAGATGGGTTGGAGACAGAGCTCATGGTGGTCTTAGTAACGATGGCCCAGCCAAGTCCCGAGGCAGCAAATTACTGCAAACCATGGAACTTTCGCAACACGCCTGCCTGACGGTTGTGATACAGAGTTTCTGTGTCGTTATATTCATTGAAAGGTTATACTTCTCACAAAAAATATACACCTTTCATTCATCTGATGTCTATTCACTAAAAACTGAATGCCAGCCAAATTAAGCTCTGTTATCACGTTTTGGCTGATTTAAAAGAATGTAACCCGTTCAGTTAATTTGTGCTTCCATTCAGATGCCTTTCAGTTGTCATCCTCCATATGACTTTGCTCATTAATCTATTAACAAGTGAATGTAAACAAAATATTTTGGTCACTCCACTGCCCAAATACCCCCCAAAAATTCTAAACTAAAATCATTGTTTAGTACGTATAGCTACAATGAGAACAGAACAGCTAGTAGTGTTCTTTCAGTTAATGATTACTTCTTGCAGAGTGACCAAGACATTGAACCCTCTTTCGTCAGACAGTTGCGGAGACCACAGTACTTATAAATGATTATGTAAGTATTTCTAGAAGTTTTGCTAAGGTCTCCAGAGGTCTAAGCTGAATGTGGCAAAATGTTTGTCTGCATAAAGGACTTGTAAAATGTCAAAGGTTCTCATCTTTAATGTCTAAAGAGATTTTTGTGGGTAATCTGGCTAATGGAAAAAATTACGATATATTACTCAATTACTATACAAGTAGTCAATTCTAGTGGACAATACGTCAAGATCTAAATTTGTCCTCCTTAGCAAGAAGTATCAAAAGATGTTTTGCACTCTATGAAAAGCACTGTCAATTATGCCAATGAACATTTATGTGGACTTTTTCAGAGATTCAGCCCATAAAGTAGATTAACTTGCCTTGTGGTCAACAGGAAAGTGGTAAGCTTGCTTGGGACCAAGATGGTTAAGAGTGTGTAGAGTTATGCTATACTTCGCCATCCATGGCGATGTCCAAACCAGGAAGTAAAATCTAACAAATGCCCAGGAATGCTCATAACAAATAATCCCAGTCATAATCCAACTTTAAGATGATATTATGACAAGATATAGATTTTATTGACATCTGTGTCTTGTTTGAAGTTTGATAGCCGTCCTTGCACCCAGGATATTAATATGGTGGTGTGTACATACATTTCTGAAAAGGAGGACACACATCATCATTGTTTTACCAGATGTTCTCATTTGCACTTACAACCAGTCTTATTGGGTCATACTGTGTTATGTGTTCTTTTTTGTCATACTCAACTGCTAAGCCATTAAAAGAAACTCCAGATATATGATGGTTCTTTTGAATTAGTAATTAACAGCAATGAATCATTTATAATGTCTGTGGACTTTAAACTGTGACCCAAAGGTTCCATACTGATGTTGACAACTCATGATTATCAGAATCTAAATCATGACTAAGATACACTAACAATTTAAACTTTCAAATATACTGCACTATGACTTACTATGTGATACAGAAGATTGAGTCATATTTAGAGGATGCGCTATATCAAGGCTGCTTTATATCAGGTATGATCAAAGTGGTTTTCCTATGCAAAATTAGGATATATAATAGTTAATTCCTGATAGAATGTACCATATGGTTCCATCATAGAGTCGTGCTATTCTTTACTGAGACACACATTGCATTTCCATGGTTCCTTTATGGAACTGTCAAAAAAGGTAGGAACTGCAAGATCGCTTGTAAGACTATCAGCTCTCTGTAATACAGATGGTAGAGGCACAGAAATAGATTCATCTGTTTAAATATATACTCAAAATAAGCAAGTGAATATTATACAATATGGTAATTTATGCATATGAAAAACTAAACTGCAGAGGCAACTTTTTTAGAAGAAGAATGTTATTTTGAAAATGTGCTCAGATTCTCAGAGTAAGAATATAATTGATTTAATTTACTTTATAACGACAAAACTTATTAGAAATGTATTATAGAAATACATAGTGGCATTATAACTCAGGATAGCTATGGTGCAAAATAAAATGCTTGAAGAACGTTGTGGAATGTGGTAATGGAAATGCTAGAAGAGGAAAAGGAGGTTTACTGAAATATTAAAAAGACCCAGATTGATAAAACAATTTAGGTATTAGGTAGCTTTATCATATTACAATGTTAATAAATGAATTTAACGACCTGAGAAATTGCTGGGTTTGGCTTCTAGTTGCTGGAACATCAGGTGAAATTCATCATCTCTTGGAAAGTAAAAGTTTGATTTAGCTCTGCCTACTCCCCATCGTCTTATGCCCATAACTGGAAGTCTTCATTCTAGACTAGGTAGTCTTTGAGCTCTGACCTACTTCTATGGATGGTGCTGGCCCATTTTATCAGAGAGACACCGTTCTGTGCATATAGTGTAGGATCTAGGAGCAAGGAGTTATGAAAAGTTCCCAGGCATGCTAATCCAGAGATGGACACTGATAGACAAACAATAACATACAATTAAATGGTGAGATAAAGGTTGGTAATTTATTTATAATCCAAGGAATATTTGCAGTGGAATCACCAAAGAACATGTGATATCAATTCTGGTGGTCAACCTTCAGTGACAAAGAAGAACAAGGAATACAAAGGATGTTTGGACTTTGAGCTGTCACATTCTTCTTTGTTTTAATACATGGGCCATAACCTTTTAAATGAACATGTGCAGGAGTTCAATTCGTATTACTGCGAAGTGTTCTTGTCGATCAGCAGGCAAACTTTTGTTGTTTATAACAGCAAACATGCAGGAGCTCTCATTTGTTATGTGCAGATAGATAGAGAGGGGAGCATACTGTGGACAGAATCAACTATGATAAATAGGGTCATGACAACAATGTACCCATTTGTCCTAGTATGTGTTTCCTGTGAGATGGCTGAGAAGTTGATAATATTATATTCTCTTTATAGTATTTTTTGTTTCCTCTACTTGGATTGTGACAACCTGCAAGGCTCAGCAAAATCTTTCAGGTCTAATTTTACCGGCATATTCTAGAAGAAATTTAATGGAAATTTTAAATTTGCAAAAAAAAATATTACCTAATAAAAAAAACAATATATACAGACAGTGTGTATGCAGATACAACCGTCAAGGATTTGTACGACATCAGCAGTTTAAGTGTACTGGAAACAAGGGTATTGAAAACCATGCGTGACGGGGGCTTACAGTTTCACGGAACACAAAAATAATGAGTCTTCATTTTTTTTAGATATGGTGAGAAGCAAGGAGTTTAAGCCTAAGTAGTTGAGGTAAAAACAGTGTTTTTTGCAACCTCCTTCACAGCTCATCACCACGAGCACAGCATTGAATGGACGAACATCAAAGATTTTTTGGGACAAGACAAAACTGAACAATACGGAATAGTTATAGCGAGTATTGCTCAGCGCCCACACAGCACCAAGAAATAGACCAGATTCCGGTCAACATGATGCACAGTCATGTGCTTAGTGATACAGAAAGCATACATGTTACCAAAACAGCAGGATCCTAAAAAAAAAAAGCCAAAATAAGTAGATTTTGTGTGCTCGAACACAATAACGGCTTTTGTGCTCCCTGTTTGCGACTTGTTGGAAAGGGAAATTCCAAGCTTGTGAGAGCAGTGACATGGACCCTGGCAGTGATTTATCTTGGGGGTCAATGAAGAGATTTAGAAAAAAAAAATGGTTTCTCTATTGAGACGTTGTGAAATCATTGTTTGTGTCTGTCGCAAGACTGAGTTTTAAGAAAAAAGTTTGTGTGTTGGTTTGGAAGTTTTCATATACTCATAATGAAAAACAATATCATTTGTATGTCATTGAAGTAAAAAGAGATTTGTATCCGGTGGAGGAAGACTACAGAATTTCAACTATTTTATAGATACATTTTTTATTTTGTAGTCTAGACTGCTATCTACAGAGGCCTTTCCAAATGAAATGCAATTTGTACATATGATTTTTTTATTTTATTTAATAAGCATGGTGTAAAAGTGCATTGATCTCAGCATACAAACGCCAACACTACATACAAAAACATCTCTGCTATCAAACGTGAACACTACATGCAAACACACCTATGTATTAAAACACCAACATTATATATAAACACACCCCTGCGTTCAAAAACCAACAATACACACAAATGCATGCCTGCATTCAAACACCAACACTACATACAAACACACTACACACAAACACAGATTCATAAGCAAACACTACAATCAAGTACACAACTGCATTCAAATGCCACACAAACACACCCCTACATTTACACACACATACTCCATACAAAACTGCAATGGGGGCCCAGAAGAATTCTTGTACCAGAACCCTCTTTATGTTAGTTCTGCCACTGGTCATCAGTTAGCCCTGAGCTAGAGTTCCAGGCCATCTAACGTCAATTCTGTGCAAGTTTTGCAGAAGTCGGAAAGCTTCCAGACTAGACTACCAGAGAGCCTCTGAGCTTGGTGGCGACCTGTACGATTTGCCCCATTACCAGATAGCCAGACCAGGGTCCTCCTGGTAGCTGTAGTGGCTATGATGCTTGGAGAAACACTTTAAGGCAGAACAAGAATACAAAAGATTGAAAATCTCAAATTATTGGATAATATCTTGTAAAGCTGTGTGCAAATGATAGCAGAGTCTGATGCTGCCTGTCAGCAATAGAAGTGGGAAAAAATTGAGAAACATAGAAAACAGCCTCTGTTTGGATGCATGCTCATTCAAGGTGACTTTATCAAAATGTCTGAGTGGTACAGCATAACAGCAGAGGCCAACATTCTGCTACTCCACATTCCGATCACATTATTGTTTGGTTACAACTAATCAGAAATATTTTCAGTAGACTAATCTAATTGTACTGTGTGTGATTTTCAGAAGTACAGGTATGCTATTCGAATTACAGCAACCAACAAGAATCTAGCTGTATGAAAAGAGTTATTGCAGAATCATTGTGACTAGTCTATAAAATCTATGTACATAAAAGAGCTTACGGTCTAAGGGGAGGGGGTAAGACAGACAGACAGACAAACAAACATATATAGACAGATAGACAAATAGATATATAGATAGACAGACAAAGAGGCAGACAGATAGATAGACAGACAAATGGACGGATGGACGAACGGACAGATGGATGTAAAACTTGCCCTAACCAGAGCGGAAAGCAGAACATACAATATTCTTTATGTAGTACCCCAGGGAGCCTTATTGATACAGCATTACATACAGTATAAGGAATTATTTGGGTAGTTCCTAATTTATTTCTTACTTATTGCAGGCCTTCTCATACTGTGGTACTTACCTTGTTAAATTACAAGTATTGAATTTTACCATGCCAAGATAAATATATGATGCTTACATTCTTTTCTAGCGTTACTCAACTAGTTAAATTATAAGGAAGGTCTATCCACTCTAAAAGTGTAACTCAGGGTATCACAAAAAGTAGTGAGATTGTCCCACTGGCTGAGCTGCCTGGAACTGTATATTGATGTGTTACCGCATAGCATACGGAAGAAACACAGAACAATATGCCCATTGCTGTTTGGCAGAACATTGAGGAGGATCTTGACAATTGTGAGTAAATATCCCAGAGGAGCAATGTATTCCGTGCTATAATTCTGTCAGCCCTTTACTTTGGCAGATGCTCCTGATGTTCACCTACACGTTGATTCTTGCTCTCGCGCAAATATATTGGGAGATCAGGGATGATTAGTATCACAAAGACAATCGAAAACATTAGTTCCCTGCCTGGGAATAAGAGATCGTATATTTTATTAGCAAGAACTGTAAATTTTAAACCACACCTGGCTCCAGTCAGTCTGTTTATAAACCATGCATACTACTTTCATGTTCGATCAGAATTGAATTGTTTTGAAAACCTATCGTTGCCTGCCCCATCCCATCCTAGGATTCCAGAGGTTAATTACTCTCTAGAATTATCCCACTAAAGGTTTCAGGGTTACTACTAAAGTAAGAATTGTCAGGAATTCAAAGAAAATTCAAAGTGAATTTAAATGTAAAGGCACACCCCAGTCACCATAACAACTTTATCTAAATACAGCTGTTATGGTGCCAGGAAGCCCCCGGGCACACTCTTACTTTTAAGTGTTAAACCGTTCTCGATTAGTTTAACCCCAAGGTTTGCCTCCAGTGCAGATCTGTTGGTCCTCCAGGCAGCATTAGACTTCAGATTCCCCAGTTACAGGGATTGTGGAGTGCCGCCGGCAAAGGGGACGCTGATTGACTTAGAGAATCAGCAGCTCCCCAACAATAAAAATGAAATGTCTTAAGCACATGGTCTTATTGCCTGCTGCACAGTGCATGCATGTCTAATTTTGGACTCGCACTCTGTTGCCTGGTGTCCCCAGATCTGGGATCTCGGGGGGCTAAGAGGGACAGCGAGATAACACCGGGAAACTGTTAGTTGGGACTGTTGGGAGGCTTGGAGCTTATAACAATTTTATATAGGGATAAGGAATGTTAAAAATCAAGTAGCGCTTCTGCTTTAATTTTCTTAATTACAAATTCAACTCTACTAACACTTGCAACATTTTTAATTAATCACAGTAGGGCTATGATCCTGTGATTTTAAAAACCTACCAATCATTCCATATTTATGTAACCTGTACCTTGACAGATGCGAATGAATTAGGCAATAAATGTATCTTATCTTCTTCATTTGACCATTTTCCCCTTTTAAAAAAAAATAAAAAAATTCTTGCTTGTATTTCAGTAAATGTTTTTCCTGTTCTTACTCTTGACAAAAAAAACAAAAAACAAAGTAAGCAAGCATAACGAACAGCTCAAGGAAAAATCATTTCAGCTATAAAATTTACATTGCTTACGCTCTCCTGAATGATGGGTGATTGTCTCTTCTAACCCAGCCGTCCCATGTAAACATTCTTTTGCCAAAGCCATCACGGAACCCTGTCCACTCTGAGGCCTGGGTTGTATTAAAAATGACTTAAAATGTGTGGTAAGAACAGCAATCACATGCAATATTAATAGCTATGTTTTTGACAGCTATGTTACCTGTAAGTGCTGCCATTATGGAGAGTATAATTGCAGAGAAAATGGCATTTTAATATTTGACTGCTTTTCAAGCTTCCACTCCACCCTATTTACAATTCAAACAAGATAGCAAACAAATGCAGCAGTCTCATTTTCTACGGCAGAGCACCCTACCGACCCCCTCCATTGCCCTGAGGTTTTTGCAAAGGTTTTTCCAGTTGATTTTCATTTCTTTCTTGTCAAGTGTAATCTAATAAACGAAGAGAGAACAGGAGAGATACATCATTCAAACCCTGCAGAAACATAGCCTGTTGTCTCATTCTGCGGCGTCTTCGAGTGTTGTTTGACACAGATTAGGCAGCTGGGAGCTTTCTGAGTGTGTGCAGGTGCGGGTAGCACTGATGGCCGTGACTGTATCACAACATATTGCAGCACCTTTTTGGTCTTCAGGTTCAGCGGCCAAGCTCGACCTCTACATCAAAAAGCCCAAGGCATCATCTGTCGTCAGAGAGTTCAAGTCTCTAGAATACGACCTTGAATTTTAAAGCGACAGATTAACACAAAATATAATAAGCTAGTATAATTAGAGTTGGAAATTTACTGGCTGGTCTTTATTTTACACTTGAGCTGGCAGAAATGTCCTAGAACTGTTGCATCTCCTAGAAACCAGCAGATGTTCTGTTGCAGTAAAACACATGTAAGAGATATTGTATTAACGTCTATAGACTCTTGGCTCATGGATCTCTCTTGGGAGGCCAAATTCGCTGTCGGATATTTAGAATGTTGTGTGTGTTTTTTTGTGATTTGTTTTGATTAATTATGTTCTGTACTCTTGGGGACTCTGGCTTCCAAATGTAGTAGTTGATGGGTAAGCATTCAGGACAGTGTAGATATTTGGTTATGACAGAGAATGATGTTAAATTTACCCACCTGCCAACAGTTCCTGCCCAGAAGAGCGCATTCTCATGCCCACTGTAGTGGCACCCATTCTGCTTTATTTGAAGATCCCAGGCATGCTTATATTCACATTCTCCAAATAAGTAGTTTATTCAAATGGTTTTTGTGTGTTGATCATGCCACAGTAGTCTCATTGCTCAATTATCTGCCATTTAGGAATTGAATCACTTTTTTTTTATACATCCCTAGCCACAAACTTCCCTGGCTGAGACTCACACAGCCTCCCTATAAACAGACTTCCTGAAAAAGAGTCACATTTTTTAACTTTCTTTGAGGCACACTGTGTTTGATGTAGACATTCTTATCTGCTGCTCTGTTAATTGCCTGCTGGAGCCTGCAACAACCTTCTGTGTGTGATTACAAAACATGAAATGATAAATTCTAAAGTAAACACATTTTGCTATAAGATCTGATTGAAATGGTGGCTGTGTGAGTCACAGCCAGGGAAGGTGTGGCTAGGACTGCATAAATTGGAGACAAAAGTGATTTAACTACTAAATGGCAGAGAATTGAGCAGTAAAACATCAGGGGCATGATCTATACACCAAAACTGCTTCATTAAACTAAAGATGTTTTGGTGCTTACAGTGTCAGTTAATGTGAAACATTGGTCTCTAGTCCTCTCTACATTACATGTCATTGGGCACATCATACATCACAATATGGGGTATAACAGTTATAAGAAATTTAATGTGCAATAAAAATAGAGAGAGACCAAGTTTTAAACAAATCCTATTATAACATGTTTGGAATGTGGTTGGTCCTTAATGGGTTTATCCAATAATAGGATAATATAATTAACAAGGTACTGAACAGTTCTCTGTAAAGTATAGATACCATGATATTTAATTGAAAGCTTGTTGTTCCATTGGCAACCTGAGAGTATACTTCTTCATAGAAAGAGTGTTAGATACATGGAATAGCCTCCCAGCAGAAGATAACAGTCAATAAATTTAAGATATCTTAAGTAGACATTACACCATTTTAACATTAGATCACGGGGTAACTTAAGGTATGTTTACCAAAAATAAAGCCATAATTAGGTATATGCCAATGGATCCCATCTTTTATACTATAAAATGAAATCATGTAAAAACTTTTTAGGTAAATTGCTGTCATGTTTTAGACCTGCTGTGTCTATGTGATGTGTGATCAAATCAGATGGGTGAACTGTAAATAGAATCCTGGACATGTGTTGTCTTCCTTAACCCCTTAAGGACCAAACTTCTGGAATAAAAGGGAATCATGACATGTCACACATGTCATGTGTCCTTAAGGGATTAAAGGATGGCGCCCCTTTGAAGATAGGGTCTGGTATAGCAGGATGTGCTGTGCGCTGTGTTTGGGCATCAGTCTTGCAATATATTTCCTTGAAAAGCAAAGAACCACAGATGTGCCTTTTTAGTGCTCCCTCTTGGCAGCAATCAGCTGGCACCATACCAGCTAACAGTTGTCAAATTCAATGGATATCTGAGACCTCTAGGCATGTTTTAAGACTCTAATCTTTTAAAAGTATGACCTATTGATTGGAGAGCCTGTTTAGGGCTTGTGATTGTCCATCAATGCAGCATGCCTGCTGAATCTGCTCAATTTGTAAGAAATGTGAAAAAATAGATGAATGGCTAAGGACTACTTGAAGACAGGCATGACTCAAGGCACCATGCACACCACTGATCAGCACATCATGATGCGGAGCGTAGAGCTAGATGCTTCCTGTCATACATCCTCAGTAAAGCACATTTCTAATCCAGGATTTGGGCATAGGTTTACCCATTTACAAATAGGATTACCCATTCACAGGTAGGATCTATTTATAAGTAGGATTACCCATTTACAAGTAGGTTTCACCATTCACAAGTAGGATTACCCATTCACAGGTAGGTTTACCCATTCACAGGTAGGTTTACCCATTCACAAGTAGGATTACCCATTCACAGGTAGGATTACCCATTCACAGGTAGGTTTACCCATTCACAAGTAGGATTACCCATTCACAGGTAGGATTACCCATTCACAGGTAGGTTTACCCATTCACAAGTAGGATTACCCATTCACAAGTAGGTTTACCCATTCACAGGTAGGATTACCCATTCACAGGTAGGATTACCCATTCAAAAGTAGGATTACCCATTCACAAGTAGGATTACCCATTCACAGGTAGGTTTACCCATTCACAAGTAGGATTACCCATTCACAGGTAGGATTACCCATTCACAGGTAGGATTACCCATTTACAGGTAGGATTACCCATTCACAGGTAGGATTACCCATTCACAGGTAGGATTACCCATTCACAGGTAGGATTACCCATTTACAGGTAGGATTACCCATTTACATGTAGGTTTACCCATTCACAGGATTACCCATTTACAAATAGGATTACCCAATTACAGGTAGGTCTACCGATTCACAAATAGGATTAACCATTCACAAGTCCCTCAGTTACAAGACAGGTCGTACCCACTTCAACTTTACTGCATAGTAACTCATTGTTAGTACATAGAGCACACACTCTGTGATTAACTTAAAATTGCCCAATTCACTGCAGTTCTGAGCAGTAAGTGGGGTAGTCTGCATCGAGCCACAGGTGGTCCGCCCCTCCAGTCACTGTAGGCCAAACCGGGCACCCTGACAGACCAGGCAGAGGAGTATAAAGAGTCTCTACCTCAGTCCTGCTCCGCTGTACCACAATATGGGTATGTTTGAATAATGGAGAGTTAAGAGACACAATAAGTTGGACTAAAATACATATAAAGGTAAGGGAGTTAATTGATATGCAAAGAGTAACAGGCGGTTAAGAAAGACACACAATTAGGTAAAGAAGGGTTAAGAATCAACACAAGGGGTAAGAGGCATTTGGAGAGACACACAAAGCATACATGGGATTAGGAGAGACACACAATGGGTAAGAGGGCTCAGTAGAGACATACCAGGAGTGAGAAGGGGTTTGTAAAGATACACAAGTATTAATGAGTTAATAGCGACGCACAAGGAATATGGGGGAATAGCAGAGGCACATAATTGGGTGAAGGGAGTTAGGCGAGACTCATAAGGGGAGGCAGGAGATACACACAAGGGAATCTGAGGATGCAGAGAATATTTTTTTTAAGGGAACGTAATTCCACTTGGGTGCCTCTTGCTCTCAGACAGGCCTTAGAGCTGTCCGTCAGGCTCAGAGAGCCGAGCTACGGACAATGCATTGGTCTGCTAACCGCTGCCCGCAGCAAACTTCACAGAATAGGGAACTGGACTGTGCCATAGTATTCTATGCATCCTCTGTGATGAGTGGAACTGCTCTTACTGGATACACCTCTTATCCTATAAACACCTTCCAAGGATTAAGGGATAAGCATAGACCACATAGATAAGTATAGACCACATAGACCGGAATGAGATGCTCCCAACTGGTGGCCCCTGGTCCTGATGCGGGATGGGCCTGTGTATAGCTGCAGGCAGAACTGCTAAACAGTGCATCTTCTGGAACTTTTTGTAATTTTACTATTTATTTATTTCTTTGCATTATTTTTTCATGCATTATCCAGGTAATACACTGAAAACTAGGGGTCATTTCCCATACAACTTTCTTTTAAGTTCTTCAGAAATAGGACAGAGAGAGGGCACTGGCATCGCAATAAACCATCACATCACTTAGCTTGCTGTGTGCGTGTAGATAGGACAATATGCTCAATGGCCCATAGTCAAAGGAGGTACCAGACACTCCATGTGCATATATTGGCAATTTAACTGAGGGTTACAAATGCAAGGTTTGATGGCAGCAGCAGCCTTTATGTGTTTGTTTGTGTCTGTGCATCTGTGTGCGTGTGTCTGCGTGTGTTTGTATGTCATTGTGTATTTGTTATGGATCAGCATTTTTTTATTTATTTCAATTAAAACCCGATGAGACATTTAGACAGGTAGTCGACATTTCACTCCATCACTGGGACTTCTATCTTTTATCTACTTATCATAAAGACCAGATGATGTGCGTGTGCTTATATGGATTGTTATATATATACAGCGATCAATGGATAGGAGATTTAACAGGTTGCAGCAGAAACAAATCCTATTGCTTGCCTTGTAGTTTTATAAAGCTCTTACAGGCAGGTCATTTGTTTCCTGGAGTTTTATTTAATGAGATGAAAGATTACTAATCCCTGTATTGTAATCCTTATCCATGGAGATAGGATACATTGTCATCACATGTGTAATAACAAGGCACTCCTTGTTTTTTGGAGAGTTATGTATCATTTATAGCAACACTCTAACAATTCTTTACAAAAAGGTAAGTTATGGCAAAAGTAGATATCCAGCTGTTGTGGAACTACAAATACCACGATGGCTTGCCAGTCTTAAAGTAACAAAACAACTTTAGCTTATTAAAGCCGTTATGATGTATAGAGTAGTCTCACTGCTCAATTGTTTGCCATTTAGGAGTTAAATCACTTTGTTTATGCAGCCCTAGTCACACCTCCCTGCATATGGCTTTCACAGCCTTCCTAAACACTTCCTGTAAATAATCACATAATATTTACACTTCCTTTATTGAAAATTCTGTTTAATTTAGAATTTTTTATCTCCTGCTCTCTAGACCCTACACAAGCCTCCCGTGTGTAATTAAAGTTCAATTTACAGAGCAGGAGATAAAAACTTTTAAAGTAAGTAACATCTGATTGAAAATGAAAGCATTTTGTTTCCATGCAGGTTGTGTCAGTGACAGCCAGGGGAGATGTGGCTAGGTCTGCATAAACAGAAACAAAAGTGACAATTCCTAAATGGCAGAGAATTGAGCAATGAGACTGCAGGGGCATGATCTATACACCAAAGCTGCTTCATTAAGCTAAAGTTGTTTTGGTGACTCTAGTGTCCCTTTAAGGGCGTTTCGGAGAGTGAAAGTCTATTTGTGGTCAGATAAATAGGCAAGGCTGCTCTTTCGTGAAATGACTGGGCCTGCTTTTAATCCCAGCCGACTTTGCCAAATATCCAATGTACCCAGGTAAAAATCTCTAGTGTTTGCATACAAGTTAATTCTCCATACATTGAGATTTAAAGTGGTCTTAACAACTTGCAAATGTTTAAGTCAAATTAGCTTTGTTGGAGAACACTGCAACTGGAGACATAATACGTTCCGGGCAGTATACCAGCAAGGCTGTACTGGGAGCCCAGAGGTAGACCCCTTTATGCTTCTTACTGCCAGATCTCCTAATCACAAGAGATTGGACAATGAATCGTTTCCTGGATGCCTTGCAGCCAATGGGTACCCGGGTCAAGTCCTTTCATTTATCATCTTTCTTGGACTTTTCACAATAGAATTCATCTAATCTTACTGGGCAGTGTCAGGTTAGTCTGCGAGCTTAAAGCTTCCTCCCAGGAAGAAGAAAACAACAAGCACTTTGCTGGGTGAAAGGCTAGGCACTTTGGTTGACAGCATGCCAATACTGGAAGTACCCGTCATGTAATATTTATCTAAATGTAGAAGAGCAACCATAAAATATCAATGTAAATGAAAAACGTCCTGTCTCGAGGTTAAGAGGATATCATCTATGCATCTCCACTAAAACAGCAAATAATCCTGAACTATCTTTGGCAAGCAGCCTTCAAAATAGCATAAGACACTATCGGATGAGTCTGGTTGATTATAGCAGTTGTTTTTTTTGGTTCAAGCAGATATTTTGCAAATATAGAGGTACA
This sequence comes from Pelobates fuscus, assembly GCF_036172605.1. Lineage (NCBI taxonomy): Eukaryota > Metazoa > Chordata > Amphibia > Anura > Pelobatidae > Pelobates > Pelobates fuscus. The sequence continues at coordinate 144,988,669 of NC_086325.1, read as the reverse complement.
ATAAGTTTGAAACTAAAAACTTATTATATCCTCGATTGTGGATTTTTGCCAATAGTTTTCAAGTTTTTCCAACGTTAGACTTTAAAATCATCAAAACAAACTATAAGAATTTCCTGTTCCATATATGATACTCTAGAGCAGTGCTCCTCAACCCTCTCCTCAAGGCACACCTAACAGTCCAGGATTTAGGGATTACCCGGGTATGTCTAAGGTGTATAAAAAAGCTAAAAACACCTTAGACTCTAATATGTTTTTTTTTTCTTTTTCTAAACACCTTAGACACACATGGGTAATCCCTAAATCCTGGACTGTTAGATGTGCCTTGAGGAGAGGGTTGAGGAGCACTGCTCTAGAGAACCTTGTTAAAAGATCAGGATCTTCATAACTCCATATGCTGATTACTAACATACAGATAGGAATATCTGTAATTCTATGCAGTGGCGACTGTGTAAACAACAGTATAGTAGAGAATATCTACACCTAGGCAAGATTTCTGCAGAACTTGCAGAATTCTGGTCACTGTATCCTTATGAGAATGTTGTAAGTCCTTCTCTATAACATCAGTAATTATAAAGATGCATCTATTTTATTTAGGCTTGTGTGATGTACGGCACATTCCTTGGTAGACTGTTAATGATAGAGTAGGTTCTGGTCCTTTTTTGCATTTGAATGATCTTCTGTTAAATTGTGATTACGTACATTATTTATATGGTGTGTTTATCATGCTAGGCTTGCGGTATATTTCATTTCTACGTCTCTGGTGGCAATCTCACGTTCACAAAGTGATACAGACATTCTTGTGTATTGCATTATTCAGCCAGTTATTTCAACATTTTTCTCCTCTTATAATTAATTTACTGAAAAACTTTTTAGTATGTTGGAAATTAAAGGGACAACGTCAATCAAGCTGATAGGGGTTTTAGTATTATGAACACAGTTCTGCTGCCAACTGTACAAACATATATCCATTTTTTCCTTAACAATAAAATTAATAGATGAAGTGCATTTGCACCATTCAATGTGTTATAATGCAAATCAAATGAAAATTGCACGTACCCAGTGATCGGGGAGAAACGTCTTTCAGATGTTCATATTTAATCATTTGGAAGATAGGGCCTAAAGAAAAAAGAGAACACAAACGTCTTGTAGTGTAACACATACAATTAAATGCATTAAAAATAAATTCAAATATGACACAAAATGAAAATATGATATAGAACAGATTTTGCTTGTTCCTAAATCACTTTTGGCGCCTTCTGGCCTCTGGACAAACGCAGCTAGGACAGTCTGATCTATAGTGCAGTCTCTCTGTGGGATCCCGATATGTTGGCTACACTTGACAGCACATTCCAGAGCCTCTAATCCTCTGTTCGTATGCCAGAGTATAGTAAGACTTGAGCACCAACGAACGTCATCGGCATGAGGTTTCCTCCGATCAAACTATCAAACTATGATCGCTAGGTCGGCCTTCAGGGTGTTTCCTTCGTCAAAACATGCAAAAGACATACAGGGTTAATTACTAAATGGAGAATTCAAAGTGAATTCAAAGTGGATTTAAAATTTAAGATTAAAATAGCCGAACCAGAAACATATTCTAAGTTGAAATTCTCACTTTATTGAATAACCCTGTAAATGTCGAAAAATAACAACATGGTGTCCAACTGCGTCACACTGCTCCCCTAGAGCACCTGGCGAAGGGACATCCGCACACAAAGTAAACTTAAATGGCTACAGCCAGAATATTACAATTAAAAAAAAATAAAAGACAGAATTAACGGGCAACTAAAAATAGTGATACATCCCGTTCATACTCTTGAAGCTTTCTGTAGTAGTTAGATGCAAGGAGGGCCCTGAAACCCCCTCCACCACTGTAAGTAGTAAAATCATGCTAGAGTGGTTTAATTTCTGATCTGAGATTCGTCGGTGCTGTTCCCTGCCTCCATTAGTTGAGACAGAGAGATGGGAGCTCTTTGTCTGAGCTAAGCCCGGGAGCACATGGCTTAGCTCATTGGTTGACAGCGATCAGATGACACTGTTAGCCAATACACTAGACCTGTACTTAGCTTAGCTAAGGAGAACTAACAGACGTTCCTGAAGTTTAGATGATTTTATCTATCCTCGGAAGGATGAAGGGCTGAGTTAACCCTGCCGGGATTTGAACCCGCAACCTAAGGGTTGAACAGATCCTACTGATGATGCATTGGCCCACTGAGAAAATGGTCTAATTTTTTACAATGGCGGGGCACACTCATGGAACCATAACCATTATTGACAGACTTTAGTGGTTTGGTGCTTGGAATGTTCCTTTAACTAATGAGAAATGAGGTTTCAAACATATATACTTGATAGGGTAGAACAGGTGTAAACGTGGATAATTCTGATGGACGTACAGCTTTGGCACTAAATACACACAAGCTCTTGGTGGGAGCTTTACTCTATTCTGAACGTATGAGCATGATCAATCTTTCTATCAGGTGCTGCGGGGAAATAATGGTTTTGTCAATACGTGGTTATGTTTTTAGCTTTTTAAAGCAGTATCTTGAGTGTAATGCCTGCAAGGCCATTATAATCATAGACAAAAGCTATGTGTTTGTATTACACCGTCTACCATATAAATCAGGAGGGGTTTGATTTTTTTATAAATGAAAACTCCATCTTGTAAAAAGTAATAGAAAATGTATTCATACTTATAACAGTTTTCATTTTTTTTCATGACAACATTTTACCGATGGGTAACTGTCCGTGTTGTCACTTTTCGAGGGACTATAAAAGATCCCGTGAAATATTGGGATACTCCATAAATGATCTCACGCACTCTCAAAGACATGCCATAGGGATCCATTGCACATCGCACAAGAGGATGCCGGTTGCCATCAGCATTTCTTCTGTGAAATGGTAAAATATGTGACGGAGGAAGCTGCTTGAAGCTTGAGTTCCCTACCTTGCCTCGTGATTTTTTTCAAATTGCGTTGGAATTTACAAGAAACAGTTTTTTTACTTATAAAAAGCATAAAAGGGACAACGCAGCTTCAACAAGAGAATATACATTCTGTTTTTCACAAAGCAAGCTTTGTATCTGCTAACTGACCCGGATGAGCAGAGACAGTCTCTTCTGCTCCCTGGAAACCGAAAAGGGGAAAACTCGCCATACTGTGCATGGAGTACCTATTTAAACTTGTGTGGGTCTATGCTAGGCTATTCTAGAGAATGTCTGCCTTTATAAAACTATTAAAGCAATTCAGGAGCCTTCTTAGCATGATCACCCCTGGTAGGCTGCCCTGTAGCACACCTCTCAACATTTGAAATGGACAAAAAGGGACACTTTCCTTTTTAGCGGTGTCAGGGGGGGTGTGACCAGCGGCGGCGTCACCAGGCTTTTCTGAGAAGTCTTAGGTGACTTACTAAATACAAATGTATAAAACTAAAATTTTATTTAGAACAAGAACATTGTATCTTATTTACACAGACTGATTTCTAAACACATTTATTGTAGTTCAAAGACACATTACTGGGAGTGTTATTGCTGTGGAGCTCTGTTATACACTCCGACACACCAATAATATGGAGCTCCTAGTAAAGAGGTACATTAGGATAGAAAAGAAGGACAGAGGGAATTGGGCCAAAAATAGGGACTGTCCCTCCTACATAAGGACACTTGGGAGGTATGCTGTAGTGTTGGATATATGATGGGAAAACACAATATGTTAGTGGCTACAAGCTTCATTATCGATGTGAATGAAGTCAGGTATGTATTATTATCCATTACATAATTCACGAGCAATGATTTATAGCATATTAATCAATATAATACGTTTTATAGCGAACCTCCACCCATCGCTTCTGAACAATAATAAAAATACAGTCTGCATTATGCATGAACTATTTTATATGCAATGATGCAAAGTCGTAAAAATAAACGCACTACAAATAATAGGAATCATAAAATAGCTCTAATATAATAATTGGAAAAGCTGTGTCACTCCAGCAGTCAAGAAATCAAGGGAATTGTAGTGCCCAAAGCCTGGAATTCCACTATTTGGCTATGAATGCACTTGGATTTGAAACATAATTAGGAAGCAGGATGAGTCGATGGAGAAAGAGGTAGAATCTAGCTTCTAATGGTGTCATCCTCAGATTCATTTCTGACAGTGCTGCAGGCTGAGCTCAAATAGCAGAGACACTCTGCTATAAATCATGACATCATTTTCAGCCAATAGGAAGCCTCTATTGCTGATTCAAACATCTACCTTCCTAATGGAATCCCTGGAACAAGCTGGCTACAGAAATGCATATTCTCCAACCATGTACCGGTTTTGTTTCCATGGCGACACAGTTAATTAGTGCAGAGTGGAAAAAAAATATATATATATACGCTCAAGAATAATACAAACCAAAGATCAATCTTTTCATATTCCCGAGTTCATTTATGTGGAAGACGAGGGAAGGAAAATAAAACCCATTAGCATTATTTTCTCTTCAAATTCATACACATTCTCATATCTAGGGTAAACCATTGTATTCCACTTGATCATTAGCAGTGTTCCCTTTAAGCATTTTTTTTTTTAAAAAAACAATCGAGTACTGAAAGAGTTAAGAACATTTTTTTCTTAAAGCACTACACCCCAGTGTTGAAGTTGAAATACTAACTAGGACGGTAGTCCATTAACACTGCACGGTGAGTTTGTAATGATATATATATTAGTCGATTCAGGATGCCTGGAAGGAAATTAATTCCATCCATCCATCCGTAAAGTGAACCTCCTTAAAAAAAATATTATTATATTAGTAAATAAAGCAACAGTCATTGATCTTTTAGAATTATTGAAAAAATATATTATGAGAAACAAAATCATAATGGTAAATAAGAGGTTTCTTTATTTTCCCCAGTTTGATTACTTTGTCCAAATAATATAAATGTGGACACTATTTCTAACTCAAAATTTAGTGAAGAGATACTATTATTTCCCAGCGTACAAATGATGTCCAGAGCCAGATTAAAAGATCAACTACATTCTTAGCCCTGCGCCGCCGCCCCCTGTATACATCAAGGGAGCGTTGTTGTCTGCCCCTCTATCTAGTGTAGATCACTTTAAGAGATCCTCTGCAGCATCAGCCCTTCTCAATTACTCCAAGTACAGCAACAAGCACTCTGAGTCACTGGATCTATGAGGAGCTCTTAAAGGAACACTATGGCGTTAGGAATACAAATGTGTATTCCTAACGCTATTTAGATTTCCAGCACCCCTCTTTGTGAAAGAAAAATCAATTTAAAAGGTCAGTGACCATGAAACAAGGCAGATTTTAAACCAGACCGATTTTTTTTTAAATTGCCTAGATGCTCTCAAGAAAGCTTCTCTAAACAGCTTCAAGTGAGGAAGGAAGGGCGCCCGGCAGAACTTTAATCTATTGCACAAATGAAGCAAAACTTATTTTATTCCCAGATTTTTGGGCTAATCACCCTCCCCTCCTGAAAAAAAGAATCTTCGTGTTTTTAAACTACTGCAAATAAATATTTCCCCCACATAACTGGTTGGGCGCTGCCCCAAGTGCCCCTGTGGACGAGCCCCCACTGCTGCAGGATACGATGTATATGTTATATATGTGTTTAGTCATTTCAGCAGCACTCCAATTAAAATATGCTTCATCGGGAATGCATTTTACTTTCTACTCTTTTTTTATGCTGATGCAGAAACAAGGAAATGGAAGAACAATCTTAATGTAAGATAATCAGATCCACTGAGGGTTTTTTTTCCCATCAGACTGACAAGTTCTACATCGAATGTGCTGCCATTCAGGGTTTATCTTTGATTAGTTTATTTTCAATCTGCAACACTTTTCATGAGTTGCCCATAAATATGTATAAGTCATTTATGCCCAGGGAAAAACACAACAGATCTGGAAACGGAAATGTGTCCCCAATATTGATTGATTTTAACCCATTAATGATCAGTGATATGCCTAACCTTTGATCCACATTGTTCTCCATATTCTTTATATTTTGTAATACAATTTTTACGAGCACCTCTTGCAGCCACTTTGTATTTTTATTTCATATACTTATTATACTTTTTTTTTTTTTTTTTAATGAATACAATTCCCTAAATTTTGCGGTATTATCCCGCGTTCACAGCTGCTATGTGTGTTTTCTTCCAAAATCTTTAGATAATGATTGACATGTTAATATACACACACCTGCTTGTTACGTGATTTTTACCTTGGGGAGCAAGATAGCATAACATGGAACACAGTCCTAAAATGACTTTATATTTAAAATAGACTTGCTAATTCAATGTGTGGGAAAAAGTCAGATCAATAACTTTTGTCGAAATTACAACACTTATGGTGCCTTGCCAACTTTCGGACTAAAATACATCATGTGAGCTCATCTTCTGACCATCCGTTAAAGGAATACTCCAAGCAGCATAATGACTACAGGGCATTGTGGTGGTTATGGTGCTATGAAATGGTACATTTAGGGTAAAACATCACCTGGGGTTGAGCCCCAAAATAATATGGTGACCCCTTCCTAAGACCCCAGGCCAGAAAACTAAACAATAATAGGGTTTTCCACTTTTTCTTCAGTTATGTATTTTTCATGGGGGCCTCAACTTTTTTTTCCTAATTTTAGCGGCCCATGAAATATAAAGTCCCCAGGCCCCCAGTGTTCATAATAAACTCCTCAAGTTAAATGGGTAATCCATACCCCGTGCTCACTGTGCCTCGAGAGGTATCAGCTACACCTCACTGACGAGGCCCAAAGAAAACCAAAACGATCATCCGGGGTTGCTGGATCTCTCATGCAGAGAGAACTTCGATTCTGGACTGTCCTCATGGTCGGGATCAGTCTGATGTGCAATTGTATAGGTTCACTCTGTAATGGCAAAAACTATTTTGAGACCTGAGCGGGGATTAACCGAAAGACAATCTGTTGAGTTTCCCTAAATTTTTGTCTTTTCTCATAGCTCTCAGATTCTCTATTTTTATCAAAAACGGTGCCTATTTCATTGTATCTAACAAATTATATATTCACATTGATTTAAGGTAAATAAGGATTATGGAGCAGAATTATATTTAAGAGGTCTGAAGTGAGTTGAATAATAATATGCTTTGTCTTTATGGAATCAGACATATAATTGAAATACTTCTGCTCATGTGTATTTGAGTGGATTCCATCTTTTCGAGTCCAAAATGAGTGCCCTGCTGGTAAGAAAATCCAGTCAAAATCTCTCATAAGCTTCCTTGTGTTAAACAAATGAAGTCTCTTTTTGGATACGTGATGGGATATTCTTATGGTGGCAGAAGTCTTCCACCCAGCAGATATGCGGTTAGCATTCATTAAAAAGATGACAGAGGTACTTCACCTGACCTACAACGGAAATCATTTGTGGCCATTCATTCTCTTAGATATATTAGCTACTCCCAAAGGAGATTTCTTCGATAATAGGTATGGCTATAAATGACGCCTCTGCATATTGACTCTCTGCTTTATTTAACCCACTGAGGACCAGCGATGATCTCTATCATCATAACAATGTTGCCGTACTTTGACATAGAATGTTCTGTTTGTTTTGTGACTGCAAGGTTGTATAGAACTGCTGATGGTAAATAAGTAGGACATATTAGTATAGAGTCTGCACAGACAAGTTCGTGATGTCGGCATAAAATAATCCCAATGGAGTTAAAAGACTCTTACACCTGTCTAAGAAGGATAACTTCCTTTTGTATTCCTCTCCTCTCTTTCTCTGTCTCCCACTCATCACACTTGAATTTTATTTATATATACATACATGTATATATACTTATATCATTTAATATTTTAAATCCCACTATTATTGTGTTAGTATGTGCAGTATATGTTAGTACGTGACTGTAGAGGTCCACGTCCAACATGCCCACCACTGCCCTTTGTTCTTCTCCTGTCTCTGCCGTCTCCGTCTCGCTGCTCCCTAACTGTCTAACGTCTGTACGTTGCTACTTATGGCAGCAATAAACTCCCATAATTTAATCCCCTTGGTCTTGACCGTACATTGCATTCTGCAGTTGAATGGCACACAGCCAGTGTTACGGAATATTAAATTTGCAGATGGAAGGAAAAGAGAGAGAAATGAAATAAAGCAGTCTTCTGGTTGCTTATTGCTGCCCACATAGCATTTTTCATGTCATTTTTCTTCCATGTTCCAGTTTCATATAAACCGTAAGAGGAGGGGTAATTTTAGCAAATCTCTACTCTTCGCCAATTAATTTGTCAATGCATTTTGCTCGGCTGTAGATTGGGGTGGGAAGGAGGGATATTCATTGTTTAATGATTTTAAAGAATAATAATACCTAAAGATCACTCCAAGATGGAACACCTTGCAAAATTTGTTCTAGTTGTGAGTCATTCCCTCTCGTCTTTTTAAAATGTATTTTAAAGATGCTGCTCATTAGTGCCAGGGGAACTGGGCTATACAGGTGTGGTACAATGTATTTTGTTAGATTAGGTTATATAATGGAGTGTCATGTAATAGGCAGATAGCACGGCACAGGGACTGGGCAACCCCATGGCACTCTAAAGGGGTAAGGGCAGACATGTATGAGAATGAGTGGGTGACCTAGGCAATCCTTCCCTCACCATCTATTCCATTAATTTCCCCAAAAATGGCATCTGAAGATAGAACTGGGCCTGAGGTTCATAGTTTGAAGGTAATACAGGTCACCATGGGCATAGGGATGTTCATCACCTTGATTGTATTATTATGATAAGCCCACCCTACAGTGCTGGACATGGTATATGCAGTGAAGGCTGACCCATATGGGCAGGTGGGATGCCCCCACCCCACCCAAGGTGTTGTAGCAATTAAATAAATACATTAAAGCTATTGGCATTGTAAAGATTACTGATAAGTGTTGGAGAAAACAATTATCTGTCAGGAATACATCTGTAGTTTAATTATTATAATTTTTTTTATAATGATGGATTAACCCCATGAGATCCAGCTGGTTTTAAATAAACTGTGGCATCATACAAACTTAAGTGGGCCGAGATCAATAAGTTTGGGGGGGGGGGGGGAGGGGCGGGCATCCTCCCACCATCTTTAAACTTTACCCGGCATCACTGGATATAAGTAAATAGGCAGCCGTTCACTTTCATTAATTCAAAGGTTATGTATTTTAATAGATAGTAATCTGAGTGACTATCTTGAGAAATTTTCCCTCTCGGTCGCTTAGACTGCTCTTGGCATCGGGGCGTGGCATCAATCAGGCTTAAGTGTAAAGAGCCATCAAGTTTGTGAGGGGGCAGCTCCCCATCATCGTTAAACGCCACCAGCCGTCACTGGATATAAGTAAATAATCAGCCGCTAACTTGCATTAATTCAAGGGCTATGTATTTTGATGGGTAGTTACTATCTTGTGAAATTTTCCCTCTAAATCGCTTTGAACTGCTCTTGAACAAAAAATTCTACGTCCATTTAAAATCTAGATGTGGACATCTTTCGTATTTGTTGTTTTTTTTGGCATTTCTACTACAAACAGATGTTTCTTTGTATTAACATTGCTTGAATTAGTTCTTGATTTGATCATACAAGAAAAAAAGATAAAAAAATTCAATCATAATAAGACTTCTTGGGGGGTGGGGTGGGGGGGAGATGGTTTGTTTTATTCTGCAATGCGTCACTAGCTACTCCGGTTTGCCTGAAGAGAGAAGGCCAGGGCCTTGTGTAAGATAATAGCGTGCCATGTGTTTCCATGGTGACAACATCACCGGCATTCCTAGCGCAGAGAGAAGGAGAGAATCGCTCAGTAAGATGAAATTAAATATCCGTCTTCTCCCACAGGAGAATCTCTAATGAGCACAGTCATCTGTCCTGATGCAGTTAATGTTTGTGTTTATTATCAAAAATTGGATAGAATAAGGAGTTATTCACCTAACAGTGAACTTTTGTGAAACATCTGCAACATTTTTCAGACCAATCATACCCCAAACTTTGCCGTTTTGGCCTAAATTTATGTGACCCCCCACCCCATACTAAAGCGACACTTTATGGGCTTCATTTCTCCCATTTTTCCTTTGATTATGACCCTTGTATCTCAATAAGCATTCTCCCCAGTTGTCATTTACCTTGATTTATATTTACAATCTTTTCTTTCCTACTTGTTGTTCCTACTGATGACTTTCGAAAAATAGAAACAAGGGTAAACAGAGTGATAGAAAGGATTAATTCAAAAATAAATCCTGCAAAGGGATCATGCTGCTTTAAATAGGAGAATGGAACATGGCAATAGAAATATATTGATTGGTCTTGAGATAAGGCAGGGTCCAACTGTCCAGTCTCTAAATTATATATACAGCTGGGGATTGCTGCAACCTCCCAACAGCTTTATTTTTACTACAATTCCCATAATACAATGCCCATACCATTATTCTGTTGTACCAGTGCTTTGGGCCCAGACTCTAAAGCCTTCCTCACATATTACTGAGGCTCACCTCATATATTACTGAGGCTCCCCTTACATATTACTGAGGTTCCCCTCATATGTTACTGAGGCTACCCTCATTTATTACTAAAGCTTCCCTCACATTTACTAAAGCTCCCCTCACATATCACTGTAGCTCTTCCTTCGCATATCAATGACGTTCCCCAGAGGCGTAAATAGAAACCACGGGGCCCCGGGGCGAAAATTGCCCTGGGGCGCCCCCAATAGTCTACCCCTCACCCCATACGTCCCCGCCCCCATAGTCTACCCCCCACCCCATATATCCCCACTCCACAAATGCAGACAAACAGATACACATGCAGGCACACACATAGAAACACAGACACACACAGTCACAGACACACACACATACACACACAGTCACACACATACACACAGACACACAGACACATACATTCATGCAGACATATAAACACACACACATACATACAGACACATACATTCATACATAAATACAAACACACACATACATGCAGACACACATGTAGACACACATACATACACACACACACGTACACACACACATACATACATACAGACACACACATGCACACACACACACAAACGCATACATACAGACATACAAACACACACACATACATACAGAGACACCTACATACAGACACACATGTAGACACACACATACATACAAACACACACACACACACACACATAGAGACATACAAACACACACACATACAGACACACACACATACACACAGAGACACATACATACATACATACATACACACACACAGACACATGCAAAATGTCACCCTTCTGTTTCCTACCTTTTAGGTGCAGTAGGGTGACTTTCCTTAGGGTCCAGTGGCTCAGGCTGATAAGTCAGAGTTCCCACTTTGACTCCCTCCTCTCTTCCTCCCGCACGGGCTCTGTGATTGAAGGGAGGAAGTGAGCATGGCAGTCACTCCCTCACTGCGCTCTGATGTCATCAAAGGGGGCCCGGTCGCACTGTTAAAGCGCTGCAGCGCTGACCGGACCCTCTGGAAATTAATTTCCATTGTGTGGCTCTAACAGAATGGGCCACTCGTTTGGCCCCTTAACGTGCGGCCCCGGCAGCTATAACGTGCGAGTCAGGGCCGCATCATATGGCCGGCGGGCACCGGGTCGCAGGGGTCCACAAGTCACATATTACTGAATCCCCCCTCACATATTACTGAGCCCTCCTCTTCTTTATTACTGAATCTCCCCTCATATATTACTGATTTCCCTCTCACATATTACCGAATCTCCCCTCATATATTACTGAATTCCCTCTCACATAATACTGAATATCCCTTCCCCTCACATATTACTAAAATTAACTCACATATTACTAAATCCTCCTCACATATTACTGAATCCCTGTCACATATGACTGAATCCCCCCTCACATATTACTGAACCCCCTCACATATGACTGAATCCCACCTCACATATTACTGAATCCCCCTCACATATTACTGAACCCCCCTCACATATTACTGAATGCCCTCACACATGACTTAATCCCCCCTCACATATTACTGAATGCCCTCACACATGACTTAATCCCCCCTCACATATTACTGAATACCCTCACATGATATTACTGAACCCCCCTCACATATTACTGAACCCCCCTCACATATTACTGAACCCCCCTCACATATTACTGAATGCCCTCACACATGACTTAATCCCCCCTCACATATTACTGAATACCCTCACATGATATTACTGAACCCCCCTCACATATTACTGAACCCCCTCACATATTACTGAATCCCCTCACATATTACTCAATTCCCCCTCACATATTACTGAATGCCCTCACATATTACTGAATCCCCCTCACATATTACTCAATTCCCCCTCACATATTACTGAATCTCCCTCACATATTACTGAATCTCCCTCACATATTACTGAATCCCCCCCCACATATTACTGAACCCCCCTCACATATTACTGAATGCCCTCACACATGACTTAATCCCCCCTCACATATTACTGAATACCCTCACATGATATTACTGAACCCCCCTCACATATTACTGAATCCCCTCACATATTACTAAATTCACCCTCACATATTACTGAATCCCCCTCACATATTACTCAATTCCCCCTCACATATTACCGAATGCCCTCACATATTACTGAACCCTCCTCACATATTACTGAATCTCCCTCACATATTACTCAATTCCCCCTCACATATTACCGAATGCCCTCACATATTACTGAATCTCCCTCACATATTACTGAATCCAACCTCACATATTACTGAATATACCCTCACATATTACTGAATATACCCTCACATATTACTGAATGCCCTCACATATTACTGAATCCCCCTCACATATTACTGAATGCCCTCACATATTACTGAATCTCCCTCACATATTACTGAATCCAACCTCACATATTACTGAATATACCCTCACATATTAATGATCCCCCTCCAATGTTACTCAATCCAACCTCACATATTACTGAATCCCCCTCACATATTACTGAATATACCCTCACATATTAATGATCTCCACTCCAATGTTACTGAATCACCCCCTCACATATTACTGAATGCCCTCACACATGACTTAATCCCCCCTCACATATTACTGAATACCCTCACATGATATTACTGAGCCCCCCTCACATATTACTGAACCCCCTCACATATTACTGAATCCCCTCACATATGACTCCATTCCCCCTCACATATTACTGAATGCCCTCACATATTACTGAACCCTCCTCACATATTACTGAATCCCCCTCACATATTACTCAATTCCCCCTCACATATTACTGAATCTCCCTCACATATTACTGAATCTCCCTCACATATTACTGAATCCCCCCCCCACATATTACTGAACCCCCCTCACATATTACTGAATGCCCTCACACATGACTTAATCCCCCCTCACATATTACTGAATACCCTCACATGATATTACTGAACCCCCCTCACATATTACTGAATCCCCTCACATATTACTAAATTCCCCCTCACATATTACTGAATCCCCCTCACATATTACTCAATTCCCCCTCACATATTACCGAATGCCCTCACATATTACTGAACCCTCCTCACATATTACTGAATCTCCCTCACATATTACTCAATTCCCCCTCACATATTACCGAATGCCCTCACATATTACTGAATCTCCCTCACATATTACTGAATCCAACCTCACATATTACTGAATATACCCTCACATATTACTGAATATACCCTCACATATTACTGAATGCCCTCACATATTACTGAATCCCCCTCACATATTACTGAATGCCCTCACATATTACTGAATCTCCCTCACATATTAGTGAATCCAACCTCACATATTACTGAATATACCCTCACATATTAATGATCCCCCCTCCAATGTTACTCAATCCAACCTCACATATTACTGAATCTCCCTCACATATTACTGAATATACCCTCACATATTAATGATCTCCACTCCAATGTTACTGAATCACCCCTTTAAATATTACTGAACCCCCCAATATTACTGAATATACCGTTGCATATTACTGAATACTCCCTCAAATATTACTCTATGCCTCCTCACATTTTAGTAACCCTCTCCTCCCCCCCCCCCCCCCCCCACACATATTACTGTATCTCTCCTCTCACATATTACTTAATCCCCCACACACATATGAAGTGGTTAAGTATCTCCTTTGAGCATCCTCAGCAGCATTCTGTGTTATAGTTGCCTTGGAAACCAGAAACCAGCATTTACCAGTCTGCTAGGCATCCCCAGAGACTGAAACACTAGGAGAGGGAAAATCCCAGAAAGCTTCAGCTTTTGGGAGCGGGAGGGGAGAGAGGGAATCTCTCAGACTCCTGGTACCCTCCAAGCTGTGGGAATTGGTATCTCTCCGTAAATAATATATCCCTTTATGCTTTATCCCTACTTTATGCTTCGAGGGATAAATACAATACATTCTATTTTAAATCAGAATACTCTGTCCTCTTAACAAATTGCTTTTTAATAAATATATTTTGCTGCCATATGCAGTCCCATATACTGTTTTTTCATTTGCTGTAAAACAACAAATATTAATTACTTTGGCAACTAAAGAGTTCCTTTTGCCATTTCTAATCCAGTTTACACAGCCTGCCATGCTACAAGCAGGGAAATAGTTACCCATCCCTCTATAAGTTTCATTAAACAGCCCTTAAAACGTTTATATTATTTCTATCAAGTCAGCAGTTCCTTTTTCCTTCAGCCCAGGAGAGTTTGCAATAAAACATTCGGGCTAAAAATACTTATACAAAATGCTGAGCTCTATTGTAATGATGCCACATGCCCTGCTCCTGATTAAACACAAAATGCCAGCCAGCATCCTGTCCCTGCATCCTCAACTCTGTAGCTGTCAGATCACATACAGCAATATCTCCAGCAGGGCACTTAGATTGTCAGCCTAATGCAAGATCCCATTGTCTATTCCCTTCCCAGCAAAGTCAGTGACAAGGCTAACCATGCATGCACTATAGATGTGTGACATCAACCCAGCTACCTCTCTCCTGCAAATCCCCTGTCACCTTGCTTCCCTTCCATCCCCAAATCTTTGCTTTTTTCTTAATTATTTTTTCTTTTTTTTGCCTCTTGATCATCTATTTACTTTCTGCCTTCATAGGGCCTGTTTGATGACTCCGAGCTGTCCCCTGCCTCATTAAACTCCATTGCTAATAGAATCTTACTGTCTCCCCGTCTCTCTTCCTCCAACTCTGGGGTGGGTGTCAGTGGGCACATGCCCAGCGCCGAATGAAAAGGCATCTAAGAGTGCTGAATCAAAGATTGGGTATTGAATCAAGGAACTTAAGAAGAATTGTTTTGATGACATGTGTAGATCCTCAATATGAACCATTGTTGTATCATACGTGCAGATCTGAATTAGAGCAGAACTAGAAGCATAGAATGTGATGGCAGATAAAAACCGTTTGGCCCATCTAGTCTGCCCAATTACTCATAAGGCAACCGTAGGCAGCTATCTAGGGTCCCGGGGTTAGAAAGGGGGGGGGGGGGGGGGCCTGAACCAAGCGTTTGCTTGGTCTATGATTGCTGGCTTTTCAGCTGTCATATACTGTTTTTTACCATGATTATCAATGATATAATTTCTTTTCCATGATATTTCTTAATAATTGTGTAACTTGAATGTCATCTATTGTTCGAATGTCATAATTTGCACATGGCCTTTGACTTTTTCTTTCTTGTCTAATCAAAAGTGGCAGTTAACAAAAGAATGTTTTGCTATGCAATATGTAGCATATGAAAGTATATGCTAATTGGAAGGTCTGGAAAGATCTAAAAAGTGTTACTGAATATGGATTATATCTTGCAGCATAAAAAAATGCGATAGGAAAGCGTTATTGAATATGAATTATATTTTCCATGCAAAGGTGAGCATTAACTCCAACCCTCTTTCATGTGTTAATTATGATAATAATAGAATTCTTCAGTACTTGGAGATCTTCCTCCCCAGGGAGAGAAGAGTGGTTATGTGCATAATTGGTAGCTCTCTCATTTAAATAAACATTCCAAGTACCATAAGCACTGTATCACACTGTATTTTCATCTTACTGCGCGATTCTCTCCTTCTCTCAGTAGTGATTATGGTACTTAGTTTTCTTTCAGGAAGTGAAACCTGTAGGAAACAAGGCTTGATTGGCACAAAACATTGAGTTGGGAACATTTCGACTGGGCACCAGCGCAGCTCAGCCTATTGTGACCCAACAAATCCCACCCCAATTCTCTACGATTCTAGGTTTGATGAATAGATTTCAGAATTATCAGCCACAAAAAAAAAGGAGGATGTTCCAATTCCAGAGAATTGATCAACAGAGAGCATTACTTGATTTTTTTTGTGTGTAAATATTTACAAAGTCTGATAGCCTGGATGCACTGCAGTCCCCATAATGCTCTGGCAAACAAAATGTCTAGCTTTTTCAGGGAACACCTGAATATCAATGTTAACTAATGGAAACAAAAAGTAGCAATCAACAAACAATATTGCCCTGTATCTGCTACAACTGCAGCAACGCTCATCCATTCACTGGGAACTAGGCATCATGGGAAATGTAGTACAGAAAAGCTGGAGTGCCAGAGGCTAGAAACAAGCAGACAAAAAGAAGCTATCTGAAAATGTTTTAATCAGGCTTGCTATTTTACTGTAGCAGTAATACGGATGGATGGATGGATAGATAGATGAAGGTACAATCGTACGAATAGGTGGATGGTTTCCTGTGAATTGCATGAATTCATTTTATAGAACCAGGTTTGCGTGCGTCATGTGTATCTTTAAATCTGTAATCAGGAATCCCTGAGTAGCTCTTAGCCACGTGATTATCCTCTGATTTCCCAATCCCCTCTAAGCACAATGTTAGCCGTGAGGATTAGCACCAAAATTGGATCTATAGGGGGCTTTACGGCAAATCCCTGGAAAGTAGGAACTATTAAGCCAATCTACATTATTTTCTGCTTTCGCCCAACATTCCATTGTACAGCACGAAAGACAGGCAACATTTTCTGTGTTTCCATCTACCATTTTTTTTAAAACAATTAATCACTCAGCAGACAAGCTAAAAAAAAAAAAATTATAATATATTACTTTTACGATATCTTTAAAAATAAAATCTGTAAAAAGAAAAAAAAATCAGTTAATAATTGAGCAGAACAAGGCATCACTCTTATCTGAACAGGGAACACCTGCAGATCCACATGTAATGGAGAAATGGACCATACAGATGTTAATTCCATTGTCTTAAAGCACTTGCATTAAGTAGCAAGCAGTTTACGGCGTGATGCTACACATGACATGTTGAAGGGTCACATTAGCATTAAAAGCTGCTTTACACAACTGCCAGCAGTTGCACTTATTGTGATTTGATTTGCAAATGATGTCTCGCTCTTCCCTGCTCGATCCTTTACACAGAGAGGCAGTCTGCTGTTCAGGAAAACTATGTAGGATTGCAATGAATGTGCTTTCCCTTAATCAGATATATATTTACCTTTCATTTTTACACTGACCGTCTTTATACAAAGATTTAAAGAGGAACCACCATAAAGCACCGACTAAGCACCATAACCACTCCAGTTTAATGTAGTTTTATGGTGATCGGAAGCTGTTCCTAAAAACATGTTTCTTCATCTGTGCACAACTGGGCTCCGCCTCCCCACCCAATGATGTCATAGGAAGGAGACAAGCTTCCTCCCTGAACCTGTGCAAGTGGTACAAGAGATTTGTGCACAAAACTCCCATGACAGGGCGAGACCACCAGGGAAATTGCACATATCTTGATGAATCACAGAACTGGGCGCCACACATCAAGTCTTTGATAATTTACTGTGGCACCCGCAAACAAGTAAACAACAGGTTAGGGGGGCTCTGCACGCCATCATGCCTTTGTTGCAAATCATTCTTTAAGACCAATTTTTAGGAAGAAAATTTTAGTGGCAGTGCCGCTTTATGGTGAAAGTGTGAATAAATGATTCCTTTTCCTCTAGAAGCACATCGCCTGTTTCATCATCGAAATCACAATTCTCCCTATCTAAATTTATTTGCATTATCTTCATAAATATCTTGGTACAGGAACAGGTATGTAGGTGAAACAAAGAATTTTTATAAAAAACAGCTATTTTAGCCGCGAGTTTGCCGTTCGGATTTAATTTGGCACACATCAGAGTTTAGTATGTAAGCAGGAATTAAAAATGATTTTCAAATATTGGGCAAAATATCCAAAATGATTAAGCTTTGATTAACCTTGAATTTACTCTGAATTAAATTTGTGTTTTCACAACACTGTCAAAATGTAATGCTTAATATGCAAATAAACACAATATCACTTTTTATATTTTCGCCCACACTTCTGATGTTTTCCTTAGCGATTCCCATAGGCAATTAGGTTGCATTAGTAAATTTGGCCAAGTAAAGTTCCATAATGAAGTTGATGGCTGTTTCAAAATTTTAACCAAAACAACGAAACAAATTTTCAAGTCAATTCTGTTTTTCATTTCCTTAAATTTAAAATTCACTTTCAATTCACTGTGAATTCCCTGGAATTCTATTCTCACGTTAGTGAATAACCTAGTTTGGTTCCATCAAACAGAAAAGCCATAGCTCTGTTTAATTATTTATATCAGCAGCTGTCTTTCACTGGGGAACTATTTCTGTCCATTTACTCAATAATGTAACTTAAAGGAACACTATAGGGTCAGGAACACAAACATTTATTCCTGAGCCTATAGTCTTTAACCCACCAAGTTTAAAACACACCTTATTTGCAGCGCCACGCGGGTCCACCTGCGCTGGCTCTACACCCTTTGTGACATCATCAAAATGGCCGATTTTTAGCCAATCCAATTTTTCCCATAGGTGCTGTCACTTCCAGGAAGTAAACCTCAACTTGTCAATGAACCGAGTGTATCGATTTTAAAAAATTTGCAATCTTTTATTATATGGTGCAATCATTTAACCCCTTCCCTGTCAAGCATTTTTATCAAAAATGTGTATCATAGTTAGCATGTAAAGAACAGTAAAATCTGATTTTTTAAGCCTATATTGTTTTTCCAATACAATTTTTTTACATTTTTTTTTTATTATTAGTACATTTGTGGAAAGCAGAATGTTTTTTTTCTAATATCCATTCATCCTTTGCAGAAAATATTTTGCTGTATAAATATATGCCTGTGTGTGGATATATTTCGATATACGGTAAATATAGTTGCCCAATGCCCAGCTCAACTTCCATTTTTATTTAAAATGCACGGGCACCCTGAAATATGCTCAGCGCCGTACCTATCACCAATTCCTTTGGTGTGGATTCTGACAAATCTGAAAATGTGAGACCCCTGGGCTCCTGTTCAGTGTGTATGGGGGGGGAAGTGACATGATGTACATTCTTTGCTAATGGGATGACTTTAAAAGGACTGTTCCACTTAAAGAGGAACAGTTAGAATATAAGCATTTGTTCTGTAGGACAGGCTAAAGCACAAGATTGCTTAAATTCCTTTATTGTGATGAATTGTATATCTGACACTAGAAGATTAAGCCAGGTATCTACTACTCTTTTTTGTAAAATTGTATTTACTCACATTACGTCTAAGTCTTCCACCCAATGCACCTCAAAGAAGAAAAATATATATAAATTAGTATATTAGACTTACTCGTTTATTAATAATCTAACACCTTTAACTTCAGGTTGTACGAAAATATTTGCTTTTCCCGTATTGTGTGAAGAGGTTCCCCTACTTTTTGCTCAATGATTCTTTTCTTCTCTAAAAGGCAAAAAAAATTGAAAACCATTAGCAATTACCAGTCCAGGACTTCATTAATTTTTTAATATGAGCTGCAGAGAACATATGTTTGAAAGCCCAGATTTTATTTGCAGGACATCTGCCTGCTTCATAGATGTCTAATTGTATTTCCTGGATTTGATATCATACTTGCCCTACCCGCATCATCTCTGCAATCCGTATTCGCTATCTAAGTGACCGCTTATTATTCCTGATTGTGCTTTTATTATTCTGATATGGAGGGTTCTGTATTGTATTTGTGTCTTCTCTGTCCTAGTCTTAATCTTTAGGGCTGTAATTATAGCATTCTGTAACTCAGGGGTTCTCAATTCATTTTTCCCGTGGAACCCTTTGACATAATGCACTAACAACATGGAACCACAAAATTCTTTGGGTGCCGTAGCGCAGATGGTAAACAGATAGTAGTACTTAGGAGCAGGTGTGCTTTTGTGTGTACAGTTGGTGTTTGTATGTAATGTTTGCGTTTGCGTGCAGGGGTGTGCTTGGATGTAGTGTTAGCTCTTAAATGCGGATGTACATTTGTGTGAAGTATTAGTGTTTGAGTGTTTGAGTGAAGGGTGTGTTTGAGTGCTGGAGTGTTTGTGTATAAATTTAAATTTGAATCCAGGGGTTTTTGTATGTAATGTTTGTGTTTGCAGGAGTGTGTTTGCATGTTGTGTTGGTGTTTTATTTCTGGGATGTATGCACATATATGTGGTTGATTGCTGGGATGGTGTTTAATTGCTGGGATGTATGCACATATGATTGCTGTATGTATGCCACGTACGTACGTACATACACAAATTAACACACAGACACACATATAAAAACACTGACACATACAAACACATTCTTATACACACTGACATACACACACAGGCACAAAGATACACACCTTGACACATGCGGGTGTACAGTGGGGGTGGCGAGAGAGCAGTGATCTTCCTGCTCAGCTCATCTGCACTCCTCTTAGTGATGCCGGGGCCGGAGTGATGTCATATTCCGGCTCTGGCATCACTGCGGAGCGCGCAAGGGAGCTGAGCAGGGGAGAGTGCTCCCTCACTGCCTGCCTCAATTATCAGCAGCACCCGTTGTTACCAAATCGCGGCGGCCATTTTGTTTGCCGAAATTACGGTGAAACCCCATTTGTGTTTTCTCCGCGGAACCCCAATTGGGAAACACTGCTGTAACTTTTCAAATGGTCAAATAGAGTTAGTTGGGCCAGGTGGTGGTGGGTCTCCCTGAAACATCTCAGGTGTTTTCCTGAGCTACTGATAGGGGTCTGGAAAGTTTTATTTATACTATTGAATTTCTAAACTGATTTAGCATGGTTTAAATAGATATTACACTGACTAGATATTACTCTGATTATATAGTTTAAATAGATATTACTCTGACTAGATATTACTCTGATTATATAGTTTAAATAGATATTACTCTGACTAGATATTACTCTGATTATATAGTTTAAATAGATATTACTCTGACTAGATATTACTCTGATTATATAGTTTAAATAGATATTACTCTGACTAGATATTACTCTGATTATATAGTTTAAATAGATATTACTATTTTACATACTGAAAACTCTAAGCATTTAGAAAATAGAGACATCAAAACAGAAAAGAGGGACTGTCCATCCTAAAGAGGGACACTTGGTAGGTATGGTCATCATGAAATTGTGTGCACATCTCCAATGCTCTTGTATCCAGTGCTGTTCAGTTTGCATCAATTAACCTGCAGGAGACAGTAAAGTGGGAGTTTGGAGGAATTTTCTAGGGTTTTGCAAATTTTAGGGAAACTGGAAAGAAGCATCCAGATCAGTTGATGCTCTCAGCCAATGATCTGGCGTTACGGTGGTGGTGGAGGAGGTGTCAGTGCATTCCTGGCACCATAACCACTACAGCAAACGGTAGTCGTTATGGTGTTTGGAGTTTTTCTTTAAGGGGACAGTGTGAATTGCCAGATATTTAAATGACTGTAGATAACTGAAATCCATTCTGTTACACTTGCTATGTGTCCCAGGGCAGATGGGCTCCTGTGGATAGATCAATACAGTTTGCCTGTGGGAAATCAATATATTCCTAGATAGCAGGACTTTCTCAAGGTGATGCCAAGGGCAGGGCTTTTTGGCAGAATGCTAGGAGTGATTCTGAGCAAGAATAAATTTGGGATTAGTTGAGTTGATATTTTAGGGCTCTATATATTGGGGAGCGCAGCACCCATAATACATGTCCAGCTTATTGATGAGGAAAATCTTGAGAGATACTTTTTAACCATCCATAATGTAAACGTATATTATATCTGAGTAGAGACAATTTAGAAGGTTGTGGTATATTGATATATTCAATAATAACAAGTGTGCCTGAGAAAGTCAAGCTGATGGGAAGGAGGACTGCAATGTATCTGTAACTTAATGCAATAGGTACAATGGTTATAAGATCTCAACCAACCCCAAAGCAATCTTCCACTAGAGAACAAGTACTACATTAGCCATGCTAATTAAACTAATTGAAATAGAATATATGACAATGTCGTTGTGCAATAGTTATTGACACACTTGCCAACAGTGGCAAAACCATTTTTTTTTTTTAAATCTTACTTTTGGGGCTTTGTCTCAGGATCCTTGAAGAAGGTGTCCTTCTTCTAGAGAAATCAGGAAAACATTTCCCATAAAGTGTGGCACAAGACGGTGTTTAAAGAAAAAGTCCAATCACCATAACCACTTCAGCACATTATTTTTTTATTTATTTTTTCAGAATGGTTTGACTACTCATCAGAGGTTCACCATTATAAAACAGTTTGACTCCTTATAAAATGGGGCACCATGGCACTCCTGGCACCATAACCATTGCACTGCTCCGTAGTGGTTATGGTGCTCAGAGTGTTTTTTTTAAACGTTGTCTCTAATGTGCTAAATTCTTCCAGCAGCCTATCAAACTTGAGAATATGTTTGCTGGGATGGCACACTCCCTGGGCAGCTGTGACTCTCCCTGGTGACTCACTATGTTCCTTGGTAGCCCCCTGACTCTGAACCACTGCCCCCTCCTAACCAATTTCAAAGCCAAGATGCATTGTGCTTCATAAATACAGACAAGGACATCCTAGCAAAACCTTTATGAATTGCTAGACCATGAACAAATGTCACCATGGTATGTTACATTTTATAGATGGTTAAGCAGTTTGTACATATATTTTTAATCACATATTTGTTTTTTCATTGCTTTGACATATTTTACAGAGAAGGTGATCTAAGAGGTGGCGAAAAGGTCCTCCCAAGGGGCATAGCTGACTAGGAAAAGTTTCCCAATTTAGCTCTTTTGGGCCTTAAATTTGAAATTTACTTTGAATTCACTTTGAATTCTCACTATAGTGAATAACCCCGTAAATTGTGATTTATAATGAAATAAAAACTAGATTGCAATCTTTAGGCTAGCGCAGCTGATCTAAAAACAAGATAAAATCCCCAGCTTTGCAATAATTACAGGTTAGCTATTTTATCATTTGTTTTTCAATATAAGTTTTAAATCTAAGTACAACAATTACAGTATTAATAAAATATACATACCTATAACAGCTAAGTTTTACCTAATGGAAATATTCACCCATATTCCTTTTTTTAATGCTCAATTTAAAAAAAGAACATGTTTGTTTAGCTTCCAAATATATTGTGTTTAATTTGTCATTATGGTCATTACCTCTGCCTGCTATTAGCACTTAAATGAGTTCCCAGAATCCACCTGCAACCCAAACATTGATAAACTTAGTCTAAAGGTTAGATGATACATTGTGTTTTAACTCCTAAAGAACTAGTGACATTCTATACGATCTTCCCAGTGTGGTTGATAGCAAACATATACCAGCACTGAATGTCTTTTGTCAACTCAAAAAAACTTGATAGGGCTGATGTGATATAGGTGGGCTTAGGGTCATGATTTTCATCAAGTGTGAGGTTTAGTGTCCATCCTTCTTCAAAGTTTAAATAACCAGTTACATAGAACCCAGTCTTGCTTTCCTCCTATGATTCCTAATAAACTTCAACACCACAGGATTGTCCCGACCGCCTCTGTTTTTCTAGCACTTGATGTCTAGCAACATCCCCCCTTAAATGCCACCTTTATATATTATTGATGGGACGTGTGCCCAGGGGTGTTTGCAAAAAACTTTCCAAGGGCTTGGCAAAGCCATAATGTGTATAGACAATGTTTCTCCATTTAATTGAGAAGAAAGCCAATTCCAGTGGGTGGGGGACTTGCTCCCTCTTGCCCTATGCTGTGGAAACCCGTACCATTGATTCACCATTACTGGCCTAGGGATTATCAGTGGTGCTTCCTTGGCACCATCTAGATGTCTTCACAGGCCAAAAATAGTCTGATAGCAGCCCTCACCTCTAAGAGCTACCCAGTCCATTGACAATGTACTTAGCTGACCCATGGCCTACCCTATATATTATATTACCACCAGTAGGTGGCCAATAAGTTGATGACAAGCAAGCTTACACAGCACGAACAGGGTTATTTGCTAAGGCAAGAATGGTCAGAGCTAGTCTGAAGGTGACTTGGAGGTCTTCTGCAGTTTAGCTACTTTGGCCTTTTGAAATGCACTTTTAATTCTGTTTGAATTCCTGACAATTCTCATTTTAGTGAATAACTACACAGCAACCACAGATACAGAGCATGTTGTAACGTGTGATATGAATTAACATCTGCCACCAGTTCTATATTGACTTAGATTCTAGAATATATGACATAGATGGAATACACAGAACATTCTAGGACTGGTATATGGTGCCTGCCTGGTTTAAAGCATGATCTCAGCTTGTGCCCAGACCTTCCCTAATGCCTGCTTTTCCTTCTCCCCTGGAGACTTGCTCTGTCTGGCAGACATGTAACTCCCAGGAGAAGTGGAGATCTTTTTGTTCTATAATTAAAGAGACCTGTTTTCTTTCAAAGCTGATGTATACAGCATGCAGTCAGGTCAGCCATTGCTGTATTACCAGTGTACATCTTTCTTCTTCCCCCCCATATCCTGACTGCTGCTCCCCACCTGGTCTTGTCTCATTAGAAGTAGCAGCTCAGAGTGAAGTGCAAAAAAATAAAAAAAATAGAACCTGGTTTATCACAAACAACTCATGGCAATCCATTGAAAGAAATCAAAGCCTGCAATGTACTCTGTTGATTCAGCTGACAAATCAATGTATTAACCTCTTAGGTGCCAGACAAGTCTTTATAAACGTGTTTGGTTGCCAAGTAGGTGGATCAGATTACCCTGTTATACTTACTTGGAAAAAAATGACAATACAATTGCTTGTGATGATGACACTGCTGGGAGATACATTGTGGCTGGCAGGGTAGGGGTTAAATTAAAGGGATACATGTCCCATTCTCAGCCTGCCTCAGCCCCCCTCCCCTATCTCTGATCTTGTAATGGGAGGTTCTATTGTGTGCAGGGTGTGATTCCTGTCACTCAGCATTTTCCTTTTTTTTTTTTATCTCTCTTCCTGCAAGGTGGGTTCCCTTGTAAGTCGGTCCTCCCGGATTTATTAGCGGTATGATGTCTGCCATGGCTCTGACACCGGAATCCAGCCTTTTAGGGACAGTCCTCATCATCTCCCTCCTCTACAGCATCAATGCTATGGATATCCCTAAAGATTGTAAGTAGCAACTTGACACAGATGTCATTTCTCCCTCCTCATAGACAATGCTTTATATTCTCCATATATACTATGATATATATACAATGTGTCACATGCTTTATATTCTCCATATATACTATGATATATATACAATGTGTCACATGCTTTATATACTCCATATATACTATGATATATATACAATGTGTCACATGCTTTATATACTCCATATACACTATGATATATATACAATGTGTCACATGCTTTACATACTCCATTATACATATACTATGATATATATACAATGTGTCACATGCTTTATATTCTCCATATACACTATGATGTATATACAATGTGTCACATGCTTTATATTCTCCATTATACATATACTATGATATATATATACAATGTGTCACATGCTTTATATTCTCCATATACACTATGATGTATATACAATGTGTCACATGCTTTATATACTCCATTATACATATACTATGATATATATATACACAACGTGTCACATGATATATATACAATATGTCACATGCTTTATATTCTCCATTATACATATACTATGATATATATACAATGTGTCACATGCTTTATATACTCCATATATACTATGATATATATACAATGTGTCACATGCTTTATATACTCCATATATACTATGATATATATACAATGTGTCACATGCTTTATATTCTCCATATATACTATGATATATATACAATATGTCACATGCTTTACATACTCCATTATACATATACTATGATATATATACAATGTGTCACATGCTTTATATACTCCATATATACTATGATATATATACAATGTGTCACATGCTTTATATTCTCCATATATACTATGATATATATACAATATGTCACATGCTTTACATACTCCATTATACATATACTATGATATATATACAATGTGTCACATGCTTTATATACTCCATATATACTATGATATATATACAATGTGTCACATGCTTTATATACTCCATATATACTATGATATATATACAATGTGTCACATGCTTTATATTCTCCATATATACTATGATATATATACAATATGTCACATGCTTTACATACTCCATTATACATATACTATGATATATATACAATGTGTCACATGCTTTATATACTCCATATATACTATGATATATATACAATGTGTCACATGCTTTATATTCTCCATATATACTATGATATATATACAATATGTCACATGCTTTACATACTCCATTATACATATACTATGATATATATACAATATGTCACATGCTTTACATACTCCATTATACATATACTATGATATATATACAATGTGTCACATGCTTTATATACTCCATTATACATATACTATGATATATATACACAACGTGTCACATGATATATATATATATACACACACACACACACACACACACAGAATTTGCTTAGATGTGATATATACTGTGATTTGTCATATGTGTACATTGTGTCACTTGATATGTGTGCCATGCTTTATATAGTGTCTACATGGTATATATAATGTGCCTATATGAGATATATCCTTTTATATATATATACACAATGTGTTACCTGAAAGATATACTATGAATTAAATATAAAATGATACATCTCATGTAGGCACATTGTGTGTATAACTATGATGTATACAATGTGTCACATCATATATGTACCATGCGTTATATTTATATACAGCTACATGAGCTATGTCTTATGGTGTAATAATGTGTCTACATAAAATATATACTATAAGACACACAATGCATTTTCATGATATATATGCTATGATATATAAATTGTGTTTTACAGTGCATCCTTGTATTTATGCTCTGATTTATACAGGTTTTTTTAATAGTTATATACTATAACACGAGTATTATGAATAATATGTGTGTGTGTATATATATATAATTTTATATCTATATTAATTCAGTATCTTGTTTTTAGGCAGAGCAATGAATATTAACTTTAATTTTTTGTTAACTGTTTAAGGCATTAGTGTTTAATACAAATTCCCTACACTTTTCTAGGTCAGTGTATAGATGTCAATGATAAACATGAAGGATTATCAGTGGTGATGTAAAGTCTTTGGGGAGCAGGATGTGATGTAGACAAAAAACCTTAAGGGGTTAATGAGGCTGAATACACTGTACTGAACAGGCAGACTGGGAGACTGTCTTATTCAGCACCAAGGACAGCGATGGCTAACCTTGACACCATAAATTGTTTCTGGACTACATTTCCTATGATGCTCAGCTAGCTTTTAGACTCTACACTGAGCGTCATGGGAAATGTAGTGTAGTCCAGAAACAATTTATGGTGTCAAGGTTAGCCATCAGTGACCTAGGACAACCATTTACTGGTGCTCAACACAGAACATGTGGGCTGGCTCAGAGCCCAGGCAGTCAGCACCTTGGTCAGGAGCTGTTTGCAATTTTTACTGATTTGTACTGATTTTCGTCTTTGTGTTCCTCCTGTGGTAAACCTGTTTTTATTTGTGGAAACATTTTTTGATTTTTTCTTAGAACTTGTTTTACATATATACACACGGTATCTTGTTGGTTTCGGATTGCCAATAATATAACATATTAGGGATGGTCACCATGTAGATGATTATGTTTTATTAATATTCAGAGTTATTAACTAAAATGTGAAATGTCCAAAAGTCAAAGTGAATTTGGAATTTAAGGTCACAATAGTCAAACTGAAAACAGAATTGACTAAGAGATTAAGCTATTTTGGCTTAATTTTAGAAATTCTTTGAATTCACTTTAATTTTCTGACATTTCTCATTTTAGTAACTAACCCTGATGGTGTTCACTTTCTTGATTGATTCATTATGGGATTGAACAGAGAGCATTGTGGGAAAACATAGATGGACTCATCCCTCATTACACCATCCAGAAACCAAGTTTTATGTTATAAGAGGTAAAATGATAAGAAAAAAAGGAGCTGATCCAGGAGCCCCAAAAGATAAGGATAAGGGGCTGGTGGATTAGCTCCAAAAACATGCCCACCGTTACTCTCACTAAGGATAGGGGATGACCCACAGGTAGTATGAAAGGAAAAATAAAATAAAATAGCGGACCAGTGAAGGCCCTAAGGAGAGAGTAACAATTAAAAGGAGAGGATGCCCTACCTTTAATACTTCTAAGGATGAAAGAATAGCGGGTAAAAAAAATAGTGTAGAGGGAGAATTACACTTATACAGCTGGTAAGGTATATGTACAAATGAGCTAAGGTCCGACTAGACAGACACACGTGTCTAAAAAAATCAAAATAATGTCGGAACCCCTAGCTCCACACACTCCCAGCGTTTAAACGAGCAGCAGGTATAGCTAAAGGTAAAAAAAAACCTCCCCCCTTAAATATAGTGTAATCTTACTTTTATTCCAGTCTGCTGCTGCTGGCTCTTCCCCTGATATGCCAGCTTGGCTGACATCATCAGAAGTGATCCTCTCTTGGTTCCTGGCAACCTGGGTTCATTTAATTCATTTTTTTTTTTGCATGTATTAACTATACAATGCATTGAAATAAATGGGTTATGTCACACGGCTGTTTTCCTTTAGCGACTTTAAGTCATCTTAATGCTTTAAGGTCAAGAAAAAGACAAACACTCAAACCACAATATAGCTGGCAAATGTGTATGCTGGATAGTAGATAAGTAACTTGAGTTGGAAAGGATCGTATATGAATAGGCAAGCACCAAATATGTATATACAGAACACAGATATATCTGGTGCTAGTGAAATAAAATGAACTAGCCTTATAAGGCTTCTCCACTAACTCGTATTGGGAGTTGTCCCATAGAGTGCTTAAATTGGTACTGACTGACATAGCTGGAGTGTCCCTACTGATCTATGGATACCAAGCAGTGTGTTCTTATTCATTTGTCTGGGTTATGCTTTAAGGTGTATTTTTGGAGATTGATAGTGTCACCATGACTGTAGAAAAGTTTGTGTGAGGTGTGTAATTGCAAAACTGAGGCCAAAGTAGACCAGTAGAAAAAGAAACAATTATGTATCAATAGAGTAGTTAATTATAATACATACACAGTTTTGTGATTGACATAATGCAAATGGTAAGAGAATGGTCCTTACAGTTATCTTTTAATGGCTCTTGCAAAAAAATAAAAAAATAATATATAGGTTTTTCTGGGGCTTGTAGGAGGCAGAGATAATGCCTTTATTTTCTTGGCACACTTACTACAAGTTGGATTTTGTAATGTAATACAGGGATAATGCAATGATGTGACAGACATATTGATAGGTATGCAAGGGGAATATAACTGCATCAGCAGCATTTTAAACAGATACAGTTTGCTATGAAACATCATAGCTGTCTAGATGAATGACCCCAGATCACACAGATATGCATCTACACATTTATGTTAGTATATATAGATACATGGGTGTGTGCAAATCTCACGCGCACACAAATATATGTGTGTGTTTGTATATATGTGTATGTGTATATCTGTATGTGTGTGTATGTATATATGTATACACACACACACACGTGTGTGTACATGAACGTGTATATACGAGTGAGTATGCATGTGTCTATGTGTGTGTATACATATATATGTATATGTGTTTATACAATATTGTTGTTAGGGCGCACACCAGTGCAATAATGTAACAACAAACTTCAGTTAAATGTTGAGATGCTGTTGTAGGACACATTTTACATCTTTAGGATCTATATAGGATATATATATATTGAATCAGACATACTTGTTTATTAATTATAAATAATCATGTTATGGTATAAATCATTTATAAAATGAAACATTTTCAAGAACATTCATTTATAATTTACCGCTTGAAATGGAGGGGGCGTGATCTAAGGTAATATTTTATTTATTTCATGAATGAGTTAGATTAAGTTCCTTTAAGGTAGCAAGGTACAAATGTTCGTTGTTGCTTATACAGCATTGCTTCGGCTAGCAACTTTTCCCCTCCAGCAGGCAGAGCAAGAGAGAACTGACTCAATCCCTTCATAAAATCCTGTAATATATTATATAATCCCAGGATTCGAGGATGCCACTGTCGGTTCACAGATGTCTCACTGAGAAAGAAACACTGATTACCTAACCTGTGCCAAAACACCTGAATTAAATGGGTGTCATAAAATGATTTAATTATACATTGCATAGGCCTGCCACAGCTACCAATATACTCCATTTGTGGGAGATTCTACTCTGTATCAACCCAATGGCCACTACTGTAAGATTAGCAAGGTGAGAATTCAAAGTGAATTTAAATGGAATTTCAAATTTAAGGTCAAAATAGCCAAATTGGAAAAATTATCTCGGTCAGCTATGCTTTTAATTTGGATACTTTGGCCTAAATTTTGAAATTTTACATAAATTCCCTTTGCAATCTCACTTTGGTGAATAACCGTGTAAGTCACATACATGGGACAGCATTCCTTTTTGGGCTTTCTGCAGTGTAAAATTTCATTAGGGCTTTGTAATGAGGCACCTCTAAAAGGGATGGATGCAAACCAGGGATACCCTGTTGTATCATTGCATGGTGTGAATGTGCAATTTGGGGTCCACCCGTTTTACGACAGCACCAGAATAAACATGGCTCACCGAAATAGACTGGAGTCCCTCTACCGGGCAGATGTCATCCTCCTCGATGTTGTCATTAATTATTTTTGAAGGACTGGAGACAGTAAACCACATTTCAAATAGCAGCCTTAAATAAATCGGCCGTGACTATGTTTGTCCATATCATCTACTTGTCAGGCCCATCTCCAACATATAAAAAAAAAAAGAATAAAAAAGTAGAGTGCTCAAAATTACTGTGCTGTAATAAAGCGCCAAACAAAACATTATTATATGTAATTTAAAACCTATTTGTGATTACTTACAAAGTCCTGGTTGCATAAGGGCTTTTAAGGAACAGAATAGTGTTACAATTACAAACCTGTATTTCTAAAACTGTACCGTCCCTGTAAAGTTTAGTGCCCCGCTCCTCAAGGATTTTCAGTAAAAAAAATTTAAAAAGTGGATTTACTAACCTTTAAATGGCAGGACCACTGCACCCAGGCCACTTCATTGATATAAGGGGTTTGGATGATGTTAGCTGTCCTGTAAGCAAAAGAATGGAAAGAAAAAACATGCACTAAAATGCGTTATGTTTGTAAAGGGAGAGGGAATGATTTAAAGACAACAGCTGCAAATAGGGGGTGCTGCTCAGGATCTGCAAGTAGGGGATGGTGCATGGGAGCTGCAAATAGGGGGTGCTGCTCAGGATCTGCAAGTAGGGGGTGGTGCATGGGAGCTGCAAATAGGGGGTGCTGCTCATGATCTGCAAGTAGGGGATGGTGCATGGGAGCTGCAAATAGAGGGTGCTGCTCAGGATCTGCAAGTAGGGGCTGGTGCATGGAAGCTGCAATTAGGGGGTGCTGCTCAGGATCTGCAAGTAGGGGAGTGGTGCATGGGAGCTGCAAATAGGGGGTGCTGCTCAGGATCTGCAAGTAGGCGGTGGTGCATGGGAGCCGCAAATAGGTGGTGCTGCTCAGGATCTGCAAGTAGGGGAGTGGTGCATAAGAGCTGCAAATAGGGGGTGCTGCTCAGGATCTGCAAGTAGGGGGTGGTGCATGGGAGCTGCAAATAGGGGGTGCTGCTCAGGATCTGCAAGTAGGGGAGTGGTGCATAAGAGCTGCAAATAGGGGGTGCTGCTCAGGATCTGCAAGTAGGGGGTGGTGCATGGGAGCTGCAAATAGGGGGTGCTGCTCAGGATCTGCAAGTAGGGGATGGTGCATGGGAGCCGCTAATAGGTGGTGCTGCTCAGGATCTGCAAGTAGGGGATGGTGCATGGGAGCTGCAAATAGAGGGTGCTGCTCAGGATCTGCAAGTAGGGGCTGGTGCATGGAAGCTGCAATTAGGGGGTGCTGCTCAGGATCTGCAAGTAGGCGGTGGTGCATGGAAGCTGCAACTAGGGGGTGCTGCTCAGGATCTGCAAGTAGGGGAGTGGTGCATAAGAGCTGCAAATAGGGGGTGCTGCTCAGGATCTGCAAGTAGGGGAGTGGTGCATGGGAGCCGCAAATAGGTGGTGCTGCCCAGGATCTGCAAGTAGGGAGTGGTGCATAAGAGCTGCAAATAGGGGGTGCTGCTCAGGATCTGCAAGTAGGGGGTGGTGCATGGGAGCTGCAAATAGGGGGTGCTGCTCAGGATCTGCAAGTAGGGGATGGTGCATGGGAGCTGCAAATAGGGGGTGCTGCTCAGGAGTGTAACCCAGCACCAACAAACAACCAAGTGTGTGTATGTGTTTGTGTGTATGACGTATTATTGTGTGTATGAGTTTGTTTGTGTGTTGCATTCAACATTCTACAATCTCAGTACCCCTCAAATACCAAGATAAGAAGATTATTTTAAAAAGAAAAAACTTCCTTGGGTACAGCTTGGGTGACCACGATTCTCCCAGAATGCCATAGAAAATGTGCAAACAAGCACAAGATGGCACTATTTGATAACAAGATGTGTGTTTTATTTTCACAGCAACTTAAACAGATAGATGGATTTTTGGGGGTGAATATTGCAGTCCATAAAACATTCACATCCACTGGAATATTGTACATACAATTTCACTCTGGATATATTGTTACATTAGGAGGGGACGCAATAAACAAATGTGAGTGATGCTTTCATAACTCTCTACTAAGACTGACATTTATTTTATATATATATATATAGTATGTACCTTCCATGCTTCCAATAGAGAGACATATCTATAAATCAAAACATTTGCACAAGTCAATATTATGCACTTTCAGTCGGCTTCTCTACACTAGATAAAACAAATGTAATTCCCAGCTTGCAGCCAAGAGAAGCTGAGGTAGCCATTTACAACATGTGTTCTTTGTTTGCCCATGTAAGCTTGTAAGGAGTGATAAGGATAATGTATACAGCAATCGAGTTAATCTGACCAATATGAGATATCTGTATCTTGGAATAGAAAGGGGGAGTTCTTATCTGAGAGCAGCTTTTAGCTTAATCCTTTTTTTGTGTTTTAAGAATTGTGATAAGCGAAACTGGCTACTTAGTAGAGCTCTAACTACTGGAGCCTTAAAGCAGAATTTAGGCTTCTTGTTCCAAAGAAAGACTGTCTACTCAAACTAAAGGTAGTAATACAAATAAGATATTTTAAAAGGGAAACAATGGGGTAAAAATTGACTCCCAACTTCTATTGCGTTTTACGCATAATGTGTTACTTTTTTTAAATTAATTTAAACAAATAAATGAAAGTATTTTGCAAGAAGCACTTTTAGTGTGCCTGCCTGTAGCGACACGTAGACCGCTTCCTAAATGAGAAGAGACTCACCAATCAAGACAGTATATTTCTATGGATTCTGTTCTTGTACCATAACCTTCTATCTAGGATTGGTTTATGGTATAAGTAGTGTATCCCCCAGAGCTGCCTTGAAAATTGATCTGCTATCACTTTAAATATAGCACAACCCATTGTTCAGTGAATGGGGCCCGCTAGCACTGTTATATGGCTTGTTCACCTTGTGACCCAGCTCTCCTCTAGGGAAGAGAGAGGGCTTTGTCCAAGGTTTGGCTGCATGCACATTTTAGATAAAATTGATATTAATCAGCTGGAGCTGCGCATTCCACCTGACCGACAGATTGTTCTGAGGGGCCGTCTTAATGCTGAAGTGATTTTTTTTTTCAAATAATGCAAAGTTGTGATGGTGCTTAGAGTTTTCCTTTAAGAGACAATACAGGAAACACATATCTGTGTATTTAATCCCTCATTGTTGATTGAAAAAAAGAAGCTCATGAAAAAGGCTTGCTCCTTGTAATTAAATTATTGTTCTTGGCTCTTTGAACAAAGATAGAATAATAAAATGTTACTACCACTAACCTACCTACCCACTCATCCATCTATCTTTCTAACCATAAATACAGGTGATACTCAAAAAATTAGAATATCGTGCAAAAGTTCATTTATTTCAGTAAAACAATATATGAGAGACGCATTACATGCAAAGCAAGATAGTTCAAGCCGTGATTTGTCATAAGTGTGATGATTATGGGTTCGCCGGGAACTGTTCGCCGGCGGACAGTTCGGTACATCACTACTTACAGCTCATGAAAACCCCAAATCCACAATCTCAGTAACTTCGAATATTACATGCAATCAATAAAACAAGGAGTGTACATAGAACAATATCGCGCCTCTGAAAATTATAAGCATACATATGGACTCAGTACTTGGTTTGGGCCCCTTTTGCAGCAATTACTGCCTCAATGTGGCGTGGAATGGAAGCTATCAGCCTGTGGCACTGCGGAGGTGTTATGGAAGACCAGGATGCTTCTGCATTGTTCAGTCTCATGTCTCTCACCTTTCTCTTGGCAGTACCCCATAGATTCTCTATGGGGTTCAGGTCAGGCGGGTTTGCTGGCCAATCAAGCACAGTAATCCCACGGTCATTGAACCAGGCTTTGGTGCTTTTGGTAGTGTGGGCTGGAAAATGAAGTCAGCATCCCCATAAAGCTCGTCTGCAGAAGGAAGCATGAAGTGCTGCAAAATCTCCTGGTTGACGGCTGTGTTGACCTTGGACTTAATGAAGCAAAGTGGACCAACACCAGCAGATGACATGGCTCCCCAAATCAACACAGATTGTGAAAACTTCACCTTGGACTTCAAGTATCTTGCAGTGTGTGCAGACTTTGGGTCCTTGGTTTCCAAATGAGATGCAAAAGTTGCTCTCATCAGAAAAGAAGACGTTGGTCCACTGAGCAACAGACCAGGTCTGTTTTTCTTTAGACCAGGTAAGACACTTCTGACATTGTTTGTTGTTCAGTTGTGGCTTGACAAGAGGAATACGACATGTGAAGCCCATGTCCAGGATCCGTCGGTGTACGGTGGCTCTTGATGCACTAACTCCAGCCTAAGTCCACTCCTTGTGAAAGTCCCCAACACATTTAAATGGCCTTTTCCTGACAATCCTCTCCAGGCTGCGGCCATCCCTGCTGTTGTGCACCTTTTTCTTCCACATAACTTTCTACTAATGTGCTTTGATATAGCACTTTGGGAACATCCAACTTCCTTCGCAATTACCTTTTGAGGCTTTCCCTCCTTATGGAGGGTGTCAATGATGGTTTTCTGCACAACTGTGATTCCTACTGAACCAGACTGAGAGACAATTTAAAGGCTCAGAAACCCTTTGCAGGTGTTATGGCTTATTTAGCTGATTAGAGTGGGACACTGTGAGCCTAGAATATTGCACATTTTCACAATATTCTAATTTACTGAGATTGTGGATTTGGGGTTTTCATGAGCTGTAAGCCATAATCATCACACCTATGACAAATCAAGGCTTGAACTATCTTGCTTTGCATGTAATGCGTCTATCTCATATATTAGTTTCCCCTTTGAAGGATACAATATCCATTTCAAAAGGATAGAATATCCATTTTACTATCTATTCTAGCTGGTTATATTAAAGGTTAATGTGAAACTTGGAAAACCTTACTGCTTGCGAAATATGTTCTTATTATTGTCCAAATCTTTGGTATTTGTAACATCTGGTTTTAATCAATATACTTGTGTAATTCAACATAGACTATAAGAAGAAAAAGCTGCTTATATATTGTGATAAAAAACAACTACTATGCAACTATTATGTAATTATTATGAAATGGCTCATACCCCCACCACCATAAAAGATATGTATAAATATAAGGGGCGTTCAATAAAAAAATCGAATTGATTTGGAAAACGTCTGTTTGTCTCCTTAACAATTCCCGGAATTCCGAGAGGGAGGGGATCGGTCTGCATCCATCAACCAGAGGGTCTTTGTCCCGTGTATAGCTGATTTTTCCCCAACACCCTTTTACGTTGCATTACTGAAATAAATAAACTTTTGCACGATATTCTTATTTTTTGAGTATCACCTGTATTTAGCTACCTTACAAGCTATTCAGTATTTACATATGTCCCCAGATCTTTGGCCGTCAAGTTCAAACACACTTGCAACCTCATGTCTCAACTCGCCAATATACCTTTAGATTGTCAGCTCACGAGTTCTTTCTAAGCACTTTGTATGAAAGTACAGCAATTGCTAGATTGCCAGCTCAAACTCGGGGTCCTCTGTTACTTTTGTATTAATTGTATCAATTTGTGTAAATTGTCTCTCTATATTCCGTATAATTAACAACGTTTTTTTTTTCATAAATTATGACGCATTCTTAATAAGAGCGCTATATAAGAAATGATAAACAAATAAGGCATAGCATTGACTAGTTGATAATATAGACATTTTATATATGGGGAAAAAAGCTTTGTTAGGTGTATGTTTATTGTTTGAGTTATTCTTGGGGCTTGTTTACTAAACTGCAAATGGAGGTTAATGAAAAAGTGAATTGCAAAATTTAAACCAGACCTGCAGATTTTGACAAATTCTTCAATGCAACTTTATTACCAGTTTTGGCCTTTTTGTCTAAATTTTGCCTTTCAGATTAATAAAGTTCACTCACTTGCTAACTAATAAATCATGGAGCTTCCATCATCTTTCTTTCTTTATATATATATATATACATATATATAAATCTTTATCTGGTTTTATTCTTTTGCCGTTGACTAAAGAGCAAATTGTGGTAAGATTGCAGCCAACATCCAAAATGTAGGCCAGAATAGACTCACTGGAATTGTACCTTTACATCCTTCTGATAAACATAAATATTATTGTGAGCAGCCATTTTGTTTTGAAGCAAAAAACAGTGTTGTAACTGGATTGTTGTTACCAG
Organism: Pelobates fuscus; assembly: GCF_036172605.1. Classification (NCBI taxonomy): domain Eukaryota; kingdom Metazoa; phylum Chordata; class Amphibia; order Anura; family Pelobatidae; genus Pelobates; species Pelobates fuscus. Next base: position 144,951,457 of record NC_086325.1, on the reverse strand, counting down.
ATGCAGTGTGTTAGCAACAGATGTCTTGACAAAACCACACCTCCGTTGGCTGTCATACTGACTCTCTAAAACTCTTCTATATCAATCAGATGGTGATTGCCTCAGCACAATGTTTTGCTGCGCATGCACACCAGCCTCCCAATGTTTGCATTGGATTGGCTGAGATCATCACGATTGATGATCTCAGCCAAGGAGGCGGGGCCTGTCACAGAAAGAGCAGTGCAGCGTGGGAGAACGCGTGGGAGAACTTTATGAGATTTAAAAATCTCCAAATGCTAATAAATTGGAATCTGAATGGCAACATTCTAGACCATAATATCTGATTTTAAAAATAGTTCACAGTCAGATTTTTCCATTGAGATTTTAGTTCGTTGTAGTTTGGGGTTTAGCGAATAAACCATTATTATTTGTTTATCTTCATGTTGCTGTTACACAGATCATTTGACTAAACTAGACAAAGATCATTTAAAATCACCACGGACACAGGTGACGAACACAGTCTGTTCATAAACCACAGCAAACCTTTCAGACATTCATCAACTTGTAGCACAGAGCTTTCAAAATCTTTATTGTTATCGTATAATTTAAACACTGGTTTATATGCTTTTATCAGACATTGATAGCTATTTTACAATGTCACTGTTTGAGGTGCCTGTCTATATATAGAAAGAGATCACAATATGCAATCACGCTAAAAGAATGCAAACGAGTTACCTGCTGTTCCAGATAATGAATAGAGTAAATTATATTCTGATCAAAGTTTATTGTTTTGTTTACATCCCTATGCCACTAGCATAGATACACAAAGTATAGTTTTAATATTTTTATATGCTGATGTTTACTGTAAAACATGTACCCCTTGACAGTACATTTCCATAAATAATAACCTCATAATAGCACAATGTTGGCAATTAATATAGTTGCTGTTATTTCAAATTTCTACATTTTTCTTGGAACCATTTCCCCTTTTTCTCTTGGAACCGTAGGCTCCCCTGCTTCTCCTTTGCCTCAGGTACATATACATAAACACACATACAGTGCAGATACACACACGCCAATACACAGATACACATACACATACAGATGCACATATACAAACAATCACACACAGACATACTGATACACACACACACACAGACACACAGATACAAGCAATCACACACAGACATACTGATACACAACCGGACATGCAACACTGACATGCATTCAGATATAGACACATATAATGACATACATAGAGATACAGATACACACAGAAACAAGCATACAGGTCATATTGTAGCCAACTTCCAGTTTCCTACCTTTTGGGGGCAGGAGGGTGGCTTCTGCTGGCTAGGGCTGTTGGTAGTTAGGGGTTTGCTCTCCCAGTCCACTCCCCCCCATCTCTCTGCCTCTTCCGCTCCCTTCCACAAGTCTTGCTGTGTGCTAGCTGGGAGAAAGTGACAGGCCACAGCCCATTACTAGACCCGTGATGACACATGGTCTCAGTCTGCTGGCCCATGGTGGAACTGGTTCGTACCCTTGGGGGTACGCGTATCACAGGTTGGAAATCACTGCTCTAAAGGTACAATCCAACACCCAAATTAAAAAAAAATTGAATACATTTTTAGTCGATTCACCCCCAAATGAAAACATGCATGCTTTTAATTATGCATATTTTTCATTGGGGTATATGTAAAAACAGCTTGCAAAACCTGCAGATCTCGTCTGCAGCCTTTGCAAGCCCTCCCCTTCTAACCTCGCCCAGACTTTCTGTAGCTGTCCAATCACAGACTTCCCAGTGCAGCTCAATGAAACGTCGTTGAAAGGCAGGTGGTTTAAGGAATTTCCACTGAGCTAAACGACCAGGAAATGCCGGGACCAGTTGTCTAAATGACAGGCAGGATGGTGTAAAAGATTCATTTATTAAAAGTGCCAATTTACTGAAATCTGCACGTTTTGTAAAATGACAAAAAAAAGTATACTCTTATCTTGGACATCCTAATATATAACAGGAGTTAGACATATATGCTTATGGATATTTGGAAGAAAACTGTCAGCTTTTTGGGTACGCAGAGTCCCAAATGTCAGCACAATACAAACATTATGACTGGTCACAGTATAATCTCCATATAAAGTGAATGAAGTTGGCCAAAACCAGGCAAATTTAGATAAAAGTGCCTTTCAGTCTACTCATTCAGCTTGTGCATACTTCCTAAAGTGGGCCCTCAGTTACCCATAATTCCTCACCTCTAGATCCTGTACAGGAGCGGTGAACACATTGATCTGTCTGGTAAAAAACATTTGCATTTACAGTATCTTTGAGTAAAACCGAGGGACACACTTAAGGGGCAACTGAGAAATTAGTTTCTTCCTCAGGTAAAGGTCAGTACTGGAGCAAATAGAAGGTGAAAATGATTTATTATAATGTATTATGTTTTGCACTGAAATGCAAAAAAAAATGAAAAAAATCATCAAGTAAACAAATTGTTGATAAGAAAAAGATTAGTATACATCCATCCAAAGAGCTACAACATTAATAAATGAAAATCTCAGGAGTATGTGTTGAATATTTAGCGCAATCCCTAAAATAATGCACATTTGTCTTGATAATGAGAACTTGGGCATGCGCGGTGCCGTCATGTGATTGCGTGCATGATGACATAGTAAACACATGAGCTCCTATTACTGCAACTTTGCAAATGCCTGTTAATATTCCTTTTAAATGATTGTTTCCTTAACCCTTTAAGGACCAAACTTCTGAAATAAAAGGGAATCATGAAATGTCACACGTCATGTGTCCTTAAAGGGTTAAACTACTCAAACTGTAATTGGCATAATTTTGTTAACTAATTATTGCAATTGCCTTAGCAATAGTCACTCATTAAACTACACTGAGACCAATCCGCTCATTCAATGACACTGAGATCTTTAATTTATATATAATTCTCTCTTTCCAGCAGTATCCTGGCTTTGCAATTTATGTGACATTTAAACTTTTAAGGCGACAAGTTGGTTAAGCAACATTTTTTCCTTTGCTTGCTTCTTGCTAAGTAAGGCTTCTCCTGATTTTTCTGCTCCATTACCATCACACCTTTAAAGGTCACTCATGTAGTGTGTACAGTGTGAATATAGGTTTAAGAAATTCAGTACACTTGAATGATCAAAAGTTATTGTGTCCCCAGGATGCATGATTCAGTTCTTTGACATGAATTCACTAAGGTTCTTAAACCTTGAAGCATTGCTCTCACTGCAGACCAACTAAATCAACATTTTTTTTAAGCATTCAAATGTGCTAGATGTAATATTTGTGAATTGTTTTGATTCATACAGGATATATTAATGTCCATATCCTTTTATTTGATATCGGACAATCTGAAAAAAGTGTGTGCTCTTGAGAAACTGTCTAGATTCAAAAATATATATTTGTTTTAGTAAGGCATAAATTCTGGCACAATTATTAGTAGCCCCATCAGGGAATTAAGATCAGAGTAAGCAGGCATTTTGTTTTAAGGTTTTAGAAGCGAAAGGTTAGGGGATAGAGGTTAAAGAGACACTCCACTGATCAAATAAAAAAAAGAAAAAAGTAAAAATCACTGTTTTGTAGATATACCCACAATGATACCATTCATGCATTTAATTATGCATGTTGTATTGGGGTAGATCTAAAATAGTTTGCAAAATCTGCAGTTCTTTTGTCTCATGCCCTTGCAAGGTCCTCCTCTTTTAAACCCGCCCAGACTTTCTGTGGCTGTCCAATCACAGACTTCCCAATCCAGCTCAATGATACGACTTTGCAAGGCAGGTGCTCTGGGCAATTGCTGCCTCTTGAGTTTATCTCCACTGAGCTAAACAATCAGGAAGTAACAGCGCCAGCTGTCTGACAACCAGTAATGTATGACAAGGTTAATTTATAAAAGTACCAATTTCTATTATAATCTGCACTTTTTTGTAAAATAAAAGAAGAGAACACACTCTTCACATATAAAGCATTTCAGAAAGCTGAAGTGCTTGAGGTGTGTGGTTCAGTTAATGCTGAGTCAGGAGATGGAGTTGGAATTATCAATCAGTTGCTACTTAACCTGATGCTTGCTCGAATGACACAAGCTGCATACTTCAGCGTTATTATAAACCCATTTTAATTATATATGCTGAATAATATAGGCAGACTATATCCAGAAATAGTAAATCATTTCAATTCACTGACAGATGGTGAGTGACATAAAATAATGTGTTCCCTTTTTACATAATGAATATATTTTTAAAAAAGTACACTTAGAACAGAATTGCACTGCAACTACAAAAACAGATACCGTATTTATCGGCGTATAACACGCACCTCATTTTAAGAAGGAAATTCCAGGAAATTCCCGCCCCCTCCCATAGTATTCCCCCCTCATCCCATAGTGTTTCCCCCCCTTTCCATAGTATTCTCCACCCCCTCCCATAGTATTCTCCACCCCCTCCCATAGTGTTCCCCCCCTCATCCCATAGTGTCCCCCCCTTTTCCATAGTATTCTCCACCCCCTCCCATAGTATTCTCCACCCCCTCCCATAGTATTCTCCACCCCCTCCCATAGTATCCCCCCTCATCCCATAGTATCCCCCCCTTTCCATAGTACTTTCCACCCCTCCCATAGTGTTCCCCCCCTCATCCCATAGTGTTCCCCCCCTTTCCATAGTATTCTCCCCCCCCCCATAGTATTCTCCACCCCCTCCCATAGTGTCCCCCCCCCTCCCATAGTGTCCCCTAGTGCACTTTCCCTCCCCTTGTCCCATAATTACTTACCTGTCTTGAAGCGTGGGCCGGTGTTCAGCGCGCATCGCGGTACTGGAACTTATATCTTATATTTTTAAACAATTTATATATCGGTATATCGGCGTATAACACGAACCCATCATTTTCCCCCTATTTTCAGGGAGAAAAAGTGCGTGTTATACGCCGATAAATACGGTATTTTGTTTTTTGGCCTTGACACTCAAAAATGATCTACGCTTGTCACAGTATATTCTAACTCGTTCATCTCTGTGGACTAATCATTTGCATGCAGTGCCTTGGACATGCCATACATGAATGACAACACATATATTTGAACCCTCCTTTTTTTTTGTGTGTGTGATTCCGTAAGTGCAATACACGGAACATCTTGCCACTGTTATCACTGCTTAGTTGGCAGAGCCCCTTTATTCAAACTGAGAACATATTTATTGGGATAGTTTTACTGAAATCGAATAAAAACCTGCTATATGCTTTATATTTGGCACTGTTAAACTGTTAAAGGCATATAACCGTTCATAATCCAAATCATATGCTTCCCCCATCCTCCCTGTAGCTTGTCAAAGCTTTATTGCCAGTTACTGATACATAATTATCTTCCTCTGAAAATCATAATTCATATTCAGAGCTTAGTCCCTATCCTATTTTCTGACTAAATTACAAATAACACTACGCACTACTGGCTGACAAGGTCAAATTAGCTCATTGAGGAAGTCACTGCAATTCCAAGAGGCCAGACTTGTCCTAGATTTTGTTGCGAACAACAGACTAAGCTTATACGGATCCCAATTCCCACGGCCTGCGATTGCAGCGTGTGGAAGCTGATGTATAAAATTCCATTTGTGTTTGCACCAGCGATATCTTAATGCTACTCGTTCTCATCCTGTATCAAAACAATTAAGAGAGAGTATATGAAGAGTCGAGAGGTAACAACAAGCTATCGCTATCCTATGCATTAGGGATTTATGTTCCGTGCCTGGAATAAGGCAGCCTACATATCTTTATAAACGTGTTTCTTTCTGTAATGATGAAATATCAACATAGCAAAGCAATTCTCCACTACGTTTGGCTCCTTCCACTATCACTGTTCCCATTAATTGGTAGGTGGACGTAGAGAGATCTAGTGCTCTCTGTTTACGAGGTCAGTAGTTCGTAACCCCTTGGTCGTGATCCAAAATTGCCCCGCCCTGCTATTATTTGATCCAGGCCTATTGGCCACGATTAAATGGTTTAAATACAGTAGCACTGGCTTATCTAATGTAATGGAGACCCCATATAAACAAACTAGGGTCTAGTGAAAGTGATTTGTATAACTTGAGAGTAGTATTTCTTATTTCGCAAGAAGAATGGAACACTGAGCTAATTGTACAATTAATTGTTTAAAGGGACACTATAGTCACCTGAACAACTTTAGCTTAATGAAGCAGTTTTGGTGTATAGAACATGCCCCTGCAGCCTCACTGCTCAATCCTCTGCCATTTAGGAGTTAAATCCCTTTGTTTATGAACCCTAGTCACACCTCCCTGCATGTGACTTGCACAGCCTTCCATAAACACTTCCTGTAAAGAGAGCCCTATTTAGTATATCTAGTATATTGTATTTTGTATATTGAAAGTACAGGTTACACGCTGTCTTCTTGTTTGTAATTTGAGCCCCTTGTTCATGGTTACGATAAAATGAAGGAGACATGTATCGACCCGTTTCGGTTTATCATAATCTCTTATCGAATTCTGGATGCTATTCCGCAGACTGAATTAAGAGGAACATAGACTCTAGATGGGAGTGGTATTTGCAGTTCAGTCTCAGACAAAGCCAGATCTTCTAGTCAGCAGAGTAGGAGATAATGCATTACAATGCATTAGGATGCTGATCATGTTAGAGTAGGATTAGAACGAGATAGGAGATGTATATCTTATTGCGCTGTGTAATGATGTGGTATTAATGTCAGGCTATGTCTTAATTAATCTACCATTGCTTTTAAACCCTTCTCGTTTGCCTTCAAAGTGCTCTTGATTGCTTCCTTACAGCTATAAATAGAGACATTTGTGGACCTCTTCCATGCCAAGTTTTAAAGATGAGTTTCTGGGTGGGGACAAGATGAATGGGCAACTTTTGGAGGTAAATTAAGCATAGAATAATGCGACATGACTCGTTGTCTACACATCTGGTTGCAAACGTTTAAACACAGCAAGGAGCTTACATTTTATTTTATTTTTTTGTAATTTTTTTTTAGATTTCTTTTTTTTTAAACAAGTTCTAGTACTGAATAGAGAACCAAAGTACAGTGACAAAAATAAAGGCAAAAAACCAATTAAATAAATAAACACAAACGATCAAACTCACAGTTTCTTTGTATTTGTAACATTCGGCCTTTAAACGCGAAAGACGAATGAATAGAAACAGGTCCTTGTCTGAATGTACAATCACGCTGTTTCGGCTACGCAATCCCCATGCTACAAAATCCCCTGGTGACCAAAACTGATAAGAATTTCTATCATCCGATAATCTGGGCTAAAACCCAAGAAGTCTCTGTGGGAGTTCAGGAGGTATTGGGTTTGCTGATGTCATATTAGTAATTTATTTCTGAAGATCAGTATCCATTGCAACATACAATATTGGCTTCTACAGCTGGATTAATAAACCTCTTAATGTTGGACTTTCAGGACGAGGTTGTCCCTCCAGAGAGCATCGAGTTACAGTCTAATTTATCTATTGTCTTCCTCTCACCACGATTTGCATAGAAAACTCCATCTTTTTTTCTCTAATTGGATGAACAACGCAGCCTCATTGAGACACAAGCGATTTATTTGCTTAGATAATGCTGTGATTTTGCTAGTAATACTCGGAAACTTGCACGTGCTGATTCATTAAGGTAGTGGCAGAACTCTAAAACACCAAGTCGTGCTGCGAGAACCTGTAGATTTCAATGTGAAAATGACCTGGAAATAAATAAATGGGGTTTATCTTACGCAGCAGGGGGTGATACTTTAAATGCCTCTGGTCCTCTGGCACTCAGTCTCGGCAGGGTCTTTTGGTAGGATAGATAGAGGGTAAGAAGCAGGCTCCCTGCTCTTTGTGTTCTGTTTTGCTTTCTCTGTGAGCTTTCATCTTTTTATTGAAATTTTCCAAAAGCAACATAACTGATAATTAACCACTTTCCCCTCCTCTTCTTTCAGCTATTTAATTACTTAATTGATGGCGTTTAATATTTGGCAAACACAGGCAAAAGATGCATTGTCCTCCACAGTATGCTGACAGCTAAACTGCGGCTCAGTAGCAGTCCTCTGCAAACACTCCATCTGTCTCTCTCTCTCAATCTCTCTGTCTCATTCCATATTCTCACTCTCTCGTTCTGTCTCGCTCTCTCTTTCAATATCCTCTCTTTCTAACTTTTTTCCAACTCTCACTATGTGTCTGTCTCCTAATCTTCCCATCTCAGTCTCTCCAACTTCTTATTTTCTCACTCTCAAGCTCTCTCTCTCGTAATAGCCTCTCTCTCCTGACTTTCCAGGTGGCTTTGCTGTCTATCATATTTTCTACTGACCCCTAACATCATACAGGAAAGCTCTGTATATAACTATACTGATGATTGCTTATTTCTATAGCTATTGTATTATGTTCTATATCCACCAGCTGCGACTTTTCCAATCACAGACTCTTCTAACCGCCCATTCTTTCTTTTTTCACCCTTTGCCGGAACCTGCAGATAATTTGGAAGGCCGTAAGTGACTTTGCTTTTGTTTGTTTATTCCCTTATTGTTGTCTATATTGCTCCATCTTGAATTATTCTACTTTTAAGATCAGTTGTCCAGGAAATGCCCATTGCCAGGCTTTGCTAAACCCCCAATTGCTAGGGCACTATTGCTTCTCAAGAAAGGTTAAAGGATCTTAACATGTATAGCTTGGAGGAAAGACGAGACAGGGGGGATATGATAGAAACATTTAAATACATAAAGGGAATCAACACAGTAAAGGAGGAGACTATATTTAAAAAAATAAAAACTACCACAACAAGAGGACATAGTCTTAAATTAGAGGGGCAAAGGTTTAAAATAATTTCAGTATTACTTTACTGAGAGGGTAGTGGATGCATGGAATAGCCTTTCAGCTGAAGTGGTAGAGGATAACACAGTAAAGGAGTTTAAGCATGCGTGGGATAGGCATAAGGATATCCTAACTATAAGATAAGGACAGGGACCTACTGAAAGTATTTAGAAAATTAGGCAGACTAGATGGGCCGAATGGTTCTTATCTGCCGTCACATTCTATGTTTCTATATCACTGCTGACTCAATTTTAGTTAAATTATTTTGTATTGAAATCTATGGATGTTCTCATTACCAAGCTTCTAAACATTTGCATTTGATTAGGGTCCTTTAGTTTTCCAAAATGCTAGAGCAATTTGTAACCTGTGGCCTATATAGCATTGTTACAAGTCTAGTTCTTCTCTATTGATGTTTTTATGACTGTAATTATAGATGTTTAATACTAAGGCATTTTATTCACATAAGACTGTGTTTTTTTGCATGTTTTTTCTTTTTAAATAAAAATTGTGCTATAAAACATTCTACTGCCGAATTACAATTTCTGGTCTGTACAACGGTGTATTCTTTCTCTGCAGTGATATACCCACCTGTAATTCTTAATGAGACGTCACAGAAATATGTGGTCTATCCATACGAAGATATTACTCTCACATGTGAAGCCAAGAAACTGTCTAGCGTCAGGTAAATTTCCCCTGCGGACAGTGGAATTCTGAGAAGTGGGAAATGTTTTATTGCCAGAAAATAGAGCAGTTTGCGTGTATATTCGGTATTGGAGATACAAATATGAAGCAAAGCAGGCAAATGACTGACTTCATTGTGCCAAACATATTATTAAAGGAAAAATGTAGCAGTAGTAATACATATCTGAATTCCTAAATCCACAGTACTTATGTGACTATTTACTTTAGGGGCTCCCCTCCCCCCCTAGGTATTTTAAAATAAAAACGCTATAAATAAACCTACTCCCTCTTTTCTCCACGGCCGAGTCTCCCACAGCGCTGCCGTGTCCTGCTCCTCGAGTGATGTCATTCTGGAAGCGTGCCAATCCAATGCTCCTCGTAGGAGTATGGTGGACCTTAGGCGCATGCACAGTGCTCACAGCGATGCGCCTAAGATTCTGCCATAGAGAATCATTGAATACAATGATTCTCTATGGCAAACCACGACAGCACCGCGCATGCGTGTGTGGCATCACAGTATATTACTGTATGAGAGCCGGGAAGCCTTCTATTTAATGAAATAATGGGTTTTGGTGGGTAAGATGAGCGGGCAGGACTGAAGGCACTATAATAATTTATATAAGATGAAGTTGTTATAGTGCCTACAGTGTCCCTTTCAATATTTTAAATACTGAAACAAGGACAAGCCACGTTGGTATGAAGGACTGTGTGGTGAAATAAATGATGGCTTACATAAAACTAATAGTCTAGCACACATTACTGCATCAACCAATTACTAAATTTACAACACAAAATAAGACGACTATTGTAAACATCAAGAGAAACTGACCTACTGATTGTCAGAAATGGAAGAACGACAATTTCGAGATAAATATATAATCAACTGATCTTCATGATCCGGCACTAATATTGGAACGGGATAAAAAAAAAAAAAAAATTAGATTACGATTGCAGGTTTATTCACTGAAGTGAGAATTCAAGGTGAAATCATTAAATTTAAAATTTAAGGTCGAAATAATCATAGTGAAAAAAAAGTATCTAAATCAGCCATTATTCCAGTTTGGCTACTTAGGTCCTAAATTTTATTAATTTTAAATTTGGCCCTTTAGTAGAAAACCCTTTTGGTATCAGATGGAAGGAAGGGGTAAATAAAAAAATGAAAAAGATAGATTAATTAAAAGTATTCTTTAATAGGGTATGCCACTATATTGTATTCAAAATATTGTCTGTATGTTTTTGTATCTCTACGGTTTCCTGTTTTCATGTTGTTGTCGCGTGAATGTGGGTGCTGTTAAACATTGCTGAGCTTTCTTTCAGTTTCCAATTAAACTGTCAAGTTGTCAACTGATGCCATTGCTTTGCAACTTGACTGATGGTTGAAGTCAGCCCGCAATCCAACTGTACATTTAGCTGTGATTAAAAAAATAAAATTAAAAAAAAAACTACATTTCACAAGATGCTCAGCTAGCTTTTAGAGTCTAGCTGAGCATCATGGGAAATGTAGTCCAGAAACAATTTATGGTGTCAAGGTTAGCCATCACTGGTTTAGGCACTAGCAGTAAATTGACATTCAGATGTTTTGAGAAATTAAACCCATATGGTAACATGCATTCAATAAACAATATTTATACAACAGTAACATTTGGAAGAAAAAAAATTAAATCACAATGTATAGACAGAATTAGGAGAAAAGGGATTGTATTATTCAAAATATGAATAAATCTGACAGGTTTGCTTTAAAATAAATGAAAAAAAAAGATATAAATAGACAAATAAATCCATACGTCCACACTTAAGAAATGAGTCCTTCCTTTACTCGTTAAATGTATTCATCCACTTAATTTATGGATTTAGGGGTTGGATCACGCTTCCTTGGCACTTCACCAGAGAAAGGGTGGTTGATCCATGGAATAGACTTCTAGCAGTGGTGGTAAAGATAAGATAATTGAATTGGTTAAGGTCTAGGATACACATCAGGCTATCCTAAGGACAAATGGTTTATTATTCACATGTAATATGGGCTGACTGGATTGGCATTTTGTTTCATGCAGCCCGCTGTAATGGGTATGATGCTATAAGTACCCGGGCACCATTCCCCAGTAACGCAGAGAACCGTCTAGTAATGCTTTGCCATCTTACCTGGGTCCCACCATGCGCTGACCATCCTGTGGTGCTGGGTGATTCCAATCCCACTGGTCATTCATTGGCTGAGAATGTTACCTGAGCTCTCTCTCAGCCAATAAATGGCCGTCTGTATATGGAATAGAGTTACACCTCCAGCAGCAATCTAAAATATATCAGTAATGTTGCACAAAGTGTTTTAAAGTGGTTATGGTGCTTGGACTAACCCTTTAATAGCATTTTTCTCTTTGACTTGTAGCAGGAAAATTCTGTTCAATTTGAAGAGAAATCTTATTTATCTATCAGAATCCCATCATCGGGTGATGTGCAAAGAGCATTTCTAGCAGAAAGTGAAATAATTAGCAGCAATATCCATTTGGTTTCCATGGTAATTGCTCCACTTTCAGAACTTTGCATCTCAACTGCCCTGTATAAGAAAATCTACATTTTCTCTGGCTTTGCAGCTCCTGTAGACTACATTTCCCAGAATTCTCATAATGCCAGATGCATAATAGTAACATTCCCTGGATGTTGGGCAAAAGTAACATCCCCAGGACGTACTTGGAAACCAGAGTAATATGAATGTACCTTTCCTGGTTAAATACTTTGCTATTATTATTATTATATTATTGTCATTCTAAAGGCATGCAAGGCATCATGGGAGTTGTAGTTCTTGTATTCTAATAGTATTTCCACTTCTATATTCCCGTCCTTGGACTTGCATGGACATAGCACCTACTACTATTCAAGAAAATGTACATATGGCTAAAACCTGACTTACTGTGTTTTTTCGTCTTCCTTACCACTGACCTCCCTAATTATTTACTACAGTTATCGATGGGAAAAAGATGGAATGCCGTTTGATACAGACGGTGACTCTAAAATCATACGCAAACCAAATTCTGGAACTTTGACCATCCCTAACTCTAATGGGAATATGATGGACTACAAGGGCAAATATCGTTGTTTTGTCAGAAATTCGCTGGGCATTGCAATAACCCATGAGATAAATGTCATCATGGAAGGTAGGTCTCGGTCAGAGCAAGTTTACGTTATATCATAGATGTTGTGTAGAGCAAGAGCTGTAAGTAGCCCGCCTCGCTTACACGGAGGACTACAGTAACCACTGCTTTGCGTGTTTCTGCTCAGAAAATTAAATTAACATTTTATTTGTCACAGCGACAATTGCAGTAGCTCCGCATTACTTGTAGGACATTCTTTTTAAAATGTTTCTGTGACCTTGGAAGGAAACGCACAGAACAAAACGTCTTTCACTTTGGTACCTGCACTGGCTGTGTGCTGTTTCCATGGAAACTGTTTCCTTAGTAACCACTGTGAAGATGATGTAAAGAGGGATTTTAAATTGTATGCACTGTGGGTACCCACACTTCCCCTGTAATAATACAAGTTTTCCCATTTTCTATTCATTCTTTGCACATATTAAAATATTTAAAAGGTAAGGGTGATGGGTAGTTGGAGCAACATAAAGGTTTCAAAGAATATCTGATGAAATTCCAGATGTATTTTAAATGTTTACCCATGAGGTCTGCTTGCATTAAGATGGAGCAGGTCCCGCCAGATAAAGGGGGGGGGGTTGGAGGGTCACCTCTAGTCGTTGATTAAAATATTTTCTCCAATGGTTGTGTGTAAGTTGGATGTTTAGGCGTAGTTTAGACATGTCATACATCAAATAAATGTATTAAAACCAGTTTAAAAAAATCAAATTACCAGCAGTCTCTGCCTATGTAATTGAGATTAGTCAGTGTTTTATTGTCACGGTTATTCACTAACGTTTTAATTGTAGGGAGTTCTAAAGAAGATTCAAAGTTAATTTCCAAATTTAGATTGAAAAAGCTAACTTGGAAACATAGTTGATTTAAAGAACATTTCCAAATCGGCTATTGAAAGTTGTAAGGTTGATTTGAGTGAATTCCTGGTGTGTCTGAGTGTATAACAGAGCTCCTCAGCAATAAATGTGTAAATAAGATACATTGTTCTTCTTCTAAATTACACTTTAGTGATAAAAATTGTTATTACCAAGTCATCTAAAATTTCTCAGAACAGCCCCCCGCCTGGCCAAACCCACACTCACACACTCCTAAAATTAAAGTGTCCCTCTTTGTAAATTTGAAATGCTGGGAGGTACAGTATGTTTAAATTGCCATTAGCATTTTTCTCGTAGCAATTAAAATTGCAGTTATTAATATTTTAGTACAACATTTGATTTTACGCTGGAGGGTTCCATTTTGTATATGCCCTGCTTACAGCATTCTAGGTTTGATAGGAGAATCCTCAGATTGGTCAGTCAGGGCTGGTGTATTAACTTGTTGCTGAGTAATGAATCTCATTATTTTCTAACTGCTACTTACGGACTGGTTTCTACTTATTTCTGGGTACCGTTACCGAAAACTCTTAACACCAACCTTTGATCTTATAAAGTATAGAGATTAATGACAGTGTACTCCGTATACATTGAACCAAAAAAGTCTTGTCCCAAATCTGTTGCTTAGTTTTACCATCCAGCCACTACTTAAACCCCTTAAAGGACCACTCTAGTGCCAGGAAAACATACTCGTTTTCCTGGCACTAGAGTGCCCTGAGGGTGCCCCCACCCTCAGGGACCCACTCCCACCGGGCTCTGGGGGGAGGAAGGGGTTAAACTTACCTCTTTCTCCAGCGCCGTGCGGGGAGCTCTACTCCTCCTCTCCTTCTTCCTTGCGACGTCATCGGCTGAATGCGCATGCGCAACAGGAGCCGCGCTCGCATTCAGCCGGTCGCATAGGAAAGCATTTACAATGCTTTCCTATGGACGCTTGCGTGCTCTCACTGTGATTTTCACAGTGAGAAGCACGCAAGCGCCTCTAGCGGCTGTCAATGAGACAGCCACTAGAGGTTTTGGAGGCTGGATTAACCCTCAGTATAAACATAGCAGTTTCTCTGAAACTGCTATGTTTATAAAAAAAAAGGGTTAATCCTAGAGGGACCTGGCACCCAGACCACCTCATTAAGCTGAAGTGGTCTGGGTGCCTAGAGTGGTCCTTTAAGGACCAAACTTCTGGAATAAAAGGGAATCATGACATGTCACACATGTCATGTGTCCTTAAGGGGTTAACTGTCACTACTGGCGTCGCAGGGTGGAGTGTGTACGTTCAAGTGTGCTCCGTACCAGCAAGCCGCTAATATGTTGTCGCTATTAGTATCTGCAGTCATCATTAGGGGTAGGTTACAAACATTTAGCAGCAAGTATGGGAGCCTGGTGGTGCTGCTTTCTGATGCTGGTTTCAGTACCGGCTGTTGTTAATACCAACAGTTTACAGCAGCTACCTTACAAGATTGTAAACGAGCCGTAAATCTGTCAGATAAGGAGTCGTGTACACGCTAACATAAAAGAAAACCAATCGACCGGCAGAGGAACCCCACTGTCACTGACAGTATTGCTACAAGTCAAGTATATACAAAATGGAATCCTCGTACAGCATGTTAAATATTTTAATATAATTATAACTCTGCAATGGTGAATATCATAAAAATATGGAAGCATCAATTTAATCAACCAAAGTTGACGTATTAAAGAGTGATCAAAACATCCTGATATCATTTTCATTAAAACAACCTTGCCTGGTTGCCTTTATTATGTGTGATATAGTTCCCATTCTTCCGTTCCGTTTTATTGACTTTCATTGTAAATTAATCATAAAATTAAATGTTCTAGTGTTCAATCAAACACAACTTGGTTGTCCACATTTTGTTATTCTTTATGAAAAAAAAAAGTAACTTTCCCTTTAACAACAACAGATCTACGTATTTAAATTCACCTTGCTTCTGTGTGTGAATTTTGGCTGCATTTTTACCTAATTAACTAAACAGTCAGAATGAATGATGAACCCACTGCAGTGATTAAAAAGAATGTGCCAATATGGTCATCTGTGACAGAGGAACCTGTCAAGTTTGTTTATATTAACAGCTGTTCTCCACTTCACGTAACAGTTTGGGTTTGCCAGATACCTAACCATCTAATCTGCTGGGCTAGCTGTTTTCTTGCCAGTTGAATGATAGATTCCTTTAAATGATAGATCCAGAGCTGGTTTTCTCATTAATATAGAATTAAAAACTATCATTCCCCTGGAATTGTAATATTATGTTTATGTATCCTTATATTTAACAGTGATGTATTTGTAGGGGGTGAAATTGGGTTATTGGGAAGCATGTGATATGTTAATTCAAATTTGGTAGATACTAGGGTAATTTGGATAACAAGTTATGGAAGCCAGATTTACTATCCTCTGTAATAAACCAAATTGCCTCTAAATTGATCAAGCATGGTTTAATAGTAGGAAAGGACCACTATGCACGTTATCTCCCTGGGTACAAGGAGGTCCTCTCCTCTGGATTCCCATAATACATTTTTTCATCCTCCATCACGATGAGAATAGAGGAAAAACCTTAAGCAACAATGGCACACACTCTGAATATCGAGGAAAATGGAGGACTATTGGGTAGGCCCCCTTTTAGTTTGGTTAATACACTGTCCCACCGCACAGGAGATGAGGAAGGAGTGGACTGGTGGATGAGCAGCTCCTCATGTATTAATAACTCTTACACTGCTGCCTATGGTATAGAGCATGGGAAGGCAACCTTTGGAACTACTGAAGTTATGGACCACATCTTCTGCTTTGCCGGTATAATTGCTATAAGAGCATTTTGGGAGATGTTGTCCATAAAATCTGGAGTGATGAAGGTTGCTGACCCCTACTGGTATACAGGAATAGAAGGGAACAGATTGCTGGGTCTGTCCTGGTTTATAGAATCCAAGGCCCCCATCTTTGTTATTTATATAAGTATTTGCCTGTTAGATTTCCTTCTTCTGTCAAATGCTGCGGAACAGAAACTCTCCGAATTTCCCCGTAACTCTGCCAGTTTGATGAATTATCATTGTTTTATAAATTTCCTGTGATATGCCTGGTGTGGCATTTGGGTCATTACTCTGCTATTTGTTTTTACTAGATGAGCACATTCAGTACAGGTTCCCAAATTAAACCCCTCTAATGTGTTTAGGAAAATATCCATTTGTGAATTTAGAATGGATATATTCAGAGTTTAACCCCTTAAGGACACAACTTCTGGAATAAAAGGGAATCGTGACGGAATATTTCCGCCATGGGTCCTTAAGGTGTTAATAAACAATCCTGTACACACAGAGCGAGAACTAGATGAAAAAAATCTCACTTATCTTATTTAGCTTTTTATTTAATATTTTCAAGCTTGAACTTAACATCATCAGATGCCAAGTGCCCGTGGTATTTACGGTAGAAAAGATTTATTTCTGCCTTTTAAAAACCAGGACATTGCATGCTCTTTCAAAGAGCAAAAAACAAAACAAAAATACATTTAAAAAAAACAACCAACAGTTATTGTGCTTTTCTCCTAGAAACCCCAAAATGGCAGAAGGAGACAATCAAACCAATTAAAGTGGAAGAGGGTGAATCTATCGTATTACCTTGTAACCCCCCTCAAAGTGCTGTACCCCCACGTGTCATCTGGATGAACAGCAGTGAGTACAATTCCAAATTGGGATTCAATATGCTACATACTAAGAGTGTGAAGTGGGATTTACTAACTGCATGACGTTTTCTGGGGGTAGGGGAATAAGTATCATATAGGGCCTAACCCAATACTTTTGTACCCCAAACAATATACTAATAGTGACCTCACAGAAAACAAAAACGAGTCACTAAGGAAATGCCTATTAATAAAGTAAGGCTTTATTGAAATTCTCTGCACAAAACGTAAGAGGTACACATACACCTAATACACCATATGAAATAATACCGTATAATAAATGTTCGGCACCCTCCGTAAACCGAACCAATGAGATTGTAACTCACCTCGTTGCTAATTCATGCAATACATAAAAATCAACGAAATGGTAGCAATCACAGGACTTCAATATAGTTATATTTAATGTGTCAAATAAAGTGTATTACAACAAAGGAAAAAGATCATCAATTTGATCCTACTGGCTCAAGATCAAGATATGCATTTATAACTCAAGAAAAATGTTCTGGAAACATCGATAAACCTAAAGGTTGATTCATTTATGAATGTTTTCAGAACGTGCGGTAGCATAAATGTTTCCTTCTTTCACAGCTGTTCTCTTCGCCGAGCTGCTGTGAATGCATAAAAACATACACACAGGCACGCATGTATACCTGCAGACACACATTAAATAACAAAGTAGTCGGCAGATTAGGTAATATTTATTTGTTTTTTTTCTCTTTCTGCCCGGCAGCCTTACTACACATCACTCAAGATGATCGGGTATCCATGGGCTCAAATGGGAATCTCTATTTCTCAAACGTGAAGATTCAAGATGAACGTCCTGACTACATCTGCTATGCACAGTTTGTTGGTGCCCGTACCATCGTAGCAAAGGAGCCCATTGTTCTCAAGGTCACCCGTAGTAAGTGTACTCAGCCATCCCGCAAAGTGTTTAGACTCGAGACGTTGTGTTAAATCTCACTGCTCCGGATCGACAAAAAGAAATACTGTGCACATAGACATTGGGTTCGAGCTTAACAGAAATGTTATTAGATACAGTGATCTGATACTTTCTTTCATTTTTACGTAGCAAGATAGATGTCATGTAAGCAGTGGTTGTTTATTTTTTTTTTCTCTATGAGGAATCTGCAATTTAACTGTTGGCCCCTCAACCAACCAGTTTCTGATTTGCTGGTGATTAGAAGATGTTTGTCTTAAAAAAAATTTTTTTCCACTGAATGAATTCCATGAATGTGCATTTGTGTAGTGACAATGAATGTGTACAATCAACAAAAAAAAGCAAAAGCAGACAGGCATCGTGCAATGCTTTTCTTAAGAGCTGGAGGGGTCGTGGCATATGATTGGTGGGACACAGTTCTAATTTTCACCATTTACCTCTGCAGCTAATCTTTTAAAGTCCAACAAGCCCGAAATGATGATGCCCACAGGGAGCAGCAGTAATTACATGGCATTGAGAGGGAACCAATTGCAACTGGAGTGTATCGCTAAGGGACTGTAAGTTCCGCCATTATACAGAGAGCTCCAATACTCTCTAGCTATGAAACAGTTAACAAAGTATCTGTGTATAAGTATGAACGTGCTGTAAGATATGCAACCATTATTTTACTACATATTGATGACCCAGACTAGGAGCTGTAGATTCTATGTGATCTCTCACGGGAGTCTAAAACTCTTCTTAGCTTAGGAGATATCACGATACCTAGTGACCCAACACACAGAGTGTAAATGATAATAGATGTGAGAACAGTTTAACGTTATTAGATATAGAATGGGCAGGGACAAGCCGAGTCAGGGAAACCAGAGATCAGGGAAGTGAAAACCAATAGCCGAGTCACAGGATTACAGAATGAAGAATAGTCGAGAACAGTCGAGATTACTAAACCAGAAATACAGTGAATACACAAGCACTATTGGAAACCAAACCTAGAACCACAACAGGGCAATGATCCTTGTTCTACAGTGCCTTTTTTATAGTCTGTGGCTTTAATTCCATAGCCACGCCCCCCCAAAACTTTTAAATCAGAACTTGCATGGGGTGAAAACTGAGAAACAGATTATTAGGGATCTTACGCCAGTTTGAGATTTCTTTAGGGTCGTTATCTAGCTGGAGAATAGATTCCTGTCCAGCTGGCTACAATCCTGATTGAATGGCATAACTCTGAAGTATACAATCATAACCAAAAATTTAATAGACTAAATCACCCCTATACCAAGAATATCCGGGACGGAGGTTGGTCAGTGGGGGGTGGTACCAATTCCACCCAGGGTACAATGATAATCATATTAGTTGGTGGACAGTCTAAAGAGCACCAACTCGGTTACAGGCCAAACAAACCCAGATCACGAGAAAGCCAAGCAATCAAACTCAGCCATAGAATATATGAATATTTCCCCTGCTTCCCAATTAGCTGTAACATAGCTCTTTGAGAAGGAAATCATGTGTGCGCAAGCGTATTGCCCATGCCACTTACGGAATAGGAAGAAAACCTTCCTGGCTGTGTGATTGACAGCCATGGAGGTGTTTCTACCCCAAATGTAGAAGCACTGGTTTCTATTGAAATCGGCAATTTTATAAACTGCCAGGAACGTGACAGGCTTCAGATACATAAAGCACTTCAGCAAGCTGTGTGTGGAGTGTCCCTTTAAATGTAGACATTGTTCTTTTACCTCCAAAGGGGTAACAGGAGTCTGTAGATACGAGTTAATGATTGACTTGATTTGTCCTGGGATCAAACAGACTCAAACTGAAAGCAGCTTCTCCTCCTTATATTGTTTTGTAAATGTCACTAACCCCCTTTGAGAAATGAGGTGATAAATGACTTGGAAGCAACAGTAAGGAAAGAATAATTGGTTATCTCCTCACTCCGGCCCCTCTAATTGTGTTACTTTAATGGAATTTTCGTGTATGGAGAATTGAGTGGCAGAAAATTCACACTTTAACCACTAAGTAAAGTATCTCTATTCTCACCTTCTGCCTTTCTAATCCTTCAACCTTTTTATCTGTTTTTTTTTCTCTCTCTCTCTTTTCTCTTTCATTTTTGTTTCCCTAATATTTAGCATATATTTTCCTTCTTCCTCGTTCCATTTTCTCTCACTGGGTGCCAGTCTTTTTTCAAACTTTTAATTTCCCACTCAATATCTTTTTTATTTTTCCCTCTACCTCTCTTTGTCTCTCTTCTTCACAGACAAACCAGCTGTTGAACTCAGTACATTCTATGCACGAGAGATGCATTCTAAATTCCATGCCATGTTCCCATTTCCTTTTATACCTGCTTAGCAGCAGTGGACTTCTCTCATGCCATAAAGCCAATTTGAATTTGAATACAATTCTCCATCCGTCTCTCTGTCTTTGTCTTTTATCTCCCTGTCTGTCTCTTTTTCCTGTCATTGCTTCTCTTTTATCTGTGCCTGTCTTCTTTCCCTGTGTCTTTTTACTCTGTGCCACATTTTGTACTATACCCTTTTACTCCCACTCCCTCATCTTTTTAGTGTCTCTTAAATCTGCCAGCCCATCTCGTCTCTCTCCCTTTTCTTTCTTTCTATGGGATCGATCACCTAAACCTCAGATTTGGGGTATTGTTATAGGTTAGTAGAGAGCCAGGGGTAGCAGTAGGCTTACTTACCAGGATATAGGGCAGGCTTCCCCAAACTCCGGCCCTCCAGATGTTGCTGAACTACAACTCCCATGATTCTCAGCCTATCTATTTCATTCATAGAATCATGGGAGTTGTAGATTAGCACCATCTGGAGGGCCGTAGTTTGGGGAAGCCTGATATATGGGGTAATAGATCCAATCCCCATTGGAGTGAACTAATAAATAGGATTTGGTTGCAAGTTAGTTGTTTCTGGAAATTCAATTTGATAAATGTACATGTAAATGTGTTTGACTTTAGCAGGTTGAAAGAACGGAATTTGTGATTTATGTTCAGTTGAAATTGCATACTTTTAGTTGACACTGTCAGATTTGGAAACCAAAACTCTATTCGGCCTCCTTTTAACATTTATAGAGTTATTTACTACAGTGAGAATTCAAAGTGAATTTCAAATTAAAGGCCAGAGGAGTGAAATCGAAAGCTGACTATATTGACCTGCATCAAGTTGAAAACCAAATAAAAGAATTAGGCCAATATCACCAAACTGTGACTTAAACCGAGTTTTTCTGTAACTACTAGTTGAAACGAAATTTAACCATTTTAATTACAATTTGTGTTTCATGAATTACAACTCATCGTTCTTTCTCTTTTCTCTTACTATTTTGCTTTCTTACATTTGTTTAACTAACCAATTTTATACTTTAGCCTTTGTTTACTTCTTTTAAATTTCCAAATATTTGTTTTTAAATATCTACTTCTCTTGTTGCTTGTCTCATGCTTCTCCCTATCATACGGACAGGCCTACTCCAAAAGTCGAATGGACTTCCCTCACTGGGTCAATGAATGAGGGGCGTTTTCACTTTGATGAATTTAAGAAGACCCTGCTTATCGATAATGTCCAATATGAGGATGACGGCCAATATCAATGCACTGCCCAAAACTCAGAAGGGAAAGTCCAGCACACCTACACTGTTACTGTGGAATGTGAGTTCTGGGGTCTGGTTTTTGGGGGCATTGCAAACATACTGAGTGAGAGATAGAATTTAGAAATAATCGTGGGCACAAATAAGCTACAGAGAAGGAAGTATGAAGAATTACTTAATTACTTCACTTCATCCCGGGTGTCCCACCATACTATCAAATGCTCATATTTTTAAGAAATCCTCACTTTAAGTAATACTTTGTTTCTCTTTGAAACGTTCCGCTTCCACAGCTGCTCCATATTGGATTAAGAAGCCAGAAAGTGGAGTTTATGGGCCGGGCGAGAATGCTGTCCTAACTTGTGATGTGGATGGGAAACCTAAGCCTGTAGTCACTTGGATGATCAATGGAGAACCGTTAAAAGGTGTGTGTTCCTCCCCCACCCACCCCTTTTTTTTTTTTTTTTTTTTTTTTTACTTTTGATGCCATATGTATCTTTGGACTTCTTTAATCCATATTTTATTTTGTGCATTTTCAACCTCTTCCCTCTTTTCATAATCCTCCGTTGGGTCATCAATCTGCATCATTCTAGCTCTAACATTTACACTTTTCTCAGTTTACTGTAACAATACTTTACTTAACCTATTTCCAACTCCCCCAAAATATACCCCTTTGCCAGAACATGCCAACAATTGCACAGAATACTGCCAGGCTGGTGGTCACGGCTCCCACGGGGCGTGCACCGGTGCGGTGCATTCCCTCGTTGTACGTCCTTTTGCCTGTGGTGCTGCTTATGTCTCTTCCCTCTTTGGCCACTTATTAACCCTTAATAGGGAACACATGGGATGGGCGGCAGCATTGCAACCAGGCTGTGTGATACAAAGTAAATACAAATACTGCCGCCCATCCCATGTGTTCCCTATTATGGGTTAATAAGTAAATAGGGGTGTATATAAAAAATACCCCTCTCTGTCTCATTAGAGATATCTTTGCCAGAAGCTCAAGGAAGCAGGCTGAAGGGTCAGTGTTAGGACCCGCTTTGGGGGGTCTGCCTTGACGTTGGCAGGCGGGCATCCCTCCAATGGCCATTGGAGTAACTAAATGACCTCCATTTGTCTAAATATACATAGGGATTAAGGAGAGCGCGCAGGTAACTTTTTTCTTTTCTTTGTTTTTTTCTATTATAATGTGTTTAAAAACTACCTGCTCTAAAAGTCGAAATACATTTTAAAAGATAGAGACATGTGTCACTTTATCCACACTTCACTTTATTAATATACCTTCACCCATCCCCATTTAATGTTACTGTTCTCTGTAATCAGTATACTTTTGTGTCACTGTTTTATCTTCTTGATTCCATGTGCCTCAGATTCAGATCTTAATGACAATCTAGAGTTAAAGGATGGAACCCTGATTCTACGTGATCTACAAATGGCCAATACCTCTGTCGTTCAATGTGAAGCTCGCAACCTTCATGGATATATTCTAACGAACGCTTATGTCTATGTTATTGGTGAGTATTTTTGTTGACTGTACTATCCACAAGGATGAGCAAGAGTCAGACTCTTTCTGCTGTTGCCTTTACAAACGTAGAGATTATTTTATTTTATGAACTTTCTACAGGGTGGACCAAAATTTCAGAGTAAGGTTTGATGAGTCAATAACTTTTTTATTAGTGAACTAATATCAATGATGTTATATACAATGAATGCCCAACTCATGGAATTTTTTTTGACTACATACTGAAGTTGATGTCTGTTTAACCCCTTAAGGACCAAACTTCTGGAATAAAAGGGAGTCATGACATGTCACACATGTCATGTGTCCTTAAGGGGTTAATGAGCTCCATTTGCCGCCTTGCAAAGTTCGAGCTCTTTCAATTACTTTGTTCATAACATTAGTTAATGTTTGAGGCTTTGGGATAAATTACAAATACAAAAATAAAATGGATGTGCTTTTCGGACAATTTCTGCTGTCTTCAGATTAACTTTCTTATAATCTCAACACATTTCTGACGCCAAAAATGATCCCCTGGCTTCCATTATCTCTACCTTGTGACTATCACTTTAATCTCTCTTCCTTTGTAGAGCTGCCTCCAAAAATGTTAACGTTGGATGAGGTGGTGTACAGTGTGGTGGAAAATGCAGACGTCTGGATGGATTGTCGAGTATTTGGAGCCCCAGTCCCTGCAATCTCTTGGTAACAATTGCACATTTCATACAAACTTGGGCTAGGAATGACATGCCTTTGCACCACACATGCGTGTATATTGCTAAAAATATGCTCAACTATTATTATTTTTTGTTAAGTTTGCTACCTACTCACTTCATATGTACAGCTGTAGCTTAGTGAAGCAGCCAAGCAGCGATCTTGTTTTGTAGCACAGAGCTTCTGCGATAATATATGGTCTTGTATAAGAAATTGGAAATAAGGCACTGACTCTTTGTTTTATGAAACTATTGACAGTGTCATACATAACTATAGTAGTAAAATGAAGGAAACCGCACTCACCAGGCTGCCAAGTTGCACTGGATCCGGGGGTTGGCCAAACCTCACGTTAGATATATGAAAGTTTTATTGGGCAAACAAACAGCAACGTTTTGACCTGATCCACATTGAGTGCCTGGACTACCACTTTATTTCATGTGTCATGTGTCCCAAAAATTGCACATGTTAATTATTTAAAGGTAATTAAGTTCTTCCTGACAGGCGCCAGAGGCGCCAGAGGCGCATCTGCGACGCTGGATACGAAATTCACATCCAGCGTGCAGAACGTCCATAGGAAAGCATTGAAAAATGTTTTCCTATGGACTGTTTGAATGCGCGTGCGGCACTTGCCGCACATGCGCATTCCGCTCCACTCGGGAGTTGACGTCGGCGGGGGAGGAGACGTCACCAGTGCCAAGGGAGCCCAGCGTTGGATTAAGGTAAGCTGCTGAAGGGGTTTTAACCCCTTCAGCGCCAAGGGAGGGGGACCCTGAGGGTGGGGGCACCCTTAGGGCACTATAGTGTCAGGAAAACGGGTTTGTTTTCCTGACACTATAGTGATCCTTTAAGTAACATTGTTCCTATCATTTCATCAACTGTGTGTTCCCCTCTAGATGTCCCCACATTTACTTTCTGAGTTAAGTTGTACAGAAATTTGCAAGCACAAGTGTATAAGGACATCAGTAGACATATAGTAGGAATTAGAAGGAAATGTTGTTCAAGAGCTTTGTTTCAACCTTCAGACTGCTTTGTTTCATATCCCACAGGCAGGATGAAATGAAGACTAATGTGCTCATTGATCAACGCTTTGCCCTCGAAACAAACGGCACTCTTACTATCTCAGAAGTGCAAAAAGATGACATGGGCCTTTACACCTGCTTTGCGACCAACATCAAGGGCAGTGCAAATATATCTGCAATTCTAAATGTCAAAAGTGAGTTGTCAACTGGGACAATGGTTATTATGGTATTCTGGGTACATCGTGTATGTCTGTGAGGTACTAAGACATGTTGCATGCCTAAAACGTTTGACTTTAATAATGAGTTACTTACTATCTGTAGATCATCTTCAAACATTAGAATCACCATTTCAATTTGTAGGGTCAACTCATCCAAAGTCAATACATTGAGTTGGGTAATAATAACATCTGTGAGTCAGCTGCTATTAGTGTGCATGCATTAGACACCTATGGTGCAAAAAAATAAAACAAAAAAAACCCTAAAGAGATATTATTATATTGAGTAGCTAAGGAGGCCAAGAGATTTATGCACAGCTTTTGTAGCATCTTTTGAACATCACCTGTAACATCCACAAAAATGGCTGGTGATGCAAGTTGAGTTCATGTAACCTTACAAGTACTGAATTGCCAGCTGAGCCTTAGTAAATTACTAGTTATATATTGTGTGGGTGTCAGAATAAGCTAAACCTAACATGCAGAACTTAGGTCAGAACCAGAAAAAGTAGATAATGAGACAGAGCGTATTACTAGTCCTCAGAGTTGATGGATTAACACAGAAAGGAGACCTAATAACGTAAACAAAAAAATAAGCTAAAGACAGGAGAATAGAGATACACAGATTAATTGAGATTGACCAATGTCAGGATTAAGGTGGTACATATATTCAGGACAAGCCGGGGCTAAAATACCAAAAAAAAACACAATCTAACAGGAATGAGTTAATCAGGAATCAGAAGTAAATCACATCAGGACAACAAACCAATTGTGGAGGGGGTTTAAAATCTAGGATTAAAAAAAACTCTATTGGCCAGCGTCATAATTGCAATGCCAGAATGTACGGATATGGTGTTGCAAGTATGACACGGGACGCGTATATCAAAATTTATGCAAGTTTCAGAGACGCCATGAAATGACACTAAGTAATAAAGTCAAATGTAACACCAAACCATGAGGGGATGGCAAAATGATGCAGGAGCTGATGTGACAGTGGGCTTGTAAATACAATCCTTCTGACAATTATAATTGATATAACCACCCTATAATTCTTTTGTCCAGATGCCACTCAGATTATAACTCCACCAAATGACCAACGAGTAAGAAAAGGTTGGAAAGCAATCTTCGAATGCAAGGCTTTGTTTGACTCCACGCTGGATAACACAAGGGTGGAATGGAAAAAAGATGAAACTGAGATTAATGACCCTGACGACAGTGATAAGTATGTGAGATTTATTTTGAATGAGGTAAAAAAAATTTAGTATGGTCACCAAATGGGTAATACATAAGTGGGATACATCAAATGGGTCCACCAAATGGGTCTACATAAGTGGGATACATATTGAGACTTTGTCTACATTACAAGGTTCCATCACTTAGAACACTATGGTGAAGCTTAATGTTGGTAGAGAACTTCTTAAAGGAAGGGTTGTCATTCACCAAGTCAATCCATGCCAACTTCAAAAGGCAGAGCACCATGGTCATTAATAGAGCCTTTAAAAAACAAAACAAAAGGTTGTATGGTTTGTATTTTGCTTTCATTTATTCATTAGAGTTGCACTTGAAACTGGGAGTATGGTACCCCAGAGTTAGCAATATATAAAGAGCATTTTGTGGATTAAATATCCCCTCCTTCGCCCAGCCTATGTATGCCTCCACCCAACCCTCCATGATGATTAGTGACCCTGGGACTTATCTTACTTGAGGATGTTCTAGTCCCGAGGGGTTGTCATTCATGGTGCCACCATCTTAATACTTTCCTGAAAATCTATGCCTGTACCCTTTTGGGGAGGATATCGGGCAGCTTTCTTGGGACCTTTAAGAAGTATTGACTCGACTCTGCCAGAGGTGACACGTCGCTCTACGGAGATGAACATTAAGTTGACAGTCAATGACAAAGTTCTCAAACAACGTGGTAGTAAACTAAAGCTCCACTCTTTTCACTCTGTTGTAAACCTGCACGTTATACATAAGAAACTTAACCTCTGTATGACTTTTAAAATATTCCTAATTTAAACAAAACAAAAAAATATAGGATTGCACAGAGGTACTGTAACGACAATATACATTAATAAATATAAGTGTCAGGGCTACTTTAAAGCACCTCTCTCACACGTTTGTAGTTATCACACTTTTCAACAATATTCCTAATACATTGCCACTGGACTTATGTTACACTTTTAATTAATCCTTCAGGCACTGATAAAAAATGAAGAGCAGACATTCAGAACCTTGGGATTTCCACAGTTGTGCTAATAAGTTCCCAGCTTTCCACTGTGCAGGAAAGAATACAATCTGTGTTTGAACCATCTTGAGATTCAGAAGGCCTAATGGGTCAACAGGATGTCAAATAAGATATTTTAGATTGAAAACAAAGACATTGACAAAACATAAAATTATCAAAGGTTGTAGTTAGTTTTTAAAGTGCTCTATGATTGAAAAAAAACAAAAAACAGTTCTGATGACAAAGTAACATTAATAGTTGGGTCAAAAATCCAAAGAACCTGTAGACCTTAGGATAGCACTCTTACTCTTCTTCTTCTGGCTCACTAGGTATTTCATTGACGTCAATTACACACTGAGTATCACCAATGTCCAAGAGGATGACCAAGGAACTTACAAATGTGTGGCTCGCACAGACTTGGACTCAGTGGAAAAAACAGCAGAACTTGTTGTGATGGGTGAGTATTCAGAAATATGACTTGTAACCCAGAGAGGGTGTGACAGCCTTTGTACCTCGACAGCCCAGACAAGGCTCCTATGCAACAGCCACCACCTGAAGCCTACACAGTGAACTACAACTGTTCCTATTGCTGACAGTTTTCCGTTGCTCACAAGCCTTATTATTGTTTACCTCCTACCTTTCATATATTGTTTCTTTGATTTTAACGCTTAACCCCTTAAGGACACATGACATGTGTGACATGTCATGATTCCCTTTTATTCCAGAAGTTTGGTCCTTAAGGGGTTAATCAGGTTCCAAGGTCTAGCTTAGTTCCCAGCCTCCCACAATAGAACCAGTACGGTTACCAACCCGTATAGTCATCTCCCCCCAGCTTTTTGCCTAGGCTGGATGACAGGCATAGCAAGATATTAGCCTGGCGGTGTAATCTTACCCCCTATGTACATCCCACACCAGTCAGATTAGCTCGATATTTGGATAGCAGATAGTTTAGCTTATTGTTTTAGATCATAATGACACCAACATAAATACAAAAATTCAACTCACAATAAGCAGAGCAAAATTCACACTCAAATATTGTTTTACTACTTATTGTTTTATTACATATTGTGCTTTTATCCTACTGATATCTTGTTAAGCCTTGTGGTTTGAAACAAAAATAACACATTTAAAAAAAGAAATATGACTTAAAGTTAAAGATTAATTAATACTTATATCTACTAATACTTTTTAAGGTAAAATCTACAAAACAACTTCAGTGTATTCTATAGATGGTATTTCCACTACTGCAACAAAAGATTAACCCTCCAAAGACTCCAACCCAGAACTTTTTGGACTCTCTTTGCAAGTTTAAAAATATATTTTATGTTGTGTATAGAGATACCACTGATTGAGGGTTTATAGGGGGTTTATATTTACATTTACACCATTTACCTGCGACAAGTGGTTGTTTTTGCACACTTTTAGAGATTGCTTAAATGCAAATCGTTTATACATAGCGCTGACACTCTGCTCTTATAGTTCCAGGGTGAATGAGTAGTTTTTAGGCATGTGTAGTTTATAACCGGATTTTCGCACTGTGCTATTTATAGGAAAATCAGGTTCGTTAACAGAATACTATAGATTACTTATAATGTATCTGAGGAATAGCATATGTAATAGTTCAAGAGTAAATATGTTATAGCAGATTTGTACCAAAATGGGAACTCTTAAAGACATGGTTGGTGAAAGCTGGATCCCCAGATGTTGTAGAACCAAAAGGTCCATAGAGTTTTTTCCAGCCTAAAAAATGTCATAGGATTATGGCAGGTGTAGTTCTACAAGAGCAGGAGATCTTTCTCTAGAACTACAAATTCTATGATTCCTTTCCAAACTGAAGGTCGTTCGATCTTCGATGTAAGATGTAGCAGAATGTGTAAAAGTTAAAGAGGGCAAAGCAGAAAAACAAAAGGTATTAAGAGTATTATAAAATAGTAAAGGTACAATGTCGTTTCTTCAGTCTGTGAAGGCTGAGTAATGTTTTAGTTACTGGAAATCAAAGACCAGGTACAATATATCCATTAAAGTAATAACTGTGTCAGTCTACAAACCAGACAGTCCCTCTAGATCAAGCCCAGTGATGGTCATATATATATTTCGATTTTTCCTATAAATCTGATATCAATAATACTTTTTGTTTTCATTGATCTGGATTGTTTATTGGTGGAACATGGACATGAAAAGCCATGAAATAAAGTGCATTGTATAAACTACAAAACAATAAAAAGATAAATATAAAAAAAAAAGAAATAAAGTGCAATGAAAAAAACAAAAAAACAAAAACAAACGTGAAACCATACCCACCAACCCACGGTTTAATAGCGGTGCTGGTGAAACGATTTTACTTTATTAAGAGAAATCAGCAAACACAGAAAATGCCATTTTAAATATTTCAAGCATTCTTGAAAAACCTGTCTCGAGTGAAACATATGTGGATGGTTACATTATGTAGTGCAATGCCAATCCCCATATCAACAATGGCTTTAGCACGAGGAACGATCATGCTAAATTAATTCGTTGTATCACTGTTTCATCGGCTTCATGAGGCTCTCTCTCTCTTCTGTACTTTACAGAACATATATAATTATGGCTCCTGTGTTTTCGTATGAGTGCAAAGAGAATAACATTTCAGATCTGCTTTGCGCTAGCCAAATTGGAAAAAAATTGGGTTTTGGTAACCCATATGGTCATACTATGCAACGAGTAGAGAGTAAGGAGTGTGCCCAGTAATCTAACAAGACAAACGCACATGTTGGCAAGTAGATGTTTGGACAAGTCAGTAAAGAACAGTATTCAGATAATTATTTTACATTTAAAACACATGTTCCACATTTTGTATTCTCCTGGGAACCGAGGAAAAAGTTGTCTTCCAATATGCCATCCATTTTTTTTGTAAAGGAAGAGGAAGTTCCCAGCATCCCAACCTATCACATGACATATCACTGGAAAGCCCAGGATTCCCTCTTTACAAGACAGGGATTGATAGAATAGCTCAAAAGAATAAAAGGAGAGGCACGTGAACGAAATGTCCAGGGGGATATGCTGGAAACCTATTGCAATTAGCAGTTCTCCTACAACTCAGGCAGTGTCCTATACTAATATGTCAAAATACGTGTTTTAGGTGTATAACTAAGCACTGATTGATCAGTATTGATAATTCAGTTGATTACGTAAAATAAAACACTCATGGAAGTTTAATCAGGAAACTCTAAATTGTAGCCAGTATAAATCTGAATAGCAAATGTAAGGATAGGTTAGCCAAGATGTGACTATAGCAGAGTTGGAGAATTTTTCAAAATAAAGTATTTTTGCCTAAATTCTGCCAATCAAATTCCTGTTCGCTACAATTTATAATTTAGTTAATAACTCTCTATGTGTATGTCTCTCCACTCAATATGAGAGCAAATATAGCTACTTACTGGTATCTGCTCTCTTTTGTCAGCCAATAGGAAGCGCTCTCTCTTGCCCAAACAAAACAAAAAAAAAAAGGTTAATACATAAAAAAGTTGGGCTATTGCCTCCTCACTCTCCTTTAGAGATAGTCTTAATTATTTATTTTGTAACCTTTTTTTTAACACTCTAACTAATGGTAACAGCCTATAGGTAACGCCAGTAAATCTGCACATTCAACTATTTAGAAATGTTTTTTGAAAAAACATTTTTGAATTGCATGTGAGTGCTGGGAGTGGGACCCATTTTTACAACTTTAGGAAACCATCTTTTATGAAATCTCTCATTTTGCTTTTGCCAGCAGCTTTAACCTATATATCTCATTTCAGATCTTCCTGACCCTCCATATGACTTGGAACTTTCTGATGAAGATGACATGTCAGTCACATTGTCCTGGACCCCGGCCGATGAAAATAACAGCCCAATTGAGGGTAAGATCACGCAGGTTCATGAAGGATACTTTTGTTTTCAAACTGTTATTTGTTAGGGATGTGCATGGGCAAAAAATTTGGTTCGGTTCGGCACTTCTGAAATTCTGGACCTCAGGAATTCGGACATTCGGAGGCATCCGAATGTCCGAATTTGCCGAAATTCATCCAAATTGACATTCGGAACGAATTGCACATGTCTATTATCTGTTATCATGTTGGACTTAAAGTTAAATGGTCCACAAAACGTGAATGACCAAGGTATGGCATTAAAAGCTGTGGAAACTGAGAGTTTTAGATACATCTTTTTAGCAGTTCATAATTTCAAAACGGTTAAAAAAAAAAAAAGATGATGTTTAAAAAAATGCAGGTAGGTTTAAGGCTAGGATTAGATGGGCCTAGATTATTCACTACAGTGAAAATTGCCAGGAATTGAAAGTGAAATTGAAAAATTATTTTTCAGTTATTCAGTTATTAGGAGCACTTATGATTAATGGTGACTTTGTGCCTGGGGTAAACCTGCCTTCAATATGTTGTAGCAAAGATTCTGTTTGCATACGTCTGATGTGTTGCTCTATCATTATCTGTGGATTGTAACTCGCCTTACTCTCATCCCTAACATTTGTTCTTCAAAATGTCTACCTCATAGGATTATTGCACGAAGTACAACAGTGCAACCTGTGTTTTTACTTTTATTTTTGCACATCTTTAATCTAAAACATGCACTCAAAAGTAGTGGTGATTTTTTTAAAACAATTATTTTCATTTGAGTGAAATCTCCTTCTGCCTCCTTCAAGAATGCCACTACAACAATGTATGACATTCTGCATAACACATTACCAGGAGGTAGAGAGATGCATATGTGAAAGTGATAGTTAAAGTAGTATTTGAGAATATAAGTTCATTGATGTATTTTCTAGAAATTTAACATGACGAAATTGTATTCTGTATAATGTGATGTCAGTTACTTATTGTTAACTATGATGTGTTTAAGGACACCGTTGTGACCTTGAGTTTTTCCTCGTGGACACAATTCAGACATCAGAGTATTTTTTTTAGTAATTTCGGATAAGTGAATAATATTTTTCCATTGTCAAACGTTCGATTGACTCCATGATTTTTTTTTTGTTCTTTGTCCTACAGAGTTCATCATAGAGTTTGAAGAGGATCGCTATGGGCCCGGAGTATGGCACGAACTTACCCGAGTGAATGGAGACCAAATCTCGGCCAACTTGGATCTATCTCCCTATGTCAACTACCAGTTCAGGGTTAGAGCTGTAAATGAAGTAGGACCAAGTAATGGAAGCAAGCCATCCGATCGCTTTCAAACAGAGCCAGCTGGTAATCTACTAAGAGGAATAAAGAATGGAAAGATGAAAGGGGATCGATGTCCAGAAGATCACACAATCACAACACCATATCTTACCACAAACACCACTTGCCCAATCTCCAGTCACAAAATCATGATGTCCCATCTCCAGTCACATACACCACCTGTCCGACCTCCATTCATAAATACAGCCTGTATCACGTCTAGTCAAGGACACAAGTTGTCCCATTTCTAATCTCAAGTACAAGCTGTCCATCTCATTTATAGATACAACCGTCCCATCACTAATAACAGCCGTAACATGTTCTATCTCTAGTCACTGATACATGATATTCAGTTTCTAATGTTCAAAAACTTGCATGCCTTAAAAACAGCTTGCGAACTGTCTTTAGCTAGGTGTGGACAGACGTTTTCATTGACTTTTTTGTGTTTATGCGATTGAACATTTTGTTTTTCAGCTCCTACAAAAAATCCACGGGAGGTGAAAGGAGAGGGCACTGAACCAAATAACATGTACATTTCATGGAAGGTAGATATGACTTGATTGATTGACAGAAGTTATTCTGCATGCATGTCCGTAGATACCACCACACTTCTGGGGAAGACCAAACACAAACCCACAATGCAAAATCCAGTACAGGACTGGCACCTTAGAACACTTAGCCATAAGGGGTAAAGAGACGTATCAGACCAATCAGTGCACCACAAAGCTGGTTGACTGTTGTAGGTGCAATTATTACATGACAATGTAGGGCATCACTGAATTTCTGTGGGAAAAAATAACAGGAAGGAAAAGAAAAAGTCCCTCTTATCATTATCTATTACATGGAATAATATCACTATATTTAAACATTTATGTATTGAAATATGTTGTGAACTTTGTGATTCTGATTTAAAGGGGAACTGTCAGGTCTTTGGAATTTACATGATAGAACACTAAAAGAAATACAGCATTGCTTGTGTTAACCGGCTTCTTCACATGATACTCTGTTTTAATTAAAAAATGTATTAAAGATTTAGCAAATTACATCATAATCCAGTTCAGACAGGGCATTGTCTTGGCACACAATGCAAATGAAGAGGCAAAATAGAAACATTTTTTTTATTTTTCTTCTTCTCTATTTGCTTTTTCTGTGCTGACTGTCAGGTGCAAAGGGCAGAGCTCATAGTCAGGTCTGCAATCAGAAATCTTACACTGCCCACGTGTCCACGCTCAGGGCCCTCCACCCATCCCACTACCATCTCCCACTACTTACATCTGTAGTACGGATGTAGTGTGTATTTGTAAAGTAGATGCAGTGTGTGTATATTCAAGGAAATGTGTTAAGGGAAGCAGTGAGTGTATTGAGGATCCAGTGTGCAGATGTAGGCAGCCTTCTGCCCTCCAGATGTTGTGGACTACATCTCCCCTGATGCTTTGCCAGCATTATAGCTGTAAGAGCATTATAAGAGATGTAGTCCACAATGTCTGGAGCGCAGAAGGTTTTCTACCCTTGGTATTGTGGATGCAGTGTATGTGTATAGCAGGTGGTGAGTGTGTATGTAAAGGAGGAAGTGTGTACAGTGGATGTAGAGTGTACATAGGATGCGGTATGCATTTACATTTCTTGTGTGGGATTTGGACTGTGTACTCTGGGGATGAAATTGGAGTATACTAATTTTGTATTATTATAATTGTATTTATCATAAGCTTTATCCCCCGCCCCTCTGCTTCTTATCGCTGGTCAGATAGTGGGGGACAGGATATTCCAGGTGTTCTGGTGGTACTTTGTGGCTGGGTTCAGGTTCTTCTCGCAAGCCTCGGCATTGTAGTATCCATAGAGAGGACTCGGCAGAGGTAAAGGCTGGGAGTTTGATGTGCCTCCCCCCCCCCCTTTGCCATATAAACCTGAAATCCACAGGTGTATGTATATATATATATATATATATATATATATATATAAATAAAATATTTTAAAAGAGAAAAAGATATTCACTCTGTGGTCTTTGTCAAATGAGATGGTATTTTAATCCATATGCAAGTTTACATACATCCGATCGACGTTTCGATAACCCGAACAGGTTGAAACGTCGATCGGATGTATTTAAACTTGCATATGGATTAAAATATCATTTCACTTGACAAAGACCACAGAGTACATCTCTTTTAAAAATATTTAGTATACTTTCAACATGGGATTGCACCAGGGCATTTATTTCTACTTTGTATGGACAGAAAGGGTGAGTGCCAAGCTATCTATGTGTATGTATATGTATATGTGTATATGCATATAAAATATGAGACCTGTCCCCCTTGGTGTATGGCCTGTACCTCCATGATGGCAACCTTGCTTATATCAATGATTGACAGGGAGCTGAGATGGAGGCAATCAGTTGCAAGATAAGGAGGTGCAGATTTTTACATTTAATTTTCACATCTCACAAATACATATTATATATAAGGATTATATTATAAGGATAAGTAAACATAATGTTAACTATCCTGGGATGTGACAAGTCCTCTTTAAATTAAATAAGTTAACTTTTTGTATAACCTTGACAATCCCACAGACTGCTCCAAATTCTAAACATCTATAAGTGAAATCTCTAGAATATGAATATCTGCATTTTATCCTACTGATATCATCCCACCTTGTGTTCTGCAGCCTCTGAAAGGTATTGATTGGAATGGCGAAGGGTTTGGATACCTTGTAAGGTGGAGGCGACAGGGTCTGGATGAAACATGGCAAGAAGAGAAGACCCAGAGCCCTCCAATTTTGGTGCAGTACACAAACACATACGTGCCTTATGAGATTAAAGTGCAGTCATTTAATAATCATGGTACTGCATCTGAGCCAAAAACTGTCATTGGATATTCTGGAGAAGACTGTGAGTATCTGCCTGGCCACAAAGTATTCTGTTTTACTCAGATCTTCTTTATGTAACATTCTTTTCATAAACAAAGGGTTAGAATTGCTGCCCGTAATGCAACAAAAAGGTTGGACCTGATTGTTCAGTGGTTCTCTTTCTCAATTAAAAAGTGGTATAATTCTAAGAAAATTATCCATAGTTCATTGATTTAGTGAAACAAAACATTTATTGAAAGTGTATAACAAAGAAAAATGGGGGCATAACAAACAAATCAATAAAAAGGAAACGTATTACCAGGACAGTCACCTAACGCGTTTCGTGCCGCATGGCTCTTATTCTTGGGCATGATGTGTTAACACACTGTCGGAACATTTGAACATGCAAACAAACGGTTAGCTAATAGTGATGAAACATTAACCCTCTATAAACCAAAAGATAGGAAAAAAGAATGAAAGGAAAGCCCCAAGCAAACTACTGCACCGCTAGACTTTTGAGCACTTAATAAAAGAGAAATTAAAAATATGCACATGAATATTTTGTGTCAATAAGTGCAGAACCAAGCCAATGGAATAACCATGTTCTAGATGCCATCTAACATCAGTGATATGTTGTTTGTGGCTATAAATGAGCAAATGTGAGTCCATTGATTGGCTGAAAGGTATTTTCCTGGTTTCAGTAAGAACTGTAAAGGACAGATCAGATATCTGGGAAAAATCAGAACAAACATGGTAGTTTTATAATTTCCCTTAAATGACATTTCTGATCTACAGTAAAGTAACTTTTGATGATATTTCTCATCTTTTCACAGTGTAATAGTACACACCTCCACCTTTATCAGCTGCTGGTCCACCTTACTGATGGAATGTTCTGTATTGTTCTAATTTGCAGTTCCCGACACCGTCCCAGAGAACGTGGGATTAGAATCAATCAGTGAGAGTACTATCAAGGTGGCGTGGTTGCCCGTACAGAAAGAAGGGCTGAATGGTCATTTAAGAGGATTCAAAGTGAGTATAGTCCATTCAACTGGATTAGAAGACAATACAGGACATTTATGCCTATGTTGTTAATTATATTTCTAATATGGAAGAGCAAATTCATTTAATATATGCCATTTTATGAAGTTTACCATTACCACTCATACTTTCTAATTCAGGATTATGACACTGAGGTTGACCTCGAATTCCATGCATGCATTGCAACCATATGATTGGCAAAGCTTTATGGTAATTCCAGTTGAGCATGATCAATCATGTGTTGTGAGTTACTTGTAGTCAATTCCTACAACCAGGGCGTCTCAAGCAAAGTTACTGAAGCAGTACACCCATTTGAAGAACCCCATTGTTTGTTAGGAAAGGGTTTCTCATATTCCCCTAAAAACTAAATTCTGTGGCCAAAAAGTAAAAAACAGCAAAATATTACTTTTTGGCTTTTTTTGTGCATAACTAACTATAAATATGGGTTTCAGTGCTAACAATTTCTCCACCAATCTCACCCCTTTCCAGTCAATTCTCAACTCTCAAGTCATCCCTCCTCTTCACATCTTATCTTTACTTTAAATTTAACCTTTTAACTCACTCCCCTCCGAATCGATCATTCAGGGTACCAATGAGAGCTGCCTCTACTGTTGGATAACTTAGAGACAGTACACTCCTTTGCAGCTGATGAGGCAGGTCTAGGAGAACGTTAGATCCTTAAATAACCATTAAAAAAAAACAACTAGATTCTAGGCACAAGGTCCCATTTCTTCATTACCATTGTGACCTGGTATTTTGGTTTGCCGAGCACTAGCTTAGGAATAGTTCTTGTTGCTAGACATCTTACTTTGAACCAGCTAAAACCTTTTATGAAGACTCCAGAAAGAAAAATGAGACCCACTACCATACCTTAACAACTTTTAAAAGCTATGCCCCTACAACCAAAAGGGTACATTTTGTTATGTTTTACCTCATTAGGGTTCTCACTTCTCTTGTGTAATTTTTCCGACCTTGACATCATAGAGTGGAAATGTTGTCTGAACAGAAAAGCCCTTTCTCTACTTTTTTTTTATTAGGGGCTAGTTGCCTGTTATTAAAGACCTTTGTAGTTGGAGAAACAAAATATCTAATTTCATGCTAAGGTAGTTCAAGGGTTTCTAATGTTACATGTTCATTACCTTCCTTACGTCCCTCCCCAGGTGCAATGTATTGGTCACGGAGGACGTCCTCATCCTGAGGTCATGGTTCATGGTAATACGACCCATGCTCTTGTCACCGGGTTGCAGCCTTTCAGCAACTACACAGTGAAAGTCCGTGTTTTCAATGGAAAAGGCAATGGAAGGTATAGCGAGTCGGCCTCAATTCGGACCAATGAGGGAGGTGAGAAATAAAGAGGGGAAATATGTTTACAAAGGCACCCTTTAAAAGTACCCTGACTTCCACTTGGGTGTTTACGACAATGTGGTATAGTAGGATTCATATTGTTTTATTTTATGAAAGAAGGGAAAAGATTTGTACAGAATCATAGTTATGAAAATGTGAAGTGTCTGGAATTCAAAGTGAATTATTCGGCCAAAATAAAAAGATAACTTGGAGATTTTGACTTGGTCATTTTTTTTTTTTAGTTTGGATATTTTAGCCGAAGATCAAAATATCACTTTGTGTTCACACTTTAGTTAATTTGAGTTCACACTTTAGTTAATTAGTTAATCATCTGCACAGCAATGATTATTCAAGAAGATGTTTTTTATGAAATCACATTTCAGTATGGATCTAAGAATGATGTAACAAATGGAAATTCTATTAAATAAAATGTATTGATATTGAGGGCCTGTCTAATAGCGGAGAAAAGTGTTGTGAGCGAGCAACTAATCTTTTGATATTGTTAATTTTATCACCTCTTTCTACTCTCCTGAAGAGATTGGTAGAGACATACCTAAGCTTTGTCTGGTGGACACACTCTGGAATGGTTACCAATCCAATTTTAAATTGCTACATGGAGTCTCCCACTCCAAAGAACGAGGCCTAGAGTATACTATTGATGGGAGAGGCGGACATCTTCCAGCCTAGAGGAATTTGAGCCCACTATAGCAACATACTGATTCCCCATTCACCCCCTCATTTGATTGGTGGTGGTTATCCCACCGAGGAGGCTTTATAACTCCCTCATGCAAAGGACGTTTGACTACAAGCCGAAATCGACATAGCCTGGCCAAGATAGCTGACGGCCATGTGCATATGGTGGATCACCAAATTCCACAGCGACAAGCTGATTCTGTGCTACAGCAGGTCGTTTACTTGGATATCTTACAAGCATTTGATGACATGCTCCCGGTTTCGACTAAAGTTATTCCACAAAACAAGTTTTAACATCTACAATTCTACTACTATATCAGATGTACAACAGTTTCCAGAGGAGCAGAAAGAGCGTGCTACACACTCACCTTGTTCCAGGGCCAGGTAGGGGGTCGTCTGATGCATGCACCTCGGACCCTCGAAGACGGGATCGCTATCGACACCCCAAGCTGATGAAGTTTAGAGTGACATTCTCCGGGAATTGGAAAGTCTGGAATGGCATAGCTGAAGGGCAGAAGATGCAGATTGCTCCTGGAACTTGGGTGATGTTTACCAGCTAAATGCGTCTCCCTAGGCATTCAACCTGGGGAACCAGGGAGGTCCTCACACCAGTGCACCATCGAGAATTATACTTCCTCCAGTGTGGTGTAGGCTGATCAAGCTTTAGTTGGGGCCACTCATCCCCCTATAATGGCTTAATTGTTGTTTAGATGTCAACATCATTATGTGCCCTCTGGTGGTCTTACATTATTTTCTGTTTAAGCGACTATTGAGTTCTTTATTTCATTTTCTTTTACAATTGTGCAATTATCTTGTGTTGTATAAACTAGCTTGCCATATATTGTTTATTTAACTAACCTATGTATATACACTGCTAGTGTGATGCATCAATGCACAACAAAAATACAAATGTACCAAAAAGAAAAGATTGATTCAATTTAATAACTTTTAAATATATAAATTGTTCGTTAGTGAGTCGCCCCCTGCTGGAGTTAGCTAAATCTGAAAAATGTTTCTCATAGTTGTATATACCAAAGAGTAAAATGTTGCTTTAAAGGACAGTAAGCACCAAATGCTTGTCCCATGGCTGTTGGGATCCCAATCTGAATCTATTGCCATGCTTTTTAAAGTATTATATGGCTGTTCTAAAAGAAACACTAGCAATCACTACCTCCACCCCTTTCGATGTGTCTTTGCCATTCAGAAAATATGGGTGCAGTCATATGTTTTGTAGATAGTGTACCTGTTTTAGGAATCACATATGTTCATATCATATGTATTCCAAGAATTTGCATTTACCAGTGAAAACACCCGTTAACATATTATTATGGTGAGGTGTAACAAATCACTGAAACAGATAAAATCATTTTAACCATACTACCCCTTTAAGACACCTTCCCTAGACCATGGGAGTGCTGCCATGATCCCGTAATACTTCATAGGTGTCTCCAGTTCTCTTCCAATTTGTACACTTGTATTTTTCATAGTGTTATGTTCATAATTG
The DNA here is from genome assembly GCF_036172605.1 of Pelobates fuscus. Lineage (NCBI taxonomy): Eukaryota > Metazoa > Chordata > Amphibia > Anura > Pelobatidae > Pelobates > Pelobates fuscus. The sequence continues at coordinate 144,911,510 of NC_086325.1, read as the reverse complement.
CATTATAATAATGTTGTTTTTACAGTGCCCAGCAAGCCATCATTTTTAAAACTTGATCGCCTGTCTGACTCTTCCCTGACTTTAACTTGGGGGCCACCGGATTCTGCTAACGGCATCCTAACAGGATATGAAATATATTATGAGATAGGTAAGTGGCCTTAAGAACAGAATCTGATTTCAAGAATTTGTGCTCATTACTCATCCTTTGGTACTTTACCATGACGACGTGTCTTTTCATTTATTCTCATATATCCAGGGCATGTTTTACATGTATTAATAATAGATACATTCATGGATGGATACATTAATGATTGAATACTCAGAGAGTGCATAGATCATTAGGGATGAGTGGCAGGAGACTAGATTATATTGGCTATTGGGAGAAGGGTAGAGAGAGGTCACTTTGAAGGGTACCTTGCTTGGAAGTAGAAAGTGATAGGAAGAGGATGTGAGGTCCAATGAGTTGGACTGACGTAGACACTTAAAAAGAAAATTAGACCAGGTCAGGATGGAGGTTGGGCTTTAAAGAGTCAAAGTATGCCTTTGTCAATAGGTGTTAATTAGTGAGATTTCATGAGCCATGTGATCTTTTTGATTTGACAAAGGATATTGTTCCATTAGTAGGGCGCTATAGGAAAGTGTGTGCGGACTTGAGGAGTACATGGAAAAGTAAGTAAGGTAAATGTTGGGGAGGAAAGGGAACATATAATACATCGAAATGTACTGAAGTATGTCAGAAGAAAAATGAGAAGAGGTGCAGCGGTACTTGGTTGGGAAGGGTTTTGTATGACATGAGCATGCTGAGACATGTTGAGTAGAATTTGGACAGCAGTTGTCTACGACCATCTCATGCACGTATCTCCCAACACTTGCAGCAAAGAGTCAGCTTAGATTTAGCAAACCACATATTCATCAGCTAATGACTGCTCACTGTTTATAAAATTATTAGTAAGTGTGAGAGTTCAGTAAAGACGTTTTCATATTCAGAATAAATTTGTACATTTGCTTTTTTTAATATAAAGTTTTTAAAAATGTCCCCACCCCGTACTATATTATATTGCATGGTTTTATGATACATTATATTTTTAGATATTTTAATGAACTACCCAGTTCATTTTCTTCAGAATTTGAATTGTGTCTGTCATGACACCGATCCCTCCTATTCAGCTAATTACCGACGGAGTGTGTGCACAATGTATACATCTATAAGTAGAGCAGTTATACGTTTAAATCTCTCTGCTCTCTCCAACCAGAACACCAAAGAAGTCAGTTAAAAGTTAGAGACAGGATTAGAATAAAAAAGCAACATTGAGAAAGGCCTAAAGAAGCCCTAAAAATGCCCAAACGCTCCCTGCATTGGTCTGCTCCGTAATAGTTTAATCTTTTTCTAACATTTACTATATTTTAAGAGTGATTTTAAAATGCATAGCAGGACAGACATATAAATGATTGTTTTGTACAAATATTTGGCTACTTGGCTTACTTTTGACCTCATCTCTCTCCTACAGTAAACAGCACTAACATTGGGGAAACGTCTTTCTCTCAAACAATCAACGATCCCCTGCAGCAAAACTGGACAGTTACAAACATCAGCTCCAACTACACCTACAGGTTCTATCTTTACGCCACCACCAGTGCTGGGCAAAGTGACCCTGTTGTGAGAGAAGGCGGCACAATGCAAGAGATTGGTAAAGATTTTAAAAGCTCTTCTGATTTTATTTACATTTTGATTCTTTAAGATTCACTGTTCCTGTGATATCACAGATATTTCTTTTGGCAAACTATCACTCGGGTCAAACGAACTTGACAACATATCATATTTACGTGGTCTGACTACTAAGTCTTTCAAATTATTTAATATTTTTGGATGCACTTCTTAAATATTTATTTTTTTCCAAAATGTTAAATTGTCAAAAAATATATAGCAAAATCTCAAAATATTAACATTTTAAAATATAAAAAAGTAATAAAATTAATCAATTTTAAAATATATATTTTAAAAAAATAATAATAAACCATTTAAAAATGTTATGCAAAAATATGAAATCCTTTGAAAAGCTACCCAACAATATTAAATCAAGACCTACATGAGAATAACATTGAATTTCTCACACAAGGAATAAAGCACACTGAAAATGTCTTCTGATTCCCACTGTGAATAATTCATGTTTCTATTTTCCCCATTATATGATGCTGGCAAAAATGTTGCCACTAAATACTAAATAATATTAATAATTATAACGGGATATAACGGGATAACACCTGGAAAGACTTTGCCAATCATTCTTTATTTATGTCTTTCTGGGTGAACTGTACTGTGCTTAAAGGGACATTATAGCGTTTTTTTCCGTGTCTCTAACATAATATGTTCCCACTCTTTGGTGAAAAAGGATTAAAGACCCAATTTAAACTTGCCTCTCTCCAGCGACGTCCAAGGCCATTTCATTGAGTAAAAACTCTGTTGGGGACTAGGACTCCCTCTAGTGGCTGTATAGACATCAGCCACTAGAGGTGGAGTTTACCCTGTGATGTAATCATTGCAATTTCTCAGAAACTGCAATGTTTTACATTGCAGGGTTAAACAGACAAGGGCACTGCCTCCGGACCACTTCAATAAGATAAAGTAGTCTGGGTGCATGTAGTGTGTCCCTGTACGGTAGGTGTTCCCTACTTTTTTTTTCTGGTCGAAATAAACAATAGTATACCAAGATGTGCAAAGCCCAGAACTGTTTCTGTGTAGCTTTTTTTTTTACTTTCAGTCAATTATGAATCATATATGAAAATATTATTGTATTATTTATTTATTAGATGTAGGAGCAATATCTACCTAGGATTAAAGATTTCTACGTATTAATTATGTACACAAAGAACGAAGCTTAATAATACCTTACCTCCTGTGTTCCCTACATGAACTCATACGTACAAATATCCGAACACTAAAACAGTGAAGAAATTAATCATTACAAAAACATACACTTTTTTTCATAGGAAAAAAAATCCTTTTATTTTAATTTAACCTTTTTGAAACTGTTTCAGCGCAGGCAGTTTACAAAACACAAGTAGAGGGAACACATTATGAATTCAGATTTTGTATATATTAAATGCGTTTGAAAGTCTTTGAAAGTCTTGAATTATTAGTCAGGGTGAAAATGAATTCTACCACTAATCTCGGTATCTAATTTATTTATTTTAGAATTCCCCCCTAATATGAATGTCTCACTGAAGGCCGAAGAGAGACGCATTATGATAACATTGGATGCACGGAAAAATGTTGAGCTCAAAGTCCAAATCAAAAGCAAAAGCAGTAAGTAAGATTAATATATACAAATTAATAGGCAGCGTTTGGAAAATGCTACCCTTTACTATATGGAATTTAAATGCTACAGGTGATGAATCAGATAGAAATACTGAATTTAAACATTCAACATACTGCAAGGCAGCACTTTTCCTGTGACACCCATCAATGTGAAGAAAATATGTGAGTTCTGGAAAGCATTGTAGCAATGGCAATCCTGCTTGTGCAAGTCGCTAGATAGCATACCAGGGTCCTATAGAGTTTACATGTTTCAGAAAGGAATTTAATTTGTTATACGCATTCTCCAAGCAGCATAACTGCTATGGCTCGCGGTAGTGTTTATGGTGCCTGGAGTGCCCACGTTAAGTAGACAAAACGTTTTAATACGGTTTGACAACTTACCTGTGACCCCTGGGCACCAGTGCTGCATCTGATCTTCTGTAGAAGAAGCTAGGTGTCTCTATAGAATAAAACTTGCCTAATGCAGGACTGCACTCATTGGCTGAGAGCGTACAGCTGACACTCTAATCTAAAGACCACGGTGTGGCATGGCTCTGCGTTACAGAGTAATCCAGATACTCCTGTAAGAAAACACAGAATGCAGGGGATGTGGTTGCTTGCACCCCAAGAACCCAGGGAAGTTCTTAAACTGTAATAAAATAGTTAGACATCTAACTGTGGGACAATGCTAGGGCACCATATCGACTGTGCACTTATTGATGTGTTCCTTTTAACTAAGAGGTATTCCGAAGATATATATATATATATATATATATATAAAAACATATATAATACCTTGCACTCAAGCTGTCCTTCAGTTCTTGCAATGAACCGGGTGCATTACCAGGGCTCCAAATATCCAAATACAAAATAGAATGGCTGCACTCACGGAATTTCTTCAGTTTAAAATATAACTTTTAATGAAATCGCATAAAAATCGACGTTTCAGTCCAGCCTGTGGACTTTCATCAGGATATGTCATCATTAAAAACATTGCTGTATATATAGGCATATAATCATAGTAATACATTAATTAAACAAACATGTGTAACTCACCCCAGGTGATGTGCCAGCGTCCTCCCCATCCAAGTGCGCATGTGCACCAGTGTACACGCCCCCTTCGTGACGTAATCGCGCTACGCTGCCGGCGTAGTCATGGGACCGCGGCTTAAACAAAACCCACCTCCATAATCATGTGAGCTATCACTTACACATGTGCATCACCCCAAGTGTCAGTACTATGTTGCCGGCTCGTGATCCGGTCATGTGCGCACACACGTCATTATGCCCGCCTCCAACGTGACGTCATCACGCCGCGTTTATCGGCGTTGTTATGGCAACGCGGTGTCTCTAACTTCCATCACCATAGTGATGTAAACTACCACTGTTTACAACTACACGTAGAGTGATCAATGAAAAATGGATGAAATATATAAAAACTAGACTGCATGATGTGAAAGTGCTAAGTGAGAAAATTATCCTACTTACATATAAACCATCTAGTGCATAATATTAAGGGCAATTGCCCTTAATATTATGCACTAGATGGTTTATATGTAAGTAGGATAATTTTCTCACTTAGCACTTTCACATCATGCAGTCTAGTTTTTATATATTTCATCCATTTTTCATTGATCACTCTACGTGTAGTTGTAAACAGTGGTAGTTTACATCACTATGGTGATGGAAGTTAGAGACACCGCGTTGCCATAACAACGCCGATAAACGCGGCGTGATGACGTCACGTTGGAGGCGGGCATAATGACGTGTGTGCGCACATGACCGGATCACGAGCCGGCAACATAGTACTGACACTTGGGGTGATGCACATGTGTAAGTGATAGCTCACATGATTATGGAGGTGGGTTTTGTTTAAGCCGCGGTCCCATGACTACGCCGGCAGCGTAGCGCGATTACGTCACGAAGGGGGCGTGTACACTGGTGCACATGCGCACTTGGATGGGGAGGACGCTGGCACATCACCTGGGGTGAGTTACACATGTTTGTTTAATTAATGTATTACTATGATTATATGCCTATATATACAGCAATGTTTTTAATGATGACATATCCTGATGAAAGTCCACAGGCTGGACTGAAACGTCGATTTTTATGCGATTTCATTAAAAGTTATATTTTAAACTGAAGAAATTCCGTGAGTGCAGCCATTCTATTTTGTATTTATATATATATATATATAGCACCAAGGTTTTCTTATTTGTATGTAGTGCCATAGATTCCTTGTTCTATTTTTTACCGAAAGTGACATTTTTTTTTTTTTTTTTTTTAAAGGAACACTAAAGGGTCAGGAACACAAACATGTATTCCTGACCCTATAGTGTTAAAACCACAATCTAACCCTCCTATCCCCCCTTTGCCTTCCTAAATACAGTACAATCTTACTTGTATTCAAGTCTGCAGCTGCTGCCTCTGCCACTAATCTGCCTGCTTGGCTGACATTATCAAAAGTGATTATCTGAGCCAATCACAATGCTTTCCCATATGATTGGCGGAGACTGTCAATAAGGCAGATCAGGGGCAGAGCCAAACAGTCCTGGCCAATCAGCACTTCCTCATTCAGTGTCTCCATACAGAGGGTGGAGACACTGAATGGCACCTCTAGTAGCCACCTGAGGAGTGGCCAGTGAAGTTATCACTAGGCTGTAATGTAAACATTGCATTTTCTCTGACAAGACAGTGTTTACTGCAAAAAGCCTGAAGGGAATGATTCTACTCACTAGAACAAATTGAATAAGCTGTAGTTATTCTGGTGACTATAGTGTCCCTTTAATATTTAATTTTAAGCTATTTTAAGAAAGATGACTACATGCATATTGCTGAGCAGCGCTGTTTATTACCACCCATCAGTAGGAAGATATTACGTATATATCCGGAAAACCAACGGTTTGCAGTTACAGGTTTACTTCCAAGTTATAATATCGCTACCAACTTCGAAATATTTTGTAATTACATTTCACTCTACACTTTCAGGTTTATTCATTAACTGAATGGTAAGATTTATGCACAGAATTTAAATATATAAATATACATATATATTTTTATTTATATATATATATATATATATATATATATATTTCTATTTTTTATTATTATTTGTCTTATATACACTTTCTAACAAGGCTGCTGTTATGGCTGCCCTGGGGCGGGGATATTACCTTTGCCAATTTAAATTAATGTACATTTGTGTGTCTAAATAGTGCATTTGAATAGTGATGTCCCGAACAGTTTGCCGGGAACCGTTCGCCGACGAACGTAGCGTGTTCGCAGTCGTGAACACGCGCGATGTTCGGTCCGCCCCCTATTCGTCATCATTGAGTAAACTTTGACCCTGTACCTCACAGTCAGCAGACACATTCCAGCCAATCAGCAGCAGACCCTCCCTCCCAGGCCCTCCCACCTCCATGACGAATAGGGGGCGGACCAAACATCACGTGTGTTCGCGACTGCGAACACGCTATGTTCGCCAGCGAACGGTTCCCGGCGAACTGTTCGGGACATCACTACATTTGAATAAAGGAAGTTCGAATGTGTTCTTGAGTCCTTAAAAACAGCTGAACTGCTTGTATCTATTTTTCATGTGAGAGATAACTTCAATAACTCCATCCTCCAATATTGAATAGAAATACATCCACCTAATTTTTTATTGAAACTTTATTATTTGCAGATAGTTGGCAAAAGCACATTAGTTCCTATTTCCGAGGCCTACATCGTCCGTAATAAAGACTATAGTATCCCCCACATTTTTTACTCTCATAAAAGTATTAATCAGATTCTCGGTATATTTTATTTTGACAAAATATGACTTGTTTTAAAAACCGTTCGCTAATAAAAGTAGAGAACACTTTACCTTATCTATCTACCTTTCAATGAATCAAAAGGGAATCAACACAGTAAAGGAGGAGACTATATTTAAAATAAATAAACCTACCACAACAAGAGGACATAGTCTTAAATTAGAGGGAGAAGGGTTTAAAATAATATCAGGAAGTATTACTTTACTGAGAGGGTAGTGGATGCATGGAATAGCCTTCCAGCTGAGTTGGTAGGGGTTAACACAGTGAGGGAGTTTAAGCATGCGTGGGATGGGCATAAGGCTATCCTAACTATAAGATAAGGCCAGGGACTAATAAAAGTAGTTAGAAAATTGGGCAGATTAGATGGTGTCACAATCTGTTTCTTTGTTTCCATGTTTCTGTAAAGGTTCTATTAGAATTTTAACATCCAGTAGTGTGATAGCCCACCTCGTCCTTATATATCTGTTATTGGAGCCAACATATTCTGTAGCGCTTTACAATATTATAAAAGGGGAAGATTTAAATAATAAATGAGACAATTACAAAAACTTACAGGAACAATAGGTTCCTGCTCAAACGAGCTTACAGTCTATAGGAGACTTGTTATATAGATACCCTAGTTAAGCTGCAGAGGGGGATGAATATTTAAATCTGTGGGGTGGGAAAATCGGAAGAATCATACAAGTGTATATATCTGCCCTGTTCTTACATTCTTAGATTATTGTTAATATGATAATTATTAATTCAATATATTACAAACTTCTTGTATGATTTTTTTTTTTTTTATCTCTGCATAGATGACTTGTGGCAAACCCATGGAAAAGTGAACACCTCGCAGTCATTTTACGAACTTGATGAATTAATGCCTGGAACCACGTATGACATCCGTTTGATGGCCACAAATCGCACCATGGATGTAAATATTTGGAACAGTAGCATCGTAACATCAGGAGTGGGTAAGAACCACCACGTTAGAGATTAGCTCTTATTATCACCACAATAAGAATGGACAGAGACAACAGCATACAAGTGTATGAACTTATTTTATTGCTTGCTACAAGGTGTAGATAGACACTCTAAACACCTAAAGCACTTTTTTATTTGGGAACTTAGCACTGTTTAAATAAAGCTTGGAACACACCTAGCATTCACGCAGACACCTGGTAGTTTAGTAGGTAGTTTAGCTCAGTGGAGCTAAACTCAAAAGGCAGCAATTGCCGATAGCACCTGCTGTGCAAAGACTTCTCATTGAGCTGCATTGGCAAGTCTGTGATTGGGCAGCCACAGAAAGTATGGGTGGGGTTAGAAGGGGGAGGGCTTTTAATTGCTGCAGACAAGATATTTGCAGTCTTTACAAGCTCTTTTTAGATATAACTCCAATAAAGAAAATTGCTTAATTAAATACACACATGCTTTCAGTGGGAATATATCTACTAAGCAATCTTTTTTTTTTTTTTTTGTATTTGGGCAGTGGAGTGTCCGTTAACATTTTACGTTCTCTCCTACTAGCCAGGACTTGAGTAAGGATCCATTGCACAGGAGTGAATTTCTGCTTGCCAATTGCTACTGGCAAGTGGACATTTTGAGCACTGCTTGTAATGCAAATACATTATATTTAAATTTATCCAAAAAAACAAAACAAAACAATGTGTTTTCACCTCATGAAAGCTTTTAGCGTTCATGCACTAAAAGACTTTTATACATTTTTACAGCTTTGCCATTACACATTTTGCTTGTGTTCATAAAGGCTTGCTTGTACCTTTAGAATTAATATGTTGTGGATCCCCTCTCCCATTACACTAAGTCATCTAGCGGCAGGTTATATACTCTAGTTCAAGTGAATGAAACTATTTTGGGGATATTATTCCATTGGCGTTTACACTATGTTATATTGACGGCCACACTATGTTATATTGACGGCCACACTATGTTATATTGACGGCCACACTATGTTATATTGACGGCCACACTATGTTATATTGACGGCCACACTATGTTATATTGACGGCCACACTATGTTATATTGAACGGGTTCTACAGGATTTGTTCACAAACCCAGCATTTCTTTGGAGGATTGTTGTGGATTTCTTGTTAAGTTTAGACTTTGCACTAAGAGGGACACTTAGAAGTTTGTAGTCCACTTTTGTAGCTACTTAAACATCTTCAAAATGCTGTTAGTGTGATGTGTGTGTGAGGGTGCTGGTAGTGTGCTATGTGGGTGAGGGTGTTTGTGTGTGTGTGTTTGTGAGGGTGCTGTTAGTGTGCTGTTTGTGTGTGAGGGTGTTTGTGTGTGTGTGTTTGTTAGGGTCCTGTTAGTGTGCTGTGTGAGGGTGCTGTTTGTGTGCTGTGTGTGTGAGGGTGAGGGTGCTGTGTTTGTGAGGGTGCTGTTTGTGTGCTGTGTGTGTGGGGGTGCTGTTTGTGTGCTGTGTGTGTGAGGGTGCTGTATGTGTGTGTGCTGTATGTTTGGGGGGATTGTGGTGGTGGAGGTGGAGGCAAATTAGTGAATATTCCCCCTCCCTTCTTACCTTATGTAATGAGGGGGATCCTTGCTGCCATCCCTGATCCCTGGTGGTCCAGTTTAGAGTGAACTCTAGCCTTCGGGGCTAGAGTTCACTCTCGCAAGATCTGAGCGTTGCCGCGGCAATGCTCAGATCTCGTAAGAGGAACCCGCCGGAGCTGCTGGCTAGAGCTCCCCGGGTCCTCTCCTGCCTCCCTCCATGCTGCTGTTGGTTGGTGAGGGAGATCTTTGATCTCCCCTCCGGCCCATGGAGGCTTAGAGCAGAGCTGGCGCTCATATAGCGTCGACTGTGCATGAGCTGACAGGGGAGATCCTGAGATCTCCCCTGCCGGTCTCAATCCATAGGCGTGCCGGCACTCCCTGTGCGCTTACCTATGCCTACAGTCTGGCCAATGGCCCACGAGGTGCATGCCTCATGCTGAGTCCAGGGCTGCTTAGATTGTATCAGAAAATACAGAATCGGTGCCCCAAATCTGTTTTTTTTTTGTTGAAATTTGTAATTTTATCACATGACAGGAGGCGTAATATTTTGCATTAACTTTCTTTACTAACTCCATAGCAGCAAAGAAAAAAACTGTTGAAATAAAGAACCAATCAGAGTACAGACAGAGTCTATATAAGCAGGAGTACATCCATATCATTTCCTCTTCCTTTGCTGCTCCATCACAAGTCAGGTCAGAGTACTGCTTCTTTAATTCAATGTATATTTGTAATAGATATATATTGTATGTTTGGTTTTTATGGGGGTGGTAGGGGGTCCCTTGCCAGTCCCCTGCAGGTGTTGGTTTAATTTGTGTGTTTTATGTGACTACTTTCACTGTGGACGCTCTTCAGCTACTTCTATGTTTGTGTCTTTGGGGCCTTTTGTTTCCCGGTTCGTGACTGTATACTGCACAAACGGTTACCAAGGTCTTGTGCCACTACCTGCGACTCGTGGAATTCCGTTTGCGGAGTTCCCCCCTTCCCCCTGCTGCTACCTTCCCGTGCTGTTCGCATTGAATTCAGTGCGAACAGACCAAGCAGTCCTCCTCCATTTCATGCGTTTCGGCACGAACGGAGCAGTCACTGGATTCCCTGTTCGTGCCTATTTGCACGAACGGTCGGAACTTGGTGAACTACCATACGTTCACCTGTTTGCGTTCGGCTGTTCGTTTGACTAACAAATCTGCCGAACGCAAGATTACTTACCTATATCCTGCAAAGCCTTTCGCAGGCTTTTAAAGTGACAGTTAGCCCAGAACTCGCGAGACCCGTGGCAGCCACGTGGCAGTTGGTGTGGCAGTTGGTGTGTTTGGCTCGGATGTGAACCCTCAGCAAGAAGAGGCTCCTGATTTTGTGAGATTACCATACTTTCAAACGGTGATTTTTCCTGATTTTCCACAGGGACCTGTTACAGCTTGGTGTGTTACCCCTGGGGAGTGGGATTGCCAGTCAGGTATAACCTATTATTCTGGCAAGGTGTGAGCCCCCATTTGGGTAATTCCCAGAGTGCTGCCTACCGGAATCTGCTATCGCAATTCCGTGTTCCTGGGTGAGCTCCAGTGATTATAAAGGGTCTGCTTTACCACTCGTTATAGGCGTTATATAATATACGGCCTTTTGGCAAGTCCCTCCCACACAGTCCCTATACCTATCTTACCTGTGCCTGTCACCTACCTAGTATAATGGAGGATACACAGAATCCCATTGACCTACAGGCCATGATTAACGTGGTGGTAGCGGCATCCCTCGAGAAGGCCATGGCAAAGGTGCTTCCAGCGGCCTCTGATACCCTCAAGCCGACTGGCAAAACTAATCACACCAGGGAGGACTCAGAAGAATCAGATGCTTCCTCCAGGGAGAGACAGCGCCCGGTGAAACGCCATTGGAACGGTGAAGAGTCTCAGAAGGCCGCTAACTAGCGCAATGTGATACTCAAACGAAAGAAACGCCTCGCCCCAGCGTTCCCTAAAGAAGTCTCCTCGAATGAGGACAGGGATATGGCCCACTCCCTCTCCATCCTGAACGAGTGGCAGGCAGAGGTCTCGGACTCAGACGACGGTGATTGGAGCTCCAACGCCTACGTCAAAGAGACCTTTCTGGGTGAGCCCCAGAGTAAAGGAGATGTGGAGTCTTCCACGGCGGTCGCTACTCAAGAACAGGAGGTCTTTATGGACGCCACAGGACAACGGATGTTTGATCCCAGAAACATACGCCATCCCCACTCCAGGGAATGGGCTTCACCCGACCACCTCCATAAATGTATGCATTTCTGGATCTGCAAGCCTTTGGAGAAACATGTCCTCTAAAAGGATGCCGGTGGAGTGCCCCAGACCTTCCCTGCCAGATAAGGTGGCGATAACGCCAGAGTTTGACCAGCTCATGCTGGCATTCATGGAACGAGGCGGCTGTGACCCATGCAGAGGGGTCGAACGTAGCTTCAAAGGGGCGCAAGACAAGCTCCTGGATGCAATGGGGCCACTGGCCCTGGTAATGTACCTGGCGGATGACGCTTACGCCAGGGCAGACTCCTTCAACGCGGATATGGTGCGTAAATAGGCACATGACATCAGGGAGTGGACCCAAAGGGGTTTCTGCTTCCTGTGAAATACCAATGCAGCCCTCTTGACAGAGCGGCGCCGCGCAGCACTCTTCTGCATCGACCCACAGTTGGCTGACCTTGGGGTAAAAGAATTAGGCCCGCAGGCACAGGGCAAACATTTTGGAGAGGCGTTCATGAAAGAGCTGAACAAGCACGTGAACGTATTCACTTCTTTGAACAGGGCCCGCACCTCCATGCATAAAGTGTTCAGAGACAACCCTAGGCTCTTCCAGGGCTGGTCGGCAGCAGTGCCGTGCCATCAGCTGCTTTTGGCCATCAGGCCCTCGCAATGGACCCCCTCCACACTTCTACCAGCAACAGTCCTATCCAGACTCAGGTGCCAGACAGCATTACCCCTACTACCAGAGGGGATCGGACAGAGGCCGGGGAGGCTGCGGACATGCCAGCGCAAGATTTCCCACAGGTAAGAAACACAAATATGCCTATTCCTTTATTAACCATGACTGCCAGCCGTGTTTCTCTTTTTTCCCAGAATTGGGCAAAAGTAACCACAGATGCTTGGGTGTTACAGATGGTCAGAGACTACCACATAGAATTACAGACATGCCCCATACAAAGGCAACCCCCTCACCCCCTATGCTTCACCGACACAGACACTGAACTCATAGAGTTGGAGCTATGCAAACTCCGCACAAAAGGGGCGATACAACCCGCGCACACACAAGGGGGCTTCTTCAGCAACATGTTCAGCAACGGGGACTTCAGACCGGTGATCAACTTAAGGGAACTGAATGTCCACGTTATATACTGGCACTTCAAGATGGAAGGCATACACCTACTATGGGATCTCCTGCAAGAAAGGGACTGGTTCACGTGTCTGGATCTCAAAGACGTATACCTGTCGATTCCTATTCACAAGGACAGCCGACCATTTCTTCGGTTCCTATGGCACGGGTTCCCATGGCAATTCACTTGCCTCCCTTTCGGACTCAGCCGTGGTGCTTTACAAAAATGTTGTAACCGGTGGTTGCCCATCTCAGGACTCGGGGGATCAGATGTATCATCTACTTGGATGACATTCTCCTGTTCTGCAAGACAAGCGAACTGGCTTCACACCACACCGAATACATGATACAATTACTGGAATCTTTGGGATTCATTGTCAACGGGGACAAATCTGCCCTGACCCCCACTCGAACAATTCAATTCCTGGGCTTCAAAATAGACTCCAGGTCTTGCACTCTCCACCTTCCGACTACAAAGGTGACAGCCATCAGGAAAGAGCTGCGCAAGTCCTCAAGCTCGACTCCATTCCACTTCGACAACTGGCGCGGATAGTAGGACTTTTATCCTCCTCCATTCAGGCCATATTTCCAGGCCCCCTACATTACCGTGCCATGCAACGGCTGAAAGTTTGCTTCCTCAGACAAAACCCCACATACAACCAACCGGTCCCACTGACGGACGAGGTACGTCAGGAACTCGAATGGTGGCTCAACTGCATGCAGGCATGGAACGGTCGAGCCATCTTTGGCAATAATCCGGGCTTCATCCTGGAATAGGACGCAAGCCAATTGGGATGGGGCGCCGCGAATGGGGACGCATCCACGGGTGAAACCTGGACAACTCAGGAACTCGCGATGCACATCAACTGCCTGGAGCTATTGGCCGGATCGTTCGCCATTTGAAGCTGTCCAACTGTTGTATCTTACTGCAGATGTACAATGTCTCTGCAGTATGATACATCAACCACTTGGGAGGGACTTGTTCCCAAACACTAGCGGACTTAACGAAGGAGATCTTCGAATATTGCCTCCCACGCAACATCTCAATTAGGGCCCAACATCTACCGGGGAAATCGAACCTCACCGCAGACTGGTACTCACGACACTGGAGAGATGCCAGTGATTGGCAATTAAACCCACAGATATTCGCCTGCCTGAACGAACAGAGAGAACCACTCATAATAGATCTATTTGCATCGCGGAACAACCATCAACAGCTGGCTCCCGGACCTGGGGTGTATGGCGGTGGATGCCTTCACCCAACAATGGCCCACACAAGGGGCTTATGCCTTTCCCCCGTTTGCAATGATTGCGAGAGTACTTAATCACATCCAGAGACGAGAAGTGACGCTAACCCTGTTGACACCACTTTGGCCGACTCAACCCTGGTTCCCAGACCTCCTCGAACTGTCATGCGAGGACCTGATTCTCCTGTCGAACGACTCAAACCTACTACGGAATCCAATGGGGAACCCACACCCTATGCTCCTGGACGACCGGCTAACCCTGGTGGCCTGGACTCTTTCAGGGGTGCATGGTGCACCCACAAACTATCGTCAGCAACTAAAGACCTTTTGTGGGACTCCTGGACCACGGGAACACGAAAGAGTTATCTATCTGCATGGCGAACTTGGACCAGTTTGTGCATGGGACAAGATCTGAATCTCTTTACAGCTCCTGTTTCCGAGATCATGAATTTCCTCTCTTCCATCTTCGAGGAAGGTAAATCATATCGCACCATCAATGTCATCAGGCCTGCTATATATGTTCCATCTCAAGGGAGAGCAATAAGCCAAGACCCCCTGATCTGCCGACTACTACGGGGAATCAAACTGAGACGCCCCCCAGCGCCCAAATACCAACACCTCTGGGATGTGGAATTCCGAATCTCTAGACGAACAAAATCCGATTCGGCATCAGTTTTCTACCTGTTCTTCACCTCGGAACCCCAACTTTGTGTAGTCATGGCTTTGCGAACATATATTTTGGCAACGGAGACACTACGACGGTCAACCTCCCGACAACTACTGATTTCATACGTTAGTCCTCACGGTCCAGTCTCAACCACTACACTGTCCAGATGGATTAGATGGCTCCTCACCCTCGCAGGAGTGGACCCGTCTTTCGGGGGCCCACTCCGTGAGAGGAGCAGCGGCATCATCAGCCTTTTTGGCAGGCTCCTCGCTGTTGGACATCTTATAAGCGGCAGACTGGTCCCGCGAATCAACGTTCCCGGACTTTCTACTTCTGTCAGTCTTCTAATGCTGCGTTTTCTCTTTTGCCTAAGCGTTAAAATTGCAAAATATGAAGCCTCCTGTCATGTGATAGAATTAAAGATTATGCTAGCGCAGTGTACTAATAATCTTAATTTTAATAATGACAGGAGGCGAGTATTTCCCCCCCCTTGTTATATCTTTATATTCCCTACCCGGACTGAGGTAAGTTATAAGATCCTAGAAATAAAAAAATTGTGAATTTATGTATATTGTCAATGATATTGTACTAGTACGGATTGCAGGTTGTTTAAGACAAATATGTTTTTTCATTTTGTAGGACTAGAATGTGCGTTTATTTAGATTATTTCTATAATGGTGTTATATCTTAAGTTATATGTTCATACGGTCGATTCCGTAGCACACTGATACTAGTTTCCTTTTCTTTCAGCGTAACAAGTCATCAATACAGATGAATGGATTATGTTTTATTTTCCGGTTACTTAAATTGGTTCCTACAAGTTAATCATTCACCACGAACTTGTGACGTCGCATTCAGCAAGAGGAAATTATATGGATGTACTCCTGCTTATATAGACTCTGTCTGTACTCTGATTGGTTCTTTATTTCAACAGTTTTTTTTCTTTGCTGCTATGGAGTTAGTAAAGAAAGTTAATGCAAAATACTCGCCTTCTGTCATAATTAAAATTAAGATTATTAGTACACTGCGCTAGCATAATCTTCAATTTACTTATTGTTCCATAGATAAATATCCACAAACTGATACATTGCTAACATCTTTTCTTTTTTTCGTGTCTTCTCTGTTTCCCAGACATCATTCCGGAACATGGAAGATTTGCCACTGAGGGCTGGTTTATTGGACTAATCAGTGCCATTGTTCTACTTCTGCTCATACTCATTATTCTGTGTTTCATCAAACGCAGCAAAGGTGGAAAGTACTCAGGTACGTTCGTGGATATTTTACCTACTATGCACGGATGATGGGGGTGTAGTGCCACTGTGTATAAAATAATTCCAGCTGTCATTCGGCTATTTGAGTTAATCAATGGGCTTACTTCCTAGTCAATATAAACTATTTATAGAATACATACATTTGAGGGGGAGGAGGTAAAAAAAAAAAAAACTGGAGTACAGTACCTGATAGTCTAATGCAGGGGTGCCCAAAAGGTAGATCCCCAGATGTGTAGAATGACAAAGCATCATGGAAGTTGTAGTTTTAAAAAATCTGGGGATCTACCTTTTGGGCACCCCTGGTCTAATGCAAACCTTGGCACTCCAGATGTGGACTACATCTCCCATAATGCTCTTAAAGTCATAACGCCAGCAAAGCATCAGAGGAGATGTAGTCCACAACATCTGAAGTGCCGAATGTTGCCTAACTTTGGTCTAATGTGAGGAGACAGGAGATCTGTGCATCCAGTTTTACAGATCTCTCTTCTGTTCTCAGTCTCTCCTATAGATTGAAGGATATTACAATATAACATCATATCTTAGCACATAGGCTCTGCTAGTGCAAGCTCCAGAAGAACCAGGTAGACACGTCTGTGCACTTCGAGGCACAAATGTCCTGCTTCAGAATATTACAGTACAGTCTGGCAGAATGTGTAACTCATGATGCCAGTAACATTCCAGTGACCCTCTACAGTTACAGGAAAACTGTTGTCACTTTTTCATTGCTATGTAAATAAAAGATTACATTATTACAGCCTCTGTGTGTATTATTTTGTAGCCATCTTTGGTCAGAAGTGTAACTATTAGCTTATATGTACTTCTTACAAAATAATACACACAGAGGTTATGTTACATGAAATCTTATATTACTAGTAATGATACAAAAAAAATAAGTTTTCCTTTAACCCCTTAAGGACACATGACATGTGTGACATGTCATGATTCCCTTTTATTCCAGAAGTTTGGTCCTTAAGGGGTTAAGCCAATGATGTCATGTTACATTATTATATACAATAATAAAATTAATATAATTGATTGCTCCCATAAAATTGACACTGCACACAACTCCTTGCAATGTTCTCATCTGACTAATAAGCATAAGGCAAGATCTATCATGCACGTGACATTGTTCGGTCTCCCACCCATGCAGTAAAAGATAAGGAAGACACGCAAGTGGACTCTGAAGCTCGGCCCATGAAGGATGAAACTTTTGGGGAGTACAGGTAACCATCTCAGATACTTACTGTGTGCTAACTTTGGGACATATTTACTGAATATACAGTAATTTGTAGAGAGTTGGCAGATGGGCTAAAATAGCCAAAGTAACCAAGTAAGGATTTTTTTTTTTTTTTTTAGCATAAATATCTTTGAATCAGTACACTGTATAGTGAATAAACCCTATTAAAATTAGCAAATCTATAGGACGCAGTTAAATAGTTAAACGTTTCAATAATTCTCCAGTGCTTATTTATCCAAGATTGAGTCTTTATTAATCAAACAGATCTAAGACAAGAAACTGATTAGAATATTCCAGTTCAGTGTCCTTGCTATGGTGCTTTTAACAGGTTTAATTGCATTGTAATTATATTCATTATACATTTTTTTTTTAGAATGCAGCCGAAGGAAGCAGCCATGTTGTTTTTCTGCAGAATTTAAGTTACTAAATGTGTTTGGGTTTGGTTGAATGAATACCGGTATGCTAGCTGATTAGGTGTGAGGTTATGCCTATTCACTATGAAAGGAACAATCCAAGCACCACAACCACTACAAACTCGCAGTAGATGTCTTCACTGGGCTAAGCAGGTTCAATATAGGACTCTCCTCATTGACTGAGAATGAGCACCTGATCTTCTCAGCCAATAAACATGGACCTGCTTAGCTCAGAAGAGCCATGGGTATCCCAAGGAAGTTGTCACGCTGTTTTCCCACATGGGGAGGGGACAAGGGCACTTCTAGCACCATAACCACTGCAGCTGGCTGTCGAGCTTATGGAGCCTGGAGTACTCCTTTAATTGTCTCAGCACCATAGAAAGAACACAGTTTATTTGGTACGCTTGAATCCAGAGTATTCTATAAAATATTTTGGATAACTGAAAAACCCTTATTATCTCATATCAATCAAAAGGGCCAGGCTGTGCATGCCAGGAATCATGAGTTCTTGTTTTGTTTTTGTAAAACGTCTTGATCATGGTTTGATCCAAAAAAAATGAGATGACAGATCCACTTTAATGGATCACTATAGTGTCAGGAAAACCCCTTCAGCAGCTTACCTTAATCCAGCGCTGGGATCCCTCGGCGCTGGTGACCTCTCCTCCCCCTGCCGACGTAAGCTCCCCCGTCTGACTTCAGCGGAGCCGAATGCGCATGCGCGGCAAGTGCCGCGCGCGCATTCAAAGTGTCTATAGGAAAGCATTTCTCAATGCTTTCCTATGGACGCACTGCGCAATGGAGGCGAAATATGCCTCCAGCGTCGCAGATGCGCCTCTAGTGGCAGTCCGGAAGACAGCCACTAGAGGCTGGATTAACCCTAAATGTAAACATAGCAGTATCTCTGAAACTGCTATGTTTGCATCTGAAGGGTTAAAACCTGAGGGACCTGGCACCCAGACCACTTCATTGAGCTGAAGTGGTCTGGGTGACTATAGTGTCCTTTCCATTGCTTTTAAGTTGAATATGCTGAATCTATAATAATTTACCGCATTTTCAAGTATAGTGTAAGGGCTGATATATTTTACACTGCAAAAATATTTATGATGTTGATTATTATTATTTTGTTCTGCTCTTTTTTCCATTTCTTTGATTTTTACTATAAACAGTATAGTATTTTTAGTATCCTATATTTTTACTATAGGATTTGTAACTAGACATTTTACTCACCTTTTCTTCCATACTGCACCGGTATACTATACACAGGGGCATACTATACACACCAAAACAACTACATTAAAGGGAAACTCCAGTGCCAGGAAAACAATCCGTTTTCCTGGCACTGCAGGTCCCCTCTCCCTCTCACCCCTCAATCCCCGGTTGCTGAAGGGGTGAAAACCCCTTCAGTAACTTACCTGAGGCAGCGACGATGTCCATAGTCGGTGCCTCCTCCTCCGGCGCCGCTCCTCCTTCTGACTGCGTCGGCCGGTGGGTGAGACTGATCCCGCCCACTGGCCGGGGAGACCTAATGCGCTCCCCATAGGAAAGCATTGAAGATGCATTTCAATGCTTTCCTATGGGGAAATGAGTGACGCTGGAGGTCCTCACACAGCGTGAGGACGTCCAGCGACGCTCTAGCACAGATAATCTGTGCTATGATCCAGGAAGTGCCCTCTAGTAGACAGCCACTAGAGGTGGAGTTAACCCTGCAATGTAATTATTGCAGTTTATAAAAAACTGCAATAATTAGACTTGCAGGGTTAAGGGTAGTGGGAGTTGGCACCCAGACCACTCCAATGGGCAGAAGTGGTCTGGGTGCCTGGAGTGTCCCTTTAACCCCTTAAGGACACATGACACGTGTGACATGGCATGATTCCCTTTTATTCCAGAAGTTTGGTCCTTAAGGGGTTAAGCCGTAGTTGTTCTGATTACTATAGTGTCCTTTTAAATGCACACTCCAGACCCCTAGAGCACTTTCGCTTGCTAAGAAAGCTTTATGTGCAAAGAGTGCATCTAATGACAGGATCAGATTTATCAATTTATTGAACAATTCGCCTACGCTGTTGGTAGTAAATTTTTCTTTAGGTAAATCCAGCTTCACGAAGATTAATTTATTTCTTAATAACTTCCTTTAATCTTTTTATCTAGAAGTAATAATTTTAGATTGCAGGTCTGTAGTTTGCGGTGTAATTACAGGTTTTATCTGATTTTGGAAAGATGTTAGAGGGGGCGGCTTTCAGCATCTCATCAACGAATATTGTATAGTTTATTATTTTGCTGGTAGTGCCTGCCAACTAAGCTGTTATTATAATATATATATATATATATATATATCTTATTAGCTGGAGAACTAAAAGGTAGAAATAATTAAGGAAGCAATTTTCTTAATTCTTGGTTACAAAATGATGGATTCAATTTTAATAGAATAAATATTAGTGTTAATTATAGGTAAGAATAGGGTTTACAGATTTAGTGCAATTTCGTCTAACCCATTAAATACTGTGGATAGTTAATACAATGTTGAACAAAAATCTGCACACCAGTCAAGCCATAAGACTTGCTTTTCCCACAGAAATCACAAATTTGCAGTGATGTTACCACCGCAAAGGATTCTGGTGTATTCTTACATTAGTTGTTGTAGTGCCTGGAGAAATAATTTATTAAAGGGGAGCCATCATTTCTTAGCTTTTATATTATTTGTCTATATCTCCTATATTATTTTTATTTTTTTTTAATTCTTTATTTTTGCGTGCAACAAGGTTCACACGGCTCGCAGAGCCACAGTATACAGGTCAAACAGTAAATGCATATTTCGTGGGGTAACTTTCTGGCTTATTGTACTCATGCATAGTTTTGTTTTTGTGGGTCTTAGGTTCTTACTCAAGTGTCTCTCTATTGTAAGTTTAAGTTTCGCAGGTCTAACGAAAATGCTTTAAAAACGGTTGTTAGCATAGTGAGTTTGGGTACCTATCTCGGTGGCTATCCTGCCTGTTAGTTGGGGGGTTATTTATAATAGGGCCTCAAGAGTGTGCCTCAGGTAGCAGGTATGTGCTGGGGCCAAAGTTACACCTCCAGCCTTCGAATGTAGCTAGACTTGTGGGTCGATGGCGGGCGAGGCGTGGGTAGTCGCCACGGCATGGGTCGTAGCTTAGGGGCTTGAAACGGAAAAGTCACAGTACAACTGAGGAGGGCTATGGAGTTAGATGGGCCATGTCTAGCTAACTTCAGCCCATCGTATCTTGGCGAGGAGGGTCCTCCACATCAGGGTTGTTCCTCAGGTCGTCGCTGCAGCGGTTGCCGTGGGCCCTTTCCCTTTTGGGTAGAATGGTGTTATGGCCTTCGGGTTCCAGCATTGGGTTGGTGGCTTGGTGGTGTTGGTGCCAGGTGGTTGTAGTGATTCCCCTTGGTGAGGAGTGCTGGTGCTTCAGTGATGTCTGTGATGGAGTATGATGCTTCTCCTTGTTTCACTCGCAGTGTACGTGGGGATCTCCAGTTGTATTCTATGTTATGGTTTCGGAGCAGTACCGTGAGGGGTTGCAGTGTTTTGCGCCAGTGAAGTGTCTCTCCGGTGAGGTCTGCGAAAAACGAGAGGGTCATATTTTCAAAGTTGAGTGGGGTAGACCCCTTTAAGGCTGCGTGTACCAGCGCCTTATCCGTTCCACTCCGAAAACATACTATCAGATCCCTAGACGCCTGCTCTGGCGCCCTGTTGGGTTTTGGTATTCTGAAGTGCCCGTCCAGGGTGATATTCCTTGCCTGTTTGGGCTCCAATAGGTGAGTCATGAGCCTCCGGAGGAAGTGTGGGAGCTCAGATGTGGGCATGCTTTTCAAATTATTGCGGCGTCTTGAGTCCTCCAGTGCGGCAAATCAGAGATCGCAGGCAGCCTGACGTTTGGTGAGTGCTTGCACTTCTAGTTGAAGTTGGGCTACTGTTTGGGTTAGGTGCTCTGTGGTGTTTTCCACTGCGCCTATGCGGAGCAAGGCCACATCCGCCTGTATAGTTTTCTGCAGGGCCCCCAACATGTTCTCCAACATAGATGCTGTCACAGGTCTGGGGTCGTTGGTTGCAGACTTCTGGGGGGGTCATAGGGGCAGTATTTGCCCCTCTTCATCTGGGGATAGCTCCTCGGAGTCATAGAAGTCACCCATGTCGGCGGCCATCTTGGGACCATGCACCCCGTATGCTTGGCGGAACAGATCGCCGATACTGGAGCCCGGTTTGGGTTTTTCGGGCTTCAGCTTTTTGGACTTCCTGCCCATAGTTGTTAGGGGTGAGTTGGCTGCCGTGTTGCGGCTTAATTAGCAGTTTTTCACTGGGTATCGGGCGTTTTACTCCAGAGCTCGTCGCTCCCATATCTCCTATATTTAACAAACTTTTTGGAAGGTTTAAAAAACAAAATTGCATTTAGAAATCTACACCCCCATATTTATCACTATCTTGGAATTGAGAGCCATCTTGGCTTCCTCTTAGTTATTTTATAAGCTCAATCTTATTCTGTCATTTAAAAAAAAAAAACAATCATTGCGCCTGTCAATTAGCATATAGACCTCCCCGTAACTTCCAATGTCATCATTGTGATATCAAATGAAAAATGTATGATATACATTTAAAAGGAAAATGAACATTACAAGAAAAAAAGGCTAACACTAGTTGCATGTCATTTTCAATGTTTTATTCAATAGTGTAATAACCAGGGAAATGACCCTTCCTCTTTAACTTTTACGCTAGGGCTTACAATAATTTTAATGGCTTCTTATTTACCATTATTTGACCTATTTTTCTGTTCTTTTGTTTCATTTTTCAGGGTTTTTGTTTTTCTTATCCTGAGAGTACC
The DNA here is from genome assembly GCF_036172605.1 of Pelobates fuscus. Classification (NCBI taxonomy): domain Eukaryota; kingdom Metazoa; phylum Chordata; class Amphibia; order Anura; family Pelobatidae; genus Pelobates; species Pelobates fuscus. The sequence continues at coordinate 144,888,888 of NC_086325.1, read as the reverse complement.
ACTCTGAAATAGTTTTTGAAAATTCCAGTTTACTCGTTTTCTTTTTTTTTTCATTTAAATTTGCTTGTTAACATCTTTAATTTGATCCCCCTTCCCCTCCAAAACAGTTCTATATAGTTTAACAGTTCCAGCTTTGATAAAACACTCGGTGTCTATCCATTTAAATGTGTACCTTAGTCACCATGGTAACCACTCCATTATCACTCTCTTACAAAAAGAAGCTTGCTATTTGAAGTTTTCGAATCTTTGTTCCTTCAATAGCAGTAACATTTGGTTTATCCTCCGGGTAGACTTTCACTTGTTATCTCTCTCCAGTTTTGTCTGTCCATGTGATTTTCTTTTTTACATTTACATAATTCTGCAGCTTTTATATGAAAACAAAAATCGCAATTATTGAACAGGACAAATTATGTGGTCATAATGTTCCCTTAATATGACCAAAATAGTTTTTGCTCATAACTTGTTTTCACCTCTGTGGTGAAATTCTTTGTTTAAAATAAATTCTTTAAAATAAATTCTTTGTTGTTTGTCCGAGTGCATTTTATTAAAATAATCTTTAAAGTACTGTGCAATTAAAGTGCCCCATTTATATACAGTACATATATATATATATATATATATATATATATATATATATATATTGTTAATGTGGAAGTTAGACATCTGCATTATTAATATACATTTTGTCCATATTTATATGGCATTCATTAGCTGAGACCTATAGCTAATATGCTAAGCCAATGGATGCAATCCAAACCTGAGCAAAATTGATATTGCAAAACTGTAACTTCTGCAACAGCAATATGTCAAGAGAGGGGCTTGGCCATAGGTAACCAGGGGATCCTTGGTTTGTGTCAAAATACTTGAAAACTGTTTGACACAGAGCCAGTGCATGGCTCTGCAAAGTGGTTGTGGTACTTAGAGGGTTCCTTTAGACACCTTGCAAAAAAAAAAAAAAAGGTTCTTCCAGTGTAATCACGAAAAATCTCTCAAAAACATTCATTTAGGAATATTGCTTTATTTGTGCGTATAATGTGGTTTGGGAGTGATGCTGTTTTGGTGTAACAATCTCAGTGTCATTATTAATGTATGGAGGGGGATTTTTGAGAGTTAGGGTCAGCTAAGCTTGGATTGTATCTGAGGGTTCTGAATGTGATTAAAATAGGGTCTGTCCTTACTAAATACGGACATTTGGAAGATATGCCTCGTTAAATTTGGCTGCACTGTCTGCCAGCATACGATTAAATATTGCAGTATGGCCTGCCAGAATTTCTCTGCTTAGTTTATACATACACTTAATAATACACGCCAATATACTAACTATTTTGCTATGTTTTTGATAAGCATACCCAAGTATCCATATTGTAACGATTATATGGGTTTGTTTCGATCATTTTAGAGGTATTAAGGTATTAGTCCACACGGTGTTGTTGCAGTGGCTATTTACCTCTTACAAAGACGGGGCCGGTTAGACCTTCCTCACTTCGTTTTTTCTTGATTCTTTATTTCCATAGCAACAGTATCCCTTATTCTTCCGTCTTTTGGCTCGATTTATAAGCTATGTTAATCCTATAAGTAGCTTATTTTGTGGGTTACTGCAAAGTACCTTCAGTGCCTGCCACCTTCCCCATGGACTACTGGAGTGGATTCTTTTGACGTTGTCCGACAAGTTAATTTATAAACCCAGCTTTTCAATAAAGTTGTTAAAGAGCAGCCAGTAATATAAAAATATTTAGTAGAAAGTGAATGGATAATGAGGTAGCCTGATGATGTCAATATTCATGACTCTTTATCTGTGATTTTTGTGATCATTACTAAATAAAGTTTTATATAAATCACATGGTACCAAACTACCCTTAATCTAGTTTGAATATTTATTTCAAAGAAATTGAGATGTTTATTCTCTAGACTAGAGCAGTGTTCCTCAACCCTCTCCTCAAGGCACACCTAGCAGTCCAGTATTTAGGGATTACTCGGGCGTGTCTGAGGTGTTTGAAAAAAAACTAAAAACACCTTAGACTCTAAGGTGTTTTTTTTTTCTTTCTTTTTCTAAACATGAGATGTAAGGATTGCAGACTTTCTTTCAAATCAGAATGTTTGGGTTAAATTGTGCATTCTTTAAACTCATTATTTCCTTATTAGTGATAATCAACAGTTTGCTAGGGAAATAAAATGGCTGCTTCCATCAGTTGCTAAGAGCTTTCTAAATAATGTGACTTTCATGAAGAGCGACGCTAAAACAATGCAACGTGTTAAAATGCTGAAATTTTTTTTGCAATAAAAATAACATTGATTGATTAAACATAAAAAAGTGCTTATGGTCTAAATTGTATTGTTATTTTTTGTTTTATTGGCTTAGCAATGCTGAATATTCTAGATAATTAAGTACAATTTGTGATGGCATGTATTGTGCTATTTTATCCTACGCTCCTCACATCTGTTAATTTTTCAATCTGTGCCATAGTAAAACACATTACAGAGATATAAAACAGGTAGGAAGTTAGTGAGCAGCCAATTAGAAAAGAAAAGGAAGTCAGGTGAATTCTGGGAAATATTTTCATAACTTGAGAAAAAGTGACGAAACTGTGAATTATCTTATTTAAAGATAATAGTAAAATAATGGAATTTCAATATACAGAGTTATTCACTAAAGTGTGAATTACCAAGAATTCAAAGTAAATTTTAAAATTTTAGGTCAAAGTAGACAAACTAAAAACCATAAATGATTATTTTGGCCTTAAATAAAGACGTTAAATTGACCGTGAATTCACTTAATTTGAAGAATATTTTATTTCACGCTTTGGTCAATAATGTCAGCTCACGCATTTCGCTACGTAGGGTAAACGAAAAGCTTCGGTTGATGACCGATTCATTTTAAGTTTCATTTAATTTTTTTTTTTTACAGGTTCATGCATTTTAATGAAGGTTATTTATGCTGCGAACTAAAAATGTTTTGTGTTTTTTTAAATCATAGGAAAAAAAAAGTTAATTCTTTTTCCTGCAGACGCTCCATCCTTTGCTTTCCGTTAGGCAGTGTGTAAGAAGTCTGCTTGTCCCATCTGGTGTAGATTATTATGCAAATATTATTTTCTACATGGAATCTGGCAAAGCATTTGTGGAATTACAGTGTAAAAAAAAAAAATAGTGCAAGATAAATGAAGACGTGGATCTAATCAATGGTTATATGAGTGGCAGGACCTCTTGGTTACAATGCCCAGGCCGCTAATTTGTAGACGCATAAAGTCAGTGTATCAGTTAATATACAGAGCAGTGAACTCAATGTGCTAATATGCCTAATGTTTGATACATGAATTGGGATCACTGCAGAACACAGTAGCCGAGTGGAAGTTCTCATTATAATATATGCCGTCGGCACCATGGTCAGTTCCTGAAGACAATGCTTTGCCTGTTTCGGAAAAGCTTAGCATTAACTATTTAAGGTTCAGTAGCAGTTAGTGCCATTATGACAATCTGTTTCCTATAGACCCTTCTGCCACACAGAAAGTATCACTTCTGTAGAATTCTGTAACACAGGGCATTCCATTCTGGCATAGGGTCCTTAATGACCAGATTGAGATGATGGCACTGATCCTTAAAGGGATAGTAAAGCGTGTGTTTCTTCTTGGATGCTATAGTGGGCTAGCCCCCAAAATACTGATCCTGGAGGCTGCCTGTATTCCAGACATTAAGACAGGCCAACTGTTCTAGTAGCACAGACCCATTACTGTAGTACAATAGTACAATTTTAACACAAAATAAAGTTGTTGTTTTTCATGAGACTTTACTATTGCTTTAAGGGGCTAAAAATATATTTCCCATGGTATAGGAAGACTTGCTGAAATGAAAGCCATACATAACCCATCATGTGTTCTTTATGTGTAAAAGATTTAAAATTAAAGGAACACTATAGTCACCTAAATTATTTTAGCTAAATAAAGCAGTTTTAGTGTATAGATCATTCCCCTGCAATTTCACTGCTCAATTCACTGTCATTTAGGAGTTAAATCACTTTGTTTATGTTTATGCAGCCCTAGCCACACCTCCCCTGGCTATGATTGACAAAGCCTGCATGAAAAAAAAAACTGGTTTCACTTTCAAACAGATGTAATTTACCTTAAATAATTGTATCTCAATCTCTAAATTGAACTTTAATCACATACAGGAGGCTCTAGCAAGCTATTAACATAGCAGGGGATAAGAAAATCTTAATTAAACAGAACTTGCAATAAAGAAAGCCTAAATAGGGCTCTCTTTACAGGAAGTGTTTATGGAAGGCTGTGCAAGTCACATGCAGGGAGGTGTGACTAGGGTTCATAAACAAAGGGATTTAACTCCTAAATGGCAGAGGATTGAGCAGTGAGACTGCAGGGGCATGTTCTATACACCAAAACTGCTTTATTAAGCTAAAGTTGTTCAGGTGACTATAGTGTCCCTTTAAAAAAAAAATGTTTTCTTGATGTTCCAAATATGATATATTAAAAAGTAATTTTGTTGTTGTTGGTGATGCATCCAGTCAGCTTTTGCCTGTATCCATTGTGTTTGGCAATATGTTGGCTTGGACACGTGCATCCTATTTAAAAAGCTTGCTGTATTAGTCCTTACACATTGATTCTTCACTCTTTTATTCACGCTGCCCATCAGGTCTCTGGAAAGGTAAGCTGCTCTCACAAAGCATTGCAAACTGCGCCCCTTATGGGGTGCGTATCAAATCTTTATATTTATATATATATATATATATTTACTTACAATCTTTTAAGAAAACAAAAATTTACCATGGCTCTAATTCAGGAAGTGCATGCAAGAACCCTCCAGATGTTCAAAAAAACAAAACAATGGTGGATCAACATGATGAGGAACATCTGTAGGGACAGACAATGCCAATCCTGCATTAAGGGCTGGTTTGAAGGCAAAATCCTTTCCCCAATGAACTGGGAACTTCTTATGTTCCGTAATATTGTATTCCACACGTGAAGAGCAGCGTGCCATATGTTGACATGGCTTTTTCATGTTACATTGATCCATTTCAGTCCATGCTCTGTTCTCATGGATGAAGGGTTCCATATGCTCCTCATTATGAGGAGGGAGCGGGCCCCTTACTCATTTTGTGGTCTACGCTACAGTCGTTAATGTGAGTAGGGCATATTATTCTCTTTAAGGTGATTCCACTGAATTTTGCCGGCTCTGTTTTACACAGACACACGAAAAATGTGTGTCTGTTCTGTGTTCTCCACGTGCATGTCTGCAAGCACTTTTTTTGTGATTACTATCTTGTATTGTTGTTATATAATTATTGTTCTCGTGTTGTACATTGTAGCTTTGTGTGTATATTATAATCGTGTTTTTATGTTTTTTGTAGCACTTGTTGGAATGTTTGTTTGTAGCCTGTCAATGTGTTTCTGTCACAGTAGCAGTTCCGTGTCTGTGATGATTCCCCGTGATCACCCTGTCACCTGTCTTATGTCTTTTCCAAACAGCAGTTCCTTCATTAGAAATAGGTAACAAAATAAAATTAAAATAAAACAAATGGCACTGACCCCTCCGCATGCCTCCTGAACCCAGCACAAGGCATGTTCTGCTTCCAGTATTCAGGTATCAGGTTAGCCTGGTGGGGGTTACGGAACGTAAATTCAACTCCAAAATGTTTGTGAAGGAGATGACAATGTTTGTGAAACTTGCCTTGTTCTTCTGTATATTTTCTGATATAGAGAGTAATGACATCATACACTAAGTTTTTAAAAGTAGATTATAACCATTCATGACATCATTGACTGTATTTCGCCAAGGCGATTGTAAGGAGGGATAACATCATCGAGTAAATTTCACAAGGGGATTATAATCAATAATGACATCATATAGTTTATTTTCCCAAGGCACTTGTAATGTGCATTAGATCAATCACACAGTACGATTCACATTATAATCAAGCATTACATCATATATTGTATTTTTCTAAATTGGTTGTAAGGAGCAGAACATCATACACTACATTTTCACAAAGAGGTTATTAGAAGACATGGCCTAATTGGCCTTCAATGGGTCATTGCCAAACCTTGGAAGGAAAAAAAAAATTCTCAAACCCAGCTATTTTTTCAGATTCCAATAAAATTAGCGTATAACCTTGCACACATTTTTTATAAGGTGAATAGAAGGAGTTATGTACATATGTGTATACACATCTTACAAGACATGACATCATAGAGTAGGTATGCTTTCAATCAAGCATGACATCATATTCTAAGCATACAGGTGCAAAAGGCAATTAGACATAATTTCACATTGTGATTATTAAGAGGCAGGACATCATATAGTCTATTTTTAAAAAGATTATTCTTAGGAGGAATTGCATAAAACAAATCTTTTCAGACAACAATAACCCAGGCATTTTAGCACTCGCTACTTTTTTCCGTAGGCAAGACAAATTATGACATCATACACGGCTTAGTTGCTATCTCTTGAGGAAAGTAGCAGATCCACTAAACTGTGATTTTAGCAAATGAAAATCCACATGGAAAACGTTAGACTAAAATAGTCAATATACCTGTCAATACATGAGAGCTGGAGAATTTTTCCAGATCAGCTACTTTAGCCTAAATGTTGTCATTTAGATTTTAATTTAGCGTTTAGCAAACAAACCCCATGGACCTCAAGTTTATCTTTTTTGGATAAGCTTTGCTAATGTTTTAGTATTTATGGATAAACTTTAAACAAAAAAAAATTCAAAATCTTAAAATATAAAAAAAAATCTTGCATTTAAAAAAATCAATATATCAAAAAATATCAAAATCTTTTTTAAAACATTAAATAATTTGAAACGGTTATAAAAAAAATTATTACTTTGAGGCTATAATCTGACATTATACAGTACAAATTAAATCCGAGTGTGCTGTTCATTATAATACATTATATTTTCTATCAAGGTTATCAAAAAGGCAATGCTAATGTCAAGACCATACTTTCGTAGGATAACATAGGTTGGCGTTATACATTATTCTGTCTTATAGATTACACAAGAGATTGTGCATTAGATGTCTTTTTAAACAGACTAGTTAAATATTTACACCCACAGTAATACATCTTATAAGTGGGGTTCGGTGGGAGGGGTAAAGAGGCGAACAGGGATTTTGACTTTTTCTTAAATAAACCAATGTTAATCAGAGTACCAACAGGGATGAGAAGCAGCTGTACATAATATTTGTTAACTGTATGCACAGTGTGCTAAAAACAAATATTTAATCCCATTCCCATAGCCTGATGGAATGAGCATCCTTTTCGTAATTGAGTTTTACAAGAATCTAATTCTTAATGCTTTCAAGACGTAAGTGGCACGTAAAGTACTTGTGGAACCTGGGTAGAACCTTAAATAGATTTGTTCATTCCTATAGGGAATTGTAACACTCCCAATTTCTGATCATTAACTTTACTTAAAAATATCAGCATAATGTTTAATTAATCTAACAATAATATATAAAGAGACGTACCTTATTTCACAAAGGGTCTTCTCAGCCCTTAGTCTCTCTATTCAAGTTTTTATTTTTTTTTATGAATCGCCCTACCGACCAGATAAAGCAATTTATTGGCCATCCAAAAGCTTGGCTCTACAACCAGAGTAGTGGCTGTCGCATTATATGCCCCCCAAAAAAGACTAACCAATCAAACTGCAAATTCCACTTTTCTACACGTCTAATAAGACATTGTTCGTGTGTCTCTTCTTTTCATTAATACAAAATGATAACACTGCTACTTCTCTGCTCACCATGCTTGTAATTCATTCTAATCTGCATGCTCCTTTCTTTTACCTTGGATATCGAGATACACTGGATTCTGTTTGCATGTTCCTTATTGTTTACCGATTCTCAGCTATACGCTATATTGCCTTGTGTCTTTAACATCTCTTTAAACAGTTGAGTGACAGGCAATATCACCATTGCCCACCACCACCACCCTTTCCCTTACAGAGAAAGAAATGCAAAATTGAACTAAAAACAACATATACAAGTGCTGGTACGCAGTATTAAAAAACACCCTCTGTGGATATATTTAAAACGTCTTAAAGTGATATTGCACAATTCCCAAGCCTAGGTGTAGAAAAACTTCTTAAAGTGATATTGCACAATTCACAAACCTAGGTGTATTTCTAGGTGTATTAACAAGCAATAGTTAGTGATATAATGACACGTACAACCAACAGTGCGACATATACATATACTTGCAATCTTGTACAGTCACAACTCTGGTATCTAAAAGGAGACAAAAAGGTAGAAGAAACTCCTAGTGCAATAGACTCACATACAAAGAATAAAAAAATTAAAAAATCAGTTGGTACCTAACTCACAAGCTAAGAGTGGTAAAAGTCTCACTCATAGCTATATCACCCAGGAAGGATCAGCCCCTAGAGTGTGTGGGATCCAATGGATTCATAGACAGCCAGAATAGCAGGTAAGTAAATGCTCTATTACAATAATAGTTAAAAACAAATGCAGCAAATAGTCCAATCCTCTTTCTGCTCACCAGCCCAGGGGAATGCAGCAGTTCTATATAAAGTATGTAAACCGTATAAAATACCCAGACGTGGCCGGTCTCATCAATGCAGACAGAAAGAAAGAACTTCCGCGTTCCTAGCCCGTGACGCGTTTCGCCCCTCACTTGGGGCTCTCTCAAACGTGTAGTGAATCCTCCAACTCATATTCCAATCGGCAGTTCCTTTATAAAATACATATATATTAAACGGATACATTATCCCAAAACGTTCTTATGTGGAAAAGTAATTTAGTTTTCTAGTAATAAAAACATCCTATCATTATAGGAAACAAAAAAAGCACACATTTAAAAAAAAAACCTAGAAAACGAGTGATTCAGAATTAAAACAATTCCATGATTAAATAGCACATTATCCACACAAGTTTAACTTCTACTCATAAAATGGCAAACATATGTCTTGATATCCACTCATAAAATGTCAAAATCATGTTGGTTGTATGTTTCATTATATCACTAATTATTGCTTGTTAATACACCTAGAAATACACCCAGATTTGTGAATTGCGCAATATCACTTTAAGAAGTTTTAAATATATCCACAGAGGTTGTTTTTTAATACTGCGCACCGATACGTTTATGTGTTGTTTTTAGTTCAAATCTTATTACCAGGATTTTGATTGGTTGCTGCATTTTGTACTGTTTATTGCAATATTATTGGGTTTTTTTTTCGCGCCATCTTATTGATAGGAAAAAATGAACTCGCCTTTTCCCTTCTGTTTTTGCCAATCAACCTTTTCCCAATGTATTCCGTGTGTTATCTCTGTAGGTTTACAGCAATAATATGTATTTTTCTTGTGTTCCATAGCGCAATTTTCGTTGTACTTTTCGCATCTCTCCAGTGCTTTATACCTGCCTGTTTTTATTGACTATTCTGCATCTTATCTCAACCCTTAGTGCCTTGTTCATATGCATTTTCATGAATCCCATACCTTGTATTTCATTTAGAGATATGCTTTAGATAGTTCCTGATATTTTTGATTCATTATTTTTTACTACTTTTAATGTTTCGTGTTTACTACTTGTCCCATGTTTTTTTCATTTTTTAGAAGCACCACTTTAACAACGCATGCTCTTCCTTTGACTGTTCGGGACTTTGTCCTTTCCAGCATTGGCAATATTGGATGCGATTAGCTCATCGGAGCTGCCGAGGAATGAATTCAGATAATAATGCAAATTTTCTCTTTTTCCCCCTTTTTTAACATCTAGCGACAATGACGAGAAGCCTTTCACTAGTAGCCAACCTTCTCTCAACGGTGACATCAAGCCTTTAGGGAGTGATGATAGCCTTGCTGACTACGGAGGTAGTGTGGATGTTCAGTTCAACGAGGATGGTTCTTTTATCGGTCAATACAGCGGTAAAAAAGAGAAGGAAGCAGCCGGTGGCAACGAAAGCTCAGGAGCAACTTCACCTGTCATCCCAAATATCCCCATCGAGTAGAGATTGGTTTGAGGAGCAGGAGGGTCCCAGGGGAGAATTTAGGTTGAACATCAAGAGGAGGTGGGAGCAATATGTTGAATATGGAGAATTTATTTTTTGCTTGCAAATGGACAAACCTATTTGGTGCCAGAGGGCAGTGCCACCTAACGCATTGCAAATCTCTAGAACCAAAGGGGTTGAACTGCTGTATTTTCTCTTGGACTACGACTCCATCCCTCGTGTGAAGAAAAAATAAATAAATAAAAAAACTCAGAAAAAAAAAAAAAAAAAAAATGAAAAGGACCAAGTTAGGAAATAGACGGATGGTTTCAAACAACGTCTGCTGAGGGTGTGTTCCAGTGTTCTCGTTTTTCGTATACACAAAAGAATGAAAAAGAAGAGCCACGAATTTAACAAACGAAATAAAGAAAAACAATATTTAAACATTTTCAGGAGGACTGAGACAGGGAGAAAAACCACACATAAAAATAGAAAAACCAAAGGAAGAGGAAAAAAAAATAAAAAAAATTGCATTCTCTCTTTCACGCCAAGTTCCGCCACATCCACTTTCAACATAGGACATGTTCATACTCAATGGTGTCTTTATTTTGTACTATTCTCTTACCTTTTGGTTGGGGTCTGTAGCCAGAGGTTCACCCACCCCTTGAGTTTTTTTCTTTAAGTGCAGCTTGCCAAATACAAGACAACTGAGCAGTGTGTATGTGTGTATGTGAGCTTTACAAACACAGCAAAATCTTCTGTATTTTTTGTTATTTCCATTAATAACTTTGTATATCATTCAGCTGTCAATCAATGGGGTGGATTTTTTTGGGGCAGAGGCATAATATTTTCCTCCTCTTGTAATTACAGTGTGGGCTCTTGTATTTTGGGGGGAGGCAAGTTGCAGTATGATACAGGTTATACCAAGAGGTCCGCGCTATACATCACACCCTTTCATCTAATGTCAAGAGAGGGCACTGGCCTTAACCCCTTTTGCTGCCAGAGTTGCAATTACCCCCTCCTCTCCTGGCATCAATCGGGAGAAAAACAATCGTAACATATTTAATTTTTACTTTGCAGCATTAGAGCAAACTAATAATACTTAGCCATTACTGACGGATTTGACAAGAATTTCAGTCCGATGTCAATACTTCTCAAACCCTACTGTTTTTGTATGCTGTAGATATACTCATTAGTGTTCTATACAGCTGAATGTTTCATTCTCAGGATCTACAAAGATGACAACATTCTATAAACCACGCATTAACAGAGAATCCCTTACTGCATAGCTACAAAATGTACTTACAATTTTCTCAGTGAAACGTGTTGTGAGGAACTGATGATATGGATCACTGAAGTTTGGGTGCATAAATTAAGTGGGAGATGTCTAAAGCCTCACTTCAGTAGGAAGTGTAATTTGTTTTCACAGTTCGTCAGGACCAATGGAGAAACGAGTCCTTGTTTCCTGTTGACTATACTCAGGGGCTGGTGTAGTGTAGTGTGGAGGTGCTTACACTGGAAATGTATACTTAATAAGTTACATCCTGGCCACCTTATCTCCCTGTACCTCAGGGTTCTCCCTCTATGCTCTCATTGTTTCTTCTGGTATAACAGGGCACTCTAAACATTAATGGCTAGATTCTATTGGCAGAGTAAGACCTTACTCTGCTTACGGAGTACCAATTTGTCCGTAAACTTAAATGGAGAAACAGCTATTCATTACTCAGATTAAACCCTTACTCTAATAAGACAATCCAACCATTAGCTGTTGTTTCATGCTCAAAGGTGGCTAGTTGAGCCCTAGCAAACTATTTCTAGACAAAGGAGCTGATTAAGGAAAATATATAATTTTCCAATGTCCCAGTAACTACCAGTACTATCAATTTTGACAATTATAGGTGTAAAGTATTTTTGTTTATTTTTTTTATTTGGGGTGGGTATTGGAGAAAAACATAGAAAATGACTTGTAAGAAACATAAAACCATTTGGCAGGATAAATAATAGGAGCAGACTCTGCGTTATTATTTAAATATACTTCGGTGCTGCCTCCATCTTTGGAAGCGGCCTTTCATTGCATATCATATTGTAACGCAGGTCTTTAATACTCTAGCCAAAGTATAAATGAGAGCTATAACCACATAATGCTGCTTAATCTGACTATAGGTCTGGTGTGGGATTATAGGACGTTCAGTTCAGCATCAGCCTGAGAATTTAGGCTTGATTTACCTCTGTTTTAAACAGATGGTGTTTTGTTAGGAGGTCCGGATAAATCCATAAAAATGTCTGCAAAATAGATATCTAAATCTAATGATTATTGCTATATTATTTTGCATTTATTTGGCTTTTTTTTAAACCTATTTTAACCCATACGGCCTGACATAAATGACTGAAAATCAAGATTCAATTCAACCTCACAACTTTTAGGAAAAGGTCAATAATTAATTTCCCAGAAAGCATTACCACTGGTCGCTCAAGATGTCTGTCAAGAGACATTTTCCAAAATCACAACACTGACCGACTTAAGATCTTCAGCTATCCTTTTCTTCATTTTTCTTATTTTATTTCAGGAGGGAGAGTGTGTTTTAATTTAATAGCCGTGACATATTTCTGGAACCAGTAATAAAGTCATTTCTGCAAAGAAAAAAAAAAAAATACCAGAAACTGTGAAAAGATCAGACTGTTTAATAATTTATAAGACAAATATGCTCTGATACTGGACACCAGCCAGTGAAAATAGCAGTTTTCATTTTTATAACGTACCCAGCGTATGTTGTGCTAATCTGTTGAGGAATACAATGTCAATGAAACAAATTTACGCTTTCCATTTCCAAACAGCTAGTTATAGTGAGTTATTGACGGACTTGCCAGTTTTGAGCTAAAATAACCAGGTTTATTAAAAAAAAATAAAAAATCTCCCATTTTGCAGGTTGACAGATAATCAGTGCACATGATTTCTGTCCCCAGAATCAGTGCAATAAAATAAGAGTTAAACAGAAATATTTATGTACAAATGTGACTTTTACAAGAAATAGAAAGAAAAGTCCTGAAATTATGGCCACATTAAAACAGACCCTTTAACTGCCTGGCTTTTAGCTTTAGTTAAAGTAGAACGAGTTTGTCAGGAGGACGGAATCTTAACTCACCTCTCCTCTCGTGACTCCTCCTTCTAAAGCTGATAGCACCAATTATCTTCCACCGAAGGGGAGGAGTCATTTATTGTGGAGAAATAATAGTGCGAATCATGTGACAAGTAGCTAAGATGGCTACTCTCCCTGGTATATGGATAAGGTCCATTTTTTAGCGCACACGTTTTGGTTATATAAATATGTCAACACCGTTATATTGGCTTATTTAGTATGCTAAGCTGTAGAAATTAGGATTTGGGAAACATATAGGTCCACTTAGAATGCCCAGTGTGAGAACCATACCCAGAGCAATGCAAACGTTTTGAAAAGAAAATTGAGAAAAGAGGACAAAATGGCATTGCTGAAGATGATGGACATGGACTGTGTGAACATAATGTAGATCAGGGGTGTCCATCCCCAGACGTTGTAGCACTACAATTCCCATGATGCTTTGCGTGCTTTTAGAATGACAAAGCATCATAAAAGCTGTAGTTTTAAAACATCTGGGGATCTACCTTTTGGGTAATCCTGATATAGATTATGCTAAACCCAGATCTTTAGGGGTTAAGCAAATCATTTTGGCTGAGATCGTTTGATAGCAGTGTCTAAATTCAGTGAAAATCTCTCAAAGAGCTGAATGGTTAAAATACACTGAGTTTTCAGTGTAAGAAGGATCGTTCATACATCATTTCCACCATTGAAATGCTGCTGTCTCCCAAGTTTGACGTTTACACTAAAGGTTTAGTTTGCAAATCCTTTATGCAATGCAGCGGGATTCTTAGAATAGGAATATGCTAATTATTGACATCAGAACGGCGTAATGAAACTGATGATCTTTCAGGTGTCAGAATGACTCGTTGTTGTATCTTTCTGCCGAGCTTACTCGTCAATCTGTAAAATAACTTGGTGCGTGATGAATCAGCTCTGTTGACTGCAATACAGCAATACCGGTCAAATAGATAAATGTCGAACAGGTTTAATAAACCTTCCACACTGTGTCATTTTCGTATAGTCAGTAACACGTGCCACGTCATGGCCACTAATCGTTAAAGTCTGCTGCGTACCTGCCATATTTCAAAGCTGAGACAATGCATGTAGATGCAGAGATGGGTTTATACCCTCTCCATCCCTGAAGAAGTTGATTAACTATATTTTTGCTGCCAGGGGTTTGGGATGTAGGCGCCTCTGAGAGTCAAGGGGTTAATGGGAAAACAAAGCACCGGGGCAGGTGCAAGATGAATCTTTTGAATGTAAATAGTGTTTCTGGAGTTTGTATCTGCTGGTAGTGTATAGGCCTCTGTAAGTCTCTGTCTATAGCTTGGTATTGTTAAAGAAAAATACAAACTATATCATAATAAATACAGTCTGTGTCTTGTGGTGCTCTGGGATGAAGGGTGATGGGGGTGGGTGGTGTTGACAAAAATGTGCGAGGTAAATGTGATATCCCAGGATTGCGTAGAAGCAAAGTGTGCGTTCCGTGAGCCCACCGAAGAGATGTTCTCCACACTCAAAGAGTCGCTGGTCTTGGCAGGTGAATATTCAAACCCATCATATCCAAAGACTAAAGAGGCAGTGCGAGGAGCATTAATGAAGAACGTGTTGTTGCTAATCAATATAGTCGACTTCATGACCTATCTTCCACAAACTGTGGGGTGTTTTAATAATTTAGAAGGATTGTATTTTATTCCAAAAACTTAGTTTACACATTTACTGGAGCTTACACATACATTAATGAGAGTTTTTTTTCCTGTGGAGTTAAGTGATACACTCAGAAACACTACACATTGTTGCTGTGAAGCTCTGTAACACCCCGATTCCTACCTCACATTATTGGCAGGTGTTTTTTTTTTCTGACATACACTATTAAAAATGTTATTGCCACAGAGGTCAGTAATACATTCATACACACCAGGGTTTATTTGCCTCCTCTTACCCTTTCCATTGCTTGCCTTTCTCTTCCCTACCTCTTCCATTCTTTTCCATTGCTTTCCTTACCCCTCTTTCTTTTTCCATTGCTTTCCTTAACTCTCTTCCTTTTCCATTGTTTTCCTTAACTCTCTTCCTTTTCCATTGCTTTCCTTAACTCTCTTCCTTTTTCATTGCTTTTGTTAACTCTCCCCTTCTTTTCCATTGCTTTCCTTCCCTCTCTTCCTTTTCCATTGTTTTTGTTAATTCTCCCCTTCTTTTCCATTGCTTTCCTTTCCTTACCTCTCTTCCTTTTCCATTGCTTTCCTTAACTCTTCCCTTCTTTTCCATTGCTTTCCTTCCCTCTCTTCCTTTTCCATTGCTTTCCTTACCTCTCTTCCATTTTCCATTGCTTTCCTTACCTCATCCCTTCTTTTTCATTGCTTTTCTTTATTGAACTTGCCATCTCCCTTTCCTCTTCTCTCTTTTCCCATTGTTTTCCTGATTTGTATTCTTCACCCCTGTTCACCTATTGCCATTGCCCCAGTATCTCTTTACTACCCTCTCTTTTTTTCCACCACCCCTACATCCCCCTTTTTTTTTTTGTTGCTCACAGTCCCCCTCCTCTTTTACAGTCCTCCCACCACCTATCTCCATTTACTCTCCATGTCATTTCCATTGCTGGAATGTTTGGTGCTGTTTAAAGACAACCAAAGCATGACAATGAACACCGTTATAACCATGATGCTATATTAACACAGACCTAAATACTAGACTTGCATGATTGTTTTCAAATGAATTGCAATTCATCCAAATTTTGGGTGATTGATGATTCATCTAAATTCATGAACTATGACCAAACCATGAAGCAATGCAAAAAATCCATTATGTTTGTTTTATGATTTAGAGTACTATCCATGGTGCCAAAACACGATGATTGATGCAAAAAAAAGGTTTTTGATGGTCAAGGGGCAGTTGCTAAATTTTAATTTTATTCACAGATCAAGTGAGAAGTGTCCAATAGAGTGGAAAAAGGAGCAGTGAAAATATCTAAATTTATATAATATATGTTTAACACCTTAGTGACCAGACCGTTTTTCAAACTTCTTACCGTTTGGGACCAGTGCTGTTTTAACATTTCTGCTGTGTTTGTGTTTAGCTGTTATTTTTCCTCTTACTTATTCACTGTACCCACACATATTATATACGATTTGTCTCGCCATTAAATGGTCTTTCTAAAGATACCATTGATTTCATCATATCATATAATTTACTATAAATTTTTTTATAAAATATGATGAAAAAAATAAAAAAAACACTTTTCCTAACTTTGACCCCAAAATCTGTTGCGCATCTATAACCGCCAAAATAATACCCATGCTAAATAGTTTCTAAATGTTGTCCTGAGTTTAGAAATACCCAATGTTAACATGTTCTTAGCTTTGTTATTTTTTTTGCAAATTATAGTGCTATAAGTACAAGTAGGACGTTACTTTCAAAATATATATATATTTTAAATTTATCAATAGTGACATTGTAACACTGTTATCTGTCATAAATATCTGAATCACACCTCACATGTACATATTTATTTAAAGTAGACAACCCAGGGTATTCAATATGGGGTATGTCCAGTCTTTTTAGTAGCCACTTAGTCACAAACACTGGCCAAAGTTAGCATTTATATTTGTTTGTTTGTTAAAAATGCAAAAAACAATTATAAATGCTAACTTTGGCTAGTGTTTCTGATTAAGTGGCTACTAAAAAAGACTGAAAACCCCTTTGCAATACCTTGGGTTGTCTTCTTTTGCAAATGGTATGCCATCTCATTTCTGGGTTACCTCTCAAAGGCAACATAACCAGTCTGGCAAATCTCAATGTGAAAAAACTAAAAATCAAGCCTTATATTTAACCCTGTAACTTTCAAGAACACTGTACATTGTTTCCTTAACTCGGGAGACTTCGCTGAACACAAATATTAGTGTTTCAAAACAGTAAAACGTATCACAACAATGATATCATCAGTGAACGTACCGTTTGTGTTTGAAAAATGCAAAAAAAGGTCACGTTCATCTCTATTTTCTATATTATTTGGAATTATTTATAAAGTGCCATCAAATTCAGAACAACTGTACAATAGGTGGACTAACAGATAAGTATTTGCAAGAAGACGAGGGTGTTAAGGGTCCTGCTTAAACAAGCTTACATCCTAGAGGGAGTGGGATAAAGTGGCACAAGAGGTAATGGTCAGATTTATTTCATGTAAGGGACAAAAGTAGGTTGCCAGAATAGTTTACAATGAAGGGTCAGTTTTTTGGATGACACAGTTGGAGGAGAGAAACAGGGTTGGTTACCAAGATTCGGGGAGGGAAAGCTTGTAACAATTTAATTAATATGGTTTCCTAAAGAAGTGAGTTTATTAATTAATTTTATTAATTGAGACCGTTTGAGAGTCTAAAAGAACAGGTAAGGGAGTTCCATAGGAATGGTGCAGTCCTAGAGAAGTCTTGAAGGTGGGCGTCAAAAGTGTGAGTACGAACAGAGAATCAAAGCAGATCTTCTGCAGAGTGTAACCATAATTCCAAACACTGTCTTTAACTTTAACCCTAAAATTACCCTTAACCCTGAATATCACCAACAACCATGCTATAACCCTAAATCTAAATTCTAAGTACTATACCTTCCCCTAAAATAATACTATCCTTTTATGTCACCACAATCATAACTCTATCTTCTACCCCAGTGGTTTCCAAACCAGTCCTTAAGGCACCCCTACCAGTCCAGGATTTAAGGATTACTCAGTTGTGTCTAAGGCATTGTTAGAAGAAAAAAAATACCTTAATTTAGACACAACTGGGTAATCCCTAAATCCTGGACTGGTAGGGGTGCCTTGAGGACTTTTTTGGGAACTACTGTTCTATCCCTTAGTACCTTCATTAACCCAAATGTTAAAGCATTTTGTCATTTTCCCCTACTTTCACCTCTCTATTTCCCCCACCCCCATCATCTTTCAGTTTCAACCCAATATCATCTATCCATTTAAAAACCCAATATTGTTTTCCCATTTTATCCCCAATAAAATTTTCCATTTCACCCTTAATCTTTCCATTCCATATCAATATCATCCTTCCTCCTCAATCCTTATATAGGGCCTGACTCTTTGCCTGGTGGGAAGGACCACATTGCAGAAAGCTTCTACGACTGCATATTTGGGGAGAAAGAGTGTCTCTGTCATCTTGAAGCGCAAAATATGCATTTCACATTGGCCAGCACAGAAGAGATCTTTTGATATCTCTTACTCATGGAGAGTGTATCACCTGAGGCTCACATACCCCAGGTTAAGAAATAAAGACACACACCACACATTACTAAAAGTTTTATCACTGTGGAACTCTGTTCTTCAAACTTTCTAGTAATCAGAAGTCATGTCCTTTGTGGTAGCAGGCCAGGTTCCCTGATTAGAACTTGGTAGAGCCAGGGCAGACTTTATGATTTTATGGACGCAGATTATATAGGTTCACCAGGGTGTTTCTCAAAGTTTGAGACAAATAATTTTAAAAAATAGCAGAGTTACATTGTAGTCTAGCTACAAAAAAAAGTCTAAAAATCTATCCAGTTCAACCGTGAAATCCATTATTTTATGCTGAAGGCATCTTGGATCAACAACATGTTTACGTGCATATTAATTATATCCTTGCATATTGTGTTTTTGCAAAAAAAGCATCTAAGCTATTTAAAAAAATATCTAGAGCATCTGATAAGACAACATCTTTAGGCAGAGAATTCCACATCTTTATTGTTCCTACTGTAAAAAAAACCTTTCTTCTACTATAAGTGAAAACACCTTTCTTCCCGTCTCAACGGGTGATCTCTTTATCTTGATCTCCTGCTAATAAACATGTTAGCACATAACTGTTTATACTGACCCTGTATATATTTGCATAGTGCTATCCTACCCCCTCTGAGATGCCTTTACTCTCAAGAAACAAATGCAGTTTTTCTAGCCATTCTTCATAACTAATGTTTTCCATCCCCCTTATTTATTTTGTAGTTCGCCTCTGAACTTTTCTTAGTTCTGCAATATCCTTTTTTAGAACTGGTGCCCAAAATTACACTGCATATTAAAGTTGGGGTCTCACCATTGATTTATAAAAAGGCAAAATTATATCTTGATCACATTAATCAATACTCCTTTTTATACACAAAAGCATCTTAGTAGTTTTGCAATGGCAGACCAGCATTGCATACTGTTGCCTAGTTTGATATTTATTATTGTCCCCAAGTCCTTTTCATTTAATGTTATCAATAACTCAGCTTCATTTAATGTATACACGATTTGTGGGTTCCTTATTCCAAAATGCTTGACTTTCGATTTATCTGTATTGAATCTTATCTGACACTTGCCTGCCCAGTCCCCCAATGTCTCCAAATTCTTCTGTAGAGAACTTGTATGATGTTCGTACTGTTTTATCTTACCTAGTTTTGTGTCAATCTGTAAATATAGGCAAATGACTTTCAATGCCCACTCCAAGATCATTTTTAAACAGATTAAGGAGAAGTGGACCAAGAACAGAACCCTGAGGCATTCCTCTTACCACTTTTATCCAATTTCAAAGATAATATTATATTACAAATGGAGCCATTTATTGAGGATATCTTAACCCTTACACTCAGCCATCTTTACAGCTTCTTTGAGAGGTTCATACATAATTCATCCAAGCTACGTAGAGTCTCAAGAATATGACTAACACAGGTGAGTCAGCAAATTAGACATCTGTTGCACCAACTAATGAACACAAAGACTATTAGTGATCTCAAAAATCCATCATTCGCTGACTACTGAAGTTTTTCTGGCACCAAAGGCAGAAATATTTTGAAAATTTTTGAAAAAAACTACTTTGTGCATGTATAGTGCAGATGGAATTGGTTTCTTACTTAATAAATATGCTCATCCATATCTGGTGAAATAAAAATAAATACCTGTTATGTCAACCCCCGCCCCATCACTTCCTAAAAATCGGTTTTGCGTTAATCAACATTTACCCGTCTGCGTACATTTTTTTTCTGTGTAATATTACTGCATGATCACTAGATGTCAGTAGAGCGGACAGAAGAATGGGGTAATGCTCATTTATGCACCATAATTCCATTTTACATTAAAGGGCAAGTGCACAGTCACAGCGTCTCCAAATAGAACTTCTAACAAGAGATCCACATCCCCAAAAAATACATAGTGAGCAAGCCCTGAGGCTTCATAATATTCAAAGTTTCTAAAACGTCATCATGAATATTCTATGTAGCAATGTACAGATTGAATGAATAAAATGTCTTCTGATACTGGATCTTATAGATCGTGCAATTTGCCATCGCAAGATGTCCTTGCTTTGGTCACTGCTATTTAGGAAAGGCCTTTATTAATTCTACTGTAGCCCAATTGTAGATAGTTTCACCACAATGGAATATCGGTTCCCTTGGGACGTGGCTTACTAGAGAATTTATTCACTAAACAGTATTTCGCTATCTGGGTTGTACATAAAACTCCTAATAGGAGAATTGGAAAAATTAATTACACCTTGGCTAATATATAAAGCTTTTGCTTCCATCACTGAGATTCAATTTGCTCAAGGTCGTGGTCACAGCTGGTGGTAGAATAGGGAGCAACCCTTGTTTAAGTTTGTTGGAACACTCTGATACTGTCAATGCAGTTCAAAGAGATCTTTAGAATGATATACTTATTACAGGATAACAGTGAAACTGACCTTTGGCAGCAATAATTAGGGATGTAGGGATGTGTCAGAATAGCCCTAAGGCTAACAGGCAGAGGATAATTCAGGCCCCAAAAAAGGTGAAATGCACATAGTCAGAAACAGGGAAAAGAGTAGCCGGTGTTAGGGGTACAGATAATCACAATATCAGTAAAACAAGCCGTATCAAGGGAAATCAGAGATCAGGAAACACGAGCAACATGCCAACATTGTACTGGGAGATCAAGACTTGATCAGGATGCTTAGGCCTGAATTTTAAATTTTTGAATAACCTTTTCAAATGATCACAAACTTCTTAAAGGATTTATCTTTGAAAAATCCCATAAACTTTAGTGTTGACTTGTGTAGATAAATCATTTTAAAAGGTTTTCTAATGATTGTGAACGCTTCAAAAGCTTATAAAAAATATAAAATCTTGACCATTGTCTGGGGAATGGAAACTATGACAAGATACTGCTTCTCCTCGGGACACGGGGTGTATACATGGGCAAGGCCTGTGCTTCATTCTTCCTTCATGTGTGTACCAGTACAATTTTCCACAGAATTACACCGAGCTATATTATTGTCAGAATTTTAGTAGTGGGACAACTTTAAGGTGAGACATCACTCTGGACCAGAGAAAATCAGGACTTGGATTCATCATTCACAGGTAACATGTACTAGCGCCTGGTACTTAGAATCTTTGTTTGAGTAGGAGCTCTGCTCGATCGTGAGCATGTTCAATAAATCGGTAAGGGAAGCATGTCACGAACGCACCCTACTCCAAGAGTGTGCGTGACGTAGTTGTGGTGGTGAAAGGGTTAAAGTGCGCTATTTGTCTTCACTAGACCGGAAATAATGACAAAACACCCCTTTTTAACACCACCCACACTTAAACATAATAATATAACTATTACTATCCCACCAAATATTACTTAGTACAATATTTAAGGAATTACAAAAATACTAACTAGTCTCTTCAGGTAACGTGATTCTTAACCAGACAAAGGCAGAACTTAATAAATGAATGTTTATTATGAACAAAGAATAGTCACAGTGCATATAACAATATATTATAAACAAGTTATTTACACCAACAACAGATAAAAACAAAAAGGATAAAATACAGAAGTCCTAATTACTCAATGTAGCGAGTAGCAGTATAATCACGGTATCTCCGCTGGTAGTCAGGATAAAACAGGTAAAACACAGGCAGCGTAAATAATAATCCCTCTTCCCCAAGGACTAGATGACACCAAGTCTGGGAGCCAACTGTCAACTGACCTCTGTGGGGGTCCCAGCTTCAAAAGATGTAACCCCTGTTGACCTCAGCAATAACATCTCTGTAATTTGTGCCATTTACTACACAAATTACATTAAAGGATAATATTTCATAGTGTAATAATAAATTATGCACCCTTGCCGTGACACCTCCCCCAAATAAGAGACGCAATGGGAGAAGGCTCACATGCCTCTACCTTGCGTATCAACACTTGTTCCTTTTTCACTAAGATCCTTGGACCGAAACATTGTTTTGAGAATCTTTTAATTCACCGCAAGACTAAGGTAGGAACACATAGAGTCATACACTCATACAGACCTGTCCAGTAAATCTCCTAGTATGTTGGGGGCGGGGCCAGCGGCCATGCTGACCGGTCGCATGTCAGAGAAGTTCTGAAAGGATCGGGCATTGTAAGCTATTACCCACGGCTCACATGAATATAATGAACCGGGACATTCGGACAAGATAGAGCCGCAGTGGCTGGTGCAACAGCGGACCCCAAGATCGGGAGCATCGGAGCCCTAAGGGTGAAACGAGGCTTTGGAGTCTGCGGCCTGCTCGGGGTGGAGCGGGGTGAACGGCCGGTGCCCTGCTCTCTCCCCCAGGTACTACACACCAGCACGTTGAGGCGTCTGCTGGCCCCGCTGACCCCCCCCCCCCCATGGACCGGTGGGGGTTATCCCGGTCCCCACTGGAGGAATCCAAAGCTGCTAAGGGAAGGAGGCAATAACTCAGTTTCCCGCGCTCTGTTCTTAAAATGGCCGCCGACCAAGCACTCCTCACAACTCTCACGCTGATTACCTCGCAAGCAGACTCACCACTGACTGCGGTGATCCAAAATAGTTAACCACAACGGAACCACCGATGGAGGAGATCGACAACCTTTATACTGCGGGGCAATAAAGGGATTGCACACTACCACCGTGATGCAGACACTTATTCAGCCGGAGGATGGCATACAGCAAGGCTCACTCTCACTCCCAGCAGCCAGATCTGGTTTCAGCAGCTACTTACCAGGTCTCGAACCTGACGGACATGGACACTTTCTCCTCTTGCTACACAACAACAATGGAACCCAGTCGACTCTGGGATGAAGGGGAGAAACTGCATGCTATCTGGATTATGACCTATCTGCTAAACAGGGTGACCTAGAAGGGAAGAAGCTTACTACATGAAAGATCTGCAGTTTGGGACTCATGTTATTTCTAGCCTCATGCTACTCTCATTATTGATAGTTGAGCTCTCGCCTAATGCCAGTCAACATTTTGCTTAAGAGCGCAGGGAAGTATGCCCCTTTCTATATTTTCACACAGCAACCAGCACCCAGTGGAACTAAGTCCAATCTGTTATATAAGTTAGTTCAGCGTGCTTAATCTTCACTATACCTAGCCTACCATTTTAATGTCTAGGAGGGCTCTAGCTACATTTCAGCTTAACCCCTGTGTTTAAGTAGACATGTCAGCCTAGCTCGATTAACTTCTCTCACTCCTCACGTCTAGACAGCACTCTCCGCCAGTCGAATACTGTGAAGAAAGCTATTGTGGGCATGAGGGTTTACCATTTTCCTTTGACAAACAACCTACAACTGTTTATTAGGCATGTCCACTATGTCAAGGTTTCTTGCTAGGCACACAACTGTCACTACATTTTACTACTCCTCTCCTATTCATGTATTTAGACAGATTGTTAATTTTGTTTATTACAATACTACATATATCTATATACAAAACGATGCTAGACTCTCAGACATACGCTGACCACCTACAATGTCATGTATGGTTTCATAACTATGTCACTACAAGCCTGTCTGTATCAATGCATCACAAAAAATAAAGAATAAAAAATTTTTTTTTTAAAAATCTCCTAGTATGTTCTGCCTTAGTCTACACATGACATCCTTTAATGTTGCCTAAAAATACACTGACATAAGGTATTATATAATGTGAATCAGTTCAATAGCCCTGGGGATGCACCCTACAAAGCCTGATGGTGGGGAGGTGGGTGAAATATACGGTAAATACCCTGCATCTACTCTATACGTGAAAACATCCACACAAAAAGAATTTAAAAAATAAAATTGTATTACATGAAAACTCTTAAAAGAACACATCCATTTAATGTGGATCAGCAGTGTTGTGAATGTCTGTATAAAGCCATAGTATACTTTTATGAATATAGAATCTGACAGTATCCAATATATTGAATGAAGTGAGAATTAATGTAGAATTTTACAGCACTCAATAAGATTTACATTAGTCAATAATATGAGTGGCTTTTGACAAAACATTTGACATTTGACAGTACATTAGTCAATATGATTTTATTAGTCAATAATAAATACTATCTATCTGATGTGCTCACAATTTTATTGACGCAGCAGATTTTATTTCGTTTGAACTTTTATCAACACATTTCTACTTATATTATCTGTCTCGTGTGCTGTATGTAACGTAACATTTCCAAACATTACTTGGTAATCTGCTTCTTGACAATGGCAGAAAGCAGGAAATGAAAGAAGTGTAAGATGAGTTCCTGACAATTTGAAATCACAGCAGATAGTGGAAATGATGATGGAAGGATGGAGGTGCCGGATGCCGATCACTGGACTTTATTTTAAAATGAGGAAGACTTCCTGGAATGGGGGGAGCCTGGAGTATGTCAGGCCAATGTACTACCAGTATATCTTGCAGTACATCCTCTGATGTTTACAGAAAACCTTAAAGGGTTGCACCAAGCATCATAACCTCTACGACCCTCTGTAGTGGTTATGATGCCAGGAGTACGTTGGCCTGGTTCTCCAGTAATGGAGCAAACCATTTTGTGGTCTGGTGGTCTGGTGATGAGCATATAGCTTCTGCACAGCTACAGAAGCTGGAAGCCAACGCCCTCACCCTTTGACTGTGAGCGTCAGCTGCTAGTCAATGGCTCACATTCTGTGCAATGAAATTTGCACAGAATTGACATTAGCCAGCTCACTCTAGTTCTGGGCTGGTTGATTATTATTATTTTATTATTTATATAGCGCCATCAGATTCCGAAGCGCTGTACAATGGGTGGACTAACAGACGTAATTGTAACCAGACAACTGGACATACAGGAACGGAGAGGTGGAGGGCCCTGCTCAATGAGCTTACATGCTAGAGGGAGTGGGGTATAGTGACACAAAGGGTATAAGTAGGGGTAATGAAATAGGTTGTTAGAAAAGTATACACTGAGAGCTTAGTAGGTAATTTTGACAGTTGTAGGAGAGGAGTCATGGAGGGTGGGGGATAAAAACCTGCTAACAGTTTAATTGATATGCTTTCTTGAAGAAGTGAGTTTTCAAATATTTTTTGAATGAGTGGAGACTGGGTGAAATTCTTATGGAGAATGGAAGGGAGTTCCACAGAGGAGGTGCAGACCTGGAGAAATCTTGGAGGCGAGCGTTAGAGGTGAGAGTATGGACAGAGGATATACGTAGGTCTTTGGCAGAGCGTAGGGGCCTCGATGGGACATACTTGTGTATTAGGGAGGGTAGGTAGGTTGTAGCAGCATTATGTAGGGACTTGTAGGCAAGCACCAGAATTTTAAATTGAGCCCTATATCTAACTGGAAGCCAATGTAGGGACTGACAGAGCGGGGAGGCGTGGGAGGTGCGAGCGGACAGAAAAATGATCCTTGCCTCTGCATTCATTATAGATTGCAGCGCGTGCAATCTGGGAACATGTAAGACCACTGAGAAGGGGATTGCACTTTAGCCACATGCTGGGTTAAATAGGGGCAAATGCGGGCTATGTTTTTGAGATGGAAGCGACAGGATTTGGCGATTAATTGGACATGAGGGGTGATGGAGAGGTTGGAGTAAAAAAAAACACTCAGGCAGTGAGCCTTCGAGGTAGAGGTGATGGTACCACCGTTGACTTGGAGGGAGACAGACATGTGAGTAGTATGATGACACTCCTGTAATCAGTATACAAAGAAGAAAAGATCACAGGCACTCCAAATTTTAAGCCGTATGCAGCTTTAATGTAACAAAATGCAACGCAACGTTTCGACCAACAAAGGTCTTTTTCAAGCTTGATACGGCTTAACATTTGGAGTGCCTGTGATCTTTTCTTCTTTGTATATTGTCCTGGGATTGCTGGTCCTGATCTGGAGCACCCTTGGCCGCTTGGATTGAGTGCGGTTCCCACTATCTACTCTATTCCTATAATCAGTGGCATAACTAGAAACCACCAGTGAAATTTGTTTTCATTGTGTCTCATTCCCATCTTACATGTGTTTCATTCAGCCCCAGGCCCTCCATGTGTCTCAATTCCCTCCCACCCCTACATGTGTCTCTTCCTCCCACATGTGTCTATTTCCCCCCTTCCATGTGTCTCAATCCCCCCCAGTCCTCTCCATGTGTAAATCCCCCCCCCCAGTCCTCTCCATGTGTCTCAATTCCCACCTGTGCCTTCCATGTGTCAATCACCCCCCCCCCAGTTAATTTCATGTGGCTCAATTCCCCCTCTCAGTCCCTTCCATATGTTTCAATACTGCCCGTCCCTTCCCAGTGTCAATTTCCCCCAGTACCTTCTATGTGTCTTAATCACCCCCAGTCCCTTCCATTTGTCTCAGTCCCCCCCAGTCCCTCCCATGTGTAAATCTCCCCTTTGCTCCTCTACCGCCGTCTTCCTGGCAATGCTACATTAAGGTGACTGGCAGGAGAGGAGCGCTGTCCTGTGCGCTCCCGTCCTGCTGGTCAAACGACGACTGCTCTGCACCACCCCAGCCTATGCAGCCATGCACCGTCCCTGAAGTTATGTTAGCCCATGGTGGCAGGGGTTGACAGGGTGACAGTGCCTCCTGGAGTGATGGGCCAGTCGCAGCTGCGACCCTTGCGACCTTGGTTGTTACACCACTGCCAATAATGCTGCAAGAGGTGGGGTTCCGCCTCCGGCAGTAGAAGGGATGAACTCCGTATGTGCCGCATTAGAGAAATGTACAGACTCCAGGCACCATGCCCATTTCAAATCACTGAAGTGGTCATGGTGCTTTGAATAATCCATTCGATTACTTGCAAATACATGAAGCAAAGAGATTATTTTTGGCTTTTCATATTTCCATTCTGTCCTCAATATTACAATGTATCTTTCCAATAACCACCACTGTTTAGTGAATAAACTGTGTAACAGTTTGTTTTTACCTTTAATAAAATGACTGTAATCATGGTGGAAATTAAGGCCTGGGGATAAGCTTTGCAAATACCGCCACATGTCCACATGCATAGATTTATAACTTACCCCAGAAATTGAATACACACACACATGTACAAAAAAAAATATCTCACCCAGCACAGAATCTCATGTTTACTAATATAACACATACATATTTATTGAATCTAAGGTATTCCTCAAAGATCTAATAGAGAGCATAGCCCTAACGTATACATATTTTATAATGCTTTGAGAAAACCAGTAGTTCTGCATTTTCGCAATCACACACTATAGATCATGCACAATATCTGGTCATTAGGCAACAAAGCTCAGAATTTTCAAAGATTGCCCAACAACGCTCTAACTAATGTTAACATACCCCAGTCAACTGGGGTATGTTCACATTAGTTAGAAGAGCGTTGGATCATGTTGGATTCTTTAAATACTTTTGGCCTTCTTAGTAGCAATGGGTCAAATTGGCTCAAAGACAGTGCCAATAGAGATGTGTGATGGGGGAAGATTGGGAGGGGGGTTGGGGGGGTCAGGACACGGTCCAGCAAGCATAAATGACTTTCCAATTAGGTGGGCCGCAAAAGGATGAATAATCAGCCTGCAGTCAGATTGATTTCATAGGCTTGCAGTGTCATGTATTAAACCTGCCTTGCCTGCAAACAGGGGGGGGCTAGTGATCAAGGCTGGAGGTCGCAAACCGATTCTAAGTTACCAAGTGCAATTGTTCTGTGTACAATGCAAAGGACGCAGCTTCTAATTTTAGTCAATACGTAGAAATATTTTTCTTTTGTTTTCCATTAACACTTTAATGGTATTGTCAAACACTAAATTACCTATATTAAACCTTTTATATGGCTCACAATAGACTCCTTCCAATTGAAGTAGATCTGTGGGGGGTTGCACTGGAATGTAAAATATGCAATCTCATTTCTCAATGCAATCGTGTTCAGTACATACACGCTGATTACAGTAATGTACAATTTCCAGAAATTGTCACCGAGAAGCAAAATTGTAATTATGGGGCAATTTAAATATTTTTGAATGTTTTTACTATAAATAGTTAGCCTATGACTCTTGAATATTTAATGGTTTTAAAAAACACACTGCCCCCATACACACATACTGCCCATGGGCGTAGGAACCCCCCAAAATCTGGGGGGGGGGGTAGCATTTTTACTCGCCGGGTATATTCTTATTCCGTAAACTAGGAGTTGTTTATCCCATTGTACAGCGCTACGGAATTTGCAGTCGCTATATAAATGATTAAATAATAACATTAAAGGGTCACTACAAGGAAGGGGTTTTACTTACCCGGATACAGCGCCGGGATCCTCCTGATTAGAACCACCCCTACCCTTCCCATGAATATTAGAACCACCCCTACCCCTTCCATGCACAAAAGAACCCCATCTACCCCTTCCATGCATATTAACCCACTACCCCTTCCATGCATATTAGTACCCCCCTAACCCCTTCCATGCATATTAGAACCCACCCTACCCCTTCCATTCATATTAGAACCCACCCTACCCCTTCCATGCATATTAGAACCCACCCTACCCCTTCCATTCATATTAGTACCCCCCTAACCCCTTCCACGCATATTAACCCCTTACCCCTTCCATGCATATTAGTACCCCCTAACCCCTTCCATGCATATTAGAACCCACCCTACCCCTTCCATTCATATTAGTACTCCCCTAACCCCTTCCAATAATCTTTCTACCTCCCCCTCCTCCCATCCATATTAGTAGCCCCCCTAAACCCTTCCAATTATTTTTCTACCTACCCCTCTCCCCCTATCCTTATTAGTAGCCCCCCTAACCCTTTCCAATTATTTTTCTGCCATGTTAACTAATGCCAGTGCTGGAGTGCCGCCGTGTTTACATTAAAAGGCCTGCAGGGACAGGCTATAGACACCAGAACCACTACATTAAGCTGCAGTGGTTCTGGGGACTATAGTGTTTCTTTAATGTGAGGTAAATTAGAGATTAGTGCCACGAATAATATGCTAGATTGCCTACTTACAACCAGATGAGGATGATGATGGGCTCTAGCTGCAGTCTGGCTCCACTGGTCTGGTGTAGAACAGGCTCTCTGGAGGCTGTTTGGTACTGTGGTCACAAAAATTTTCTGGGAGAACGGGAAGCAGCTCCATTTTTGGGGGGCCCTTTACAAAGCTCAAGGTCTGGGTCCCAGGGTCCACCTTCAGGTTCCACCAATGAGTTTGTTCACAAGGGGTGGAGTGTGTAGGGGATGTCCTGATATGTGTGTAAGGAATGCATTGTGTGAATCTGTGTTTGTATGTGTAAGGGCTGCAAGGTGTGTTTCTGTGTATGTACGGGATGCAGTGTGTGCGTCTGTAAGGGGTGCATTGAGTGTGTGTACAGGGTGCATTGAATGTGTGTAAGGAATGCATTGTGTGTTTCTGTGTGTGTAAGGGTTGCATGATTGTGTGATTGTGTGTGTGTTTGTGTGTGCACAGGGTGCATTGAGTGTGTGTAAGGAATGCATTGTGTTTTTCTGTGTGTGTAAGGGTTGCATGATTGTGTGATTGTGTGTGTGTGTGTGTGTGTGTGATGGATGTCAATCTCTCTCCCTCCTTTTCACTCTCTTTCTCCCCCCTCCCTTGTCACTCTCTTTCTCCCCCTCCCTCCCATGTCACTTTCTTTCTCCCCCTCCCTCCCTCCCTTGTCACTCTTTCTCCCCCTCCCTCCCTTGTCACTTTCTTTCTCCCCCTCCCTCCCTTGTCACTCTCTTTCTCCCCCTCCATCCCCCCCTTGTCACTCTCTTTCTCCCCCTCCCTCCCTTGTCACTCTCTTTCTCCCTCCCTTGTCACTCTCTTTCTCCCCCTCCCTCCCTTGTCACTCTCTTTCTTACCCTCCCTCCCCACTCTCTTTCTCCCCCTCCCTCCCTCCCTTGTCACTCTCTTTCTCCCCCTCCCTCCCTCCCTTGTTACTCTCTTTCTTACCCTCCCTCCCCACTCTCTTTCTCCCCCTCCCTCCCTCCCTCCCTTGTCACTCTTTCTCCCCCTCCCTCCCTCCCTTGTCACTCTCTTTTTTCTCCCCCTCCCTCCCTTGTCACTCTCTTTTTTCTCCCCCTCCCTCCCTTCCTTGTCACTCTCTTTTTTCTCCCCCTCCCTCCCTCCTTTGTCACTCTCTTTTTTCTCCCCCTCCCTCCCTCCCTTGTCACTCTTTCTCCCCCTCCCTCCCTCCCTTGTCACTCTCTTTTTTCTCCCCCTCCCTCCCTTGTCACTTTCTTTTTTTCTCCCCCCTCCCTCCCTTGTCACTCTCTTTTTTCTCCCCCCCTCCCTTGTCACTCTCTTTTTTCTCCCCCCTCCCTCCCTTGTCACTCTCTTTTTTCTCCCCCCCTCCCTCCCTCCCTCCCTACTCTCTTCCTCCCCCCCTCCCCTACCTCTGTTGTAGCGTGGCCGAGCTCTGTATGGTCCGCGGGTACAGGGAGCTTTTGTTTCCTGTACCCGGCCGGACTAAAAGGAAGTGCACACTCAGTGTGCACTTCCTTTTAGTCCGGCCGGGTACAGGAGACATATGCTCCCTGTACCCGCGGACCATACAGGGAGCATCTGTCTCCTGTACCCGGCCGGACTAAAAGGAAGTGCCCACTGAGTGTGCACTTCCTTTTAGTCCGGCCGGGTAAGGAAACAAAAGCTCCCTGTACCCGCGGACCATACAGAGCTCGGCCACGCTATAGTGAGGGAGTGACAGGAGGGAGCGCTGAGCGCTTACCTCCTGTCAGCCCCTATCCTCATGCTGCGCCCGGGCGGTGCGCCCTCATGGACGCACCAGCCCGGGCAAAGCTGCAGCCGCCTGAGGCTCTCTACAGAGCGCTCGGGCGGCTGCAGCATGAGGGGGGGCGGCGGAGCTGGGAGGGATTTCCCCATAACCTGTCCCCCCCGCATGATTTGCTGGGGGGGATGCATCCCCCCCAACCCCCCTGGTTCCTACGCCCATGCATACTCCCACCATACACATACTGCCCCCATACACACACACTGCCCCATACACATACTGCCCCCCATACACACACACTGCCCCCATACTGCCCCCGTACACACACTGCCCCCCATACAAACACACTGCCCCCCATACTGCCCCCATACACACACACTGCCCCCATACACACACACTGCCCCCCATACTCCCCCCATACACATACTGCCCCCCATACACACACACTGCCCCCCATACTGCCCCCATACACACACACTGCCCCCATACTGCCCCATACACACACACTGCCCCCCTACACACACACTGCCCCTCATACTGCCCCCATACACAGACTGTCCCCCATACTGCCCCATACACACACACTGCCCCTCTACACACATACTGACCCCCATACACACACACACTGCCCCCCATACTGCCCCCATACACACACACTGCCCCCATACACACACTGCCCCAATACACACATACTGCCCCCATACACACACTGCCCCATACACACACACTGCCCCATACACACATATTGCCCCCCATACACACACACTGCCCCCATACTGCCCCCATACACACACACTGCCCCCATACACACACACTGCCCCCATACTCCCCCATACACACACACTGCCCCCCATACACACACACTTCCCCCCATACTGCCCCCATAAACACACTGCCCCATACACACACACTGCCCCCTACACACATACTGCCCCCCTACACACATACTGCCCCCCATACACACACACTGCCCCCCATACTTCCCCCATACACACACTGCCCCCATACACACACTGCCCCCCATACTGCCCCCATACACACACTGCCCCCATACACACACACTGCCCCCATACACACACACTGCCCTCATACACATACTGCCCCCCATACACACACATTGCCCCCCATACTGCCCCCCATACACACACACACTGCCCCCATACTGCCCCCATACACACATACTGCCCCTATACACATACACTGTTCCCCATACATACACACTGCCCCCCATGAACACACACTGCCCCCATACACACAAACTGTCCCCATACACACACACTGCCCCATACACACACACTGCCCCCATACACACACACACTGCCCCATACACATATTGCCCCAATACACACACACTGCCCCCCATACACACACACTGTCCCCATACATACATACTGCCCCCATACACACATACTGCCCCCATACACACACATTGCCCCCCATACATACACACTGCCCCCATACACACACACTGCCCCCCATACTGCCCCCCATACACACACATTGCCCCCATACTTTCAACACTACACCCCATTCACACACACTGCCCCCATACACACATACTGCTCCCCATACACACACACTGCCCCCATACACACATACTGTTCCCCCATACACACATACTGTTCCCCCATACACACACACTCTACACACATACTCTACCCCCATACACACACACACACTGATCCCCAAACACACACACTGCCCCCATACACTGCCGCCCCATACACACACGTTGCCCACACTGCAATACTCACACACACACTGCAACTGTTACACACACATACTGTCCCACACATACACTGCATCCCGGACATACACTGCCGCCCTCACACACTACAACCTTCACACACACACACTGCTCACACACTGTCCCCCTCACTCACACACACACACACACACTGCACCCCTTACACATTGCACCACTCACACACACCACTGCTCCTATACCCTACTACAGCCCCATTTCCCAGCAGATTACCTCAGGTAAGTTGTCAAACTGTTCTTAAACGGTTTGACTACTTACTTTGGGAGGGGGTCCCGGCACTATTGACACGATAACCACGACACTGATCTGTAGTGGTTATTGTGTCTGGATTATTTCTTTAAATAATCTACAAGTGCCCCTCCCGAGATCATGCTTTGGATCCGCCACTGATTCTTCTAGAGGCTCCAGTAGGCTATTAAAAGACCAGGAGATAAATTCTGGAGATAATAAATTCTAAATGAAACAGACTGTGCAAGAAAGTAAAACAATTCAGACTCTTTTTTTTTTTTGTGTGTGTGTGTGTGTGTAGGGAGTTTGAGTGAATCTCAGCCAGTGTAGGTGTGGCTAAGGTTTTGTAAGCAAAGTGATTTAACTCCTAAAAGGCAAAGAATTGAGCACTGAGACTGCAGGGGCATGATCTATACACCAAAAATCACTTCACTAAGCTAAAATATGTTCTTTTGATGCTTAGAGTGTCCCTTTAACCTTCTGTCCTTCAATTATCTTGCACAAAGTGGTTACTATAAATAATTCCCTTTATAACTGAATGAGCCATCTAATATTTGTTCATACCAGTGAAACTCGAGAGGATTTGCTGTTTCAACCTCCTTCAAGGTAACACTACTGTTTATCTCATTTCTAAGAGATTTGCTGTTGAGTCGCTGTCAAAGTCCCTTACAGTAACGTCAACATTCTAGCCTATCTATAGCCGCTCATGCCTCAGACCAGGTGTAGGCGACCTTCGGCACTCCAGATGTTGTGGACTACATCTCCCATAATGCTCCTAATGCTGGCAAAGAATCATGGGAAGATGTAGCCCTCAACATCTGGGGTGCCGAAGGTCGCCTACCCCGTATTTAACTCTGTTTTCGATATTCAGGAACTTGGCGGAAGTCAACTATTGTTTTGTACGAAATTCATAGAATTCCGAAAACCTGAGCAATGAAGCAAATGATTATTATTATTTTTTGCTCAACTTATTTCAAGTAGAGATGGAAATACTTTACTCCCCCTCCACGTCCCTGGGTCTTTCCACCCCAGAGACTACACTGCTAGACTTAGTGCCTGAAGATACATATTGCAAGACATGTAATTAAAGGTATAAGCCATGTTCTCTTAGCAACCAAAACAGCGATCACTAGGAGATGGAAGAATATTATCCCTCCCTCTTCCGTGAAAGTAAAGACATTATGGAATCTAATAAATCCACACAATGCATGTCTCATATAATAAAGAACAATTTACCTGAATCTGGTCCCTCTGGTCACCTGCTGTGCTGTCTCCCCCTCCCCCTCATCTGTCCCTCAATTGAATGTGAATGGATTAAATCCTCACCGAACTCTCTCTCGTGTCCCACTGCACCAGCTTTCTTAACAGTGTTCTATCAGAGTTATTTACTAAACTGGGAATTGTGGCCACTTGTCAACTCAACTGCAAAATCGAATTGTAGGCTAAAATAGACAAAATGAAAAAAACAAAGCTGAATTTGATTTTTTTTCCCCTTAGTTGGGTTATTTTGACGTAATATTTACAAATGATGTAGTCATTTTCCCGATTTGGTTTATAAACCTATGCTTTATTTAAAATGCACATTATGTATTCACTTTACCAATTACTGTACCATCTCCTATGTGCGGTTCACTAACATATTGAACTTTTCTGCTTTTAAAAACTCCGTTAACCATTAGAAAAAAATAATAATGATATTAAAATAAAAATTTAGAATTCGTTAGTAAACAGATAAATTGTGGTGAATTGGAAGCCAAATTGCAGAATTTATTCTACAGGAGCCCTGCTGTGACTACGTCTGGGTTTGAGAATTGCAACATATCTGTCTAAGCTTTGCAATTCTCTATCATTCACTGTAGGGAACATCCATATTATAGCTTTTATTACCTAAATAAAAACTGATTAGAATCAATA
The DNA here is from genome assembly GCF_036172605.1 of Pelobates fuscus. Classification (NCBI taxonomy): domain Eukaryota; kingdom Metazoa; phylum Chordata; class Amphibia; order Anura; family Pelobatidae; genus Pelobates; species Pelobates fuscus. The sequence goes on along the minus strand of NC_086325.1, from coordinate 144,854,032 downwards.
AAAAAAAAAAAACACTCACCAGGCTGTATTTCTATTATTGGGAGAGAGGCGGCGATGGTTTATATGCTGGGGTTCTGTACTGTTGTTCATGTGCTGGAGTCAGTATATATATATATCTCTGTCATCTACCCACATCCTGGTAACACAGCAAAGATGGATAATTCATACCTCCCAACTGTCCCTATTTTAGAGGGACAGTCCCTATTTGTGGCCAAAAACCCTCTGTTCCTCTTATCTGTCCTACTATCCTTTTTTTCTAGGAGCTCCATATTGTTGGTGTGTCTGAGTGTATAACAGAGCTCCACTTCAGGATTGGGAGTAAGTATGACAGTACGAGAGAAGGTGAGTGTAATGGGGTGAATATGGTAGAACAATAGTAGGTGAGTATGGCATGGGTGAGTGACAGGATTAGTGGAGTTATTGTGAGTTTGGCAGGGTGAAGGGGGGTGACAGTGTGTGTGGTGGGGTGATAGTTACACAGACACACCCGTGCATACACTGACACTGACTGTGTAAGGGGTGCAAGGTTTGTTTCTGTGTATGTAATTGAATGCAGTGTGTGTCTGTAAGGGGTGCATTAATTATGTAAGAGAACGTAAGGGATGTATTGTGTGTGAGTAGGAATGCATTGTATGTTTCTGTGTGTGTGTGTGTCACTTAGTGCTCTCCCTTGGCCCCCTGTCCCTCTGCAGTCCCCCCTTGGTGGTCTTCTCACTCCCCTCTCCCCCCCCCCCCCCTTAGTGGTCCTCCCTCTCCCAAACCCCTTAGTGGTCCTCCCTCTCTCAAACCCCTTAGTAGACCTTCCCCTACTCCCACCACCCCCTTAGTGGTAATCTCCCCCCCCTTAGTGGTCCTTACCCTCCTTCCCTCTCCTTAGTAGTCCTCCCTCCATACCCCGCCTTTGGTGGTCCTTCCCCCCCTTAGTGGTCCTCCCTCTCCCAAACACCTAGTGGACCTCCCCTCCTCCTCCCTCAGTGGTCCTTACCTTCCCACCCCCGTTCCCCCTGTGTTCCTTCACCCCCCTCCCCCAGTGGTCCTGACTCACCCCTCCCCTAGTGGTCCTTACCCTCCCCTCCCCTAGTGGTCCTTCCTCCCTCCTCCCCTCCCGTAGTAGTCCTTACCCTCCCTCCCCTCCCCTAGTGGTCCTTCCTCCCCCTCCTCTAGTGGTCCTTACTCTCCCCTCCCCTAGTGGTCCTTACCCCCCCCCAGTGGTTCTTACCCCCCTGGTCCTTACCCACCCCCAGTGGTCCTTATCCACCCCCCTCCCTCCCCTAGTGGTCCTAATCCCCCGCTCTCCCTCCCTCCCCTAGTGGTCCTTATCCTCCCTCCCCTCCGCTAGTGGTCCTTATCCTCCCTCCCCTCCGCTAGTGGTCCTTACTCTCCCCTCCCCTAGTGGTCCTTACTCTCCCCTCCCCTAGTGGTCCTTACCCCCCCCCCCCCAGTGGTTCCTACCCCCCTGGTCCTTACCCACCCCCAATGGTCCTTATCCACCCCCCTCCCTCCCCTAGTGGTCCTAATCCCCCCCCTCTCCCTCCCTCCCCTAGTGGTCCTTATCCTCCCTCCCCTACCCTAGTGGTCCTTACCGCCCCCCGGTCCTTACCCACCCCCAGTGGTCCTTATCCCCCCCTCTCCCTCCCTCCCCTAGTGGTCCTTATCCTCCTCCCCCTGGTCCTTACCCCCCTTCCCCCCCTGGTCCTTACCCACCCCCAGTGGTCCTTATCCCCCCCATCTCCCTCCCTCCCTTAGTGGTCCGTTATCCCCCCCCCTCCCCTAGTGGTCCGTTATTCCCGCCCCCCTCCCCTAGTGGTCCGTTATTCCCCCCCCACCCCCCCTCCCCTAGTGGTCCGTTATTCCCCCCCCCATACCCCTCCCCTAGTGGTCCATTATTCCCCCCCCACCCCCCCTCCCCTAGTGGTCCGTTATCCCCCCCTCCCATAGTGGTCCTTACCCTCCCTTACCCTACCCTCCCTGTAGCGTGGCCGGGCAGCACGGAACCCGGGACAGGAACCTCTGTTTCCTGTACCCGGCCGCCGGCGGACTGACAGGAAGTGCTCACTCAGTGAGCGCTTCCCTTCAGTCCGCCGGCAGCCGGGTACAGGAAACAGAGGTTCCTGTCCCTGGTTCCGCGCCGCCCGGCCACGCTACATGGAGAGACCGGCAGGAGGGAGCGCTCTGCGCTTCCCTCCTGCCGGTCACTGAAACCCGGCCGCCCTCCATGCAGCAGTGCTGCGCCGCCTGGGGCTTGTTAAAGCGCTCAGGCGGCGCAGCATGAGGAGGCGCAGCGGGGACAGGGATCCGGCGCCCCCTGGTAAGTTGCACCCTAGGCGGCTGCCTAGGTCGCCTTACAGGTGGCGCCGGCCCTGTATACAAACAAACACACACTGACAAACATGCAGATACACACCATATAACACATACAGATACATACACGGACACACATGCTGATACACAGACACACATACACACACTAACACACATGCAAATGCAGACACACAAACTAACACAAATATACATATATACATGCAGACACAAATGCAGATACACAAACACTTAAGGACAAACATTCAAATACACAGAATGACACTCATACAGATACAAACAGTGACACACATACAGATACACAAGGCAAACACATACAGATATGTTGACATGCAGATACGCATGCAGACAAAAAGATACACACACTGACACACAAATACATACATACAAACATGCATACAGACACACACATACATACAGACCCACAAACACAGACCCACACATACAAACAGACACACACATACATACATACATACATACAGAGACACACACACACATGCAGAGACATTCACACATACATACAGAGACATACAGAGATATACACATATACAGAGACATACACACATACATGCTATTCCGGGACATACACACATACATACATACATACAGAGACATACACACATACATACAGAGACACACATACATACAGAGACATACACACATACAGAGGCACACACACATACAGAGGCACACACACATACAGACACACACACATACATTAGTCACTCTCCTGTTTCCTACCTTTTAGATGCAGAAGGGTGACTTCCCTGGGTCCAGTGGTGGCTCAGGCTGATGGGAGTCAGATTTCCCACTCTGACTCCCTCCTCTACTTCCTCCCGCGCGGCGCTGTGTATAAGCTGGGAGGAGTTACCGGGGCAGTCACTTCCTCCCAGCTTTAATGTCATCACAGGGGGCCCAGTCGTGCTGTGAAAGCGCTACAGTGCTGACCAGGCACCTGGTAATACTTTGCCATCGTGTGGCCCTAACAGCAAGGGCTACCCAAGGGCCCCCTGAATGTGCGGCCCCAGCGGTTGTACCGCGAGTGCCGGGGGCCACAACACATGGCGACAGGATCCCGGTCACAGGGGTCCACAGGGCGGCCGGACCCCTGGGATCGCAGTAGTTCCACCACTGCTCCCAGTAATGTCTCTTCAAACTACAATAATGTGTTTAGAAATCAGTCTGTGTAAATAAGATACATTGTTTTTGTTCTAAATTACATTTTAGTTACATAAATTGTTATATGCAAGTCACCTAAAATTTCACACAACATTCCTGCCCCCTGGCCACACCCCATTCACACCACAATAATTAAATTGTCCCCCTTTGTCCATTTCAAATGTTGGGAGTTGTGCTAATTTATTTATCCAAATCACCTGCTAACAATAGCCATCACTCCAGTGTGTATATTCAAACAGGCCTATGATTAAGTGCAATGCAGCACAAAATGTATTACAATTTACAAGGTTCCCGTGGGGTGATTCTTTAGTGTTTGCAATCAAATTTAATGCAATATGTTTTTTATAATTTTTTTAATAATCTTGTTTTAATTATTTGCCATTTTTGGACCCATAAATCTCGTTCCATTTCTAATTAGCAATTAATCTCACGCTGGGTCATTTTTCTTTTTAAAACTCAACTGAGCCCAACACACTACACTACACTACATGCTCTGTATGAGGGCTGGCCAAAGATAGACCACATTCTAGTGTAGTACTGGTGGTCCCATAAGGCATTTTACTACCCCTTCTTTACAAACAAACGTATTTTCAATGAGATCCTTTCCATTCTGCACTACTAAAAGCTGGTGAGTTAGGTCAGGGCTGTTAACAGTCCCGTTTTTAGTGGGACAGTCACAATTTCAAGGTCCTGCCTGTTCCACCATCAAATATTTGGCAGTAATATAAGTAAGTGAAAAATCTTAGTTATTACATCAGTATCAGAGGGAGTGGTCATATGTGCTATTTTTTGGAAATTCAATAAAATGATTCTGCGAAAAAAAGGACTGTGTTCATAGCCTCCTTGCACCTTAATAACTACAATGTTCTAGTGGTTATGGTGTGTATCCTGAATAACATTCTATATTCACCCCTTATTAATTTCAAGTAAAACTTTAAAGAATACTGGTTGGGAACCTTTATTATTGTAGGTGGCGCTCCCTACACTGAGACAGTTGGATAGCTCTCAGTCCCAACGCTGTTAAATTAAATCAGAATAATCAATGCCCTTAAATGTTGCAGTGACTCTTGATCAGAACATAACTGTGTCCTAAGGAAAAAATATTTCAGGATATTCAATTCAGCATATTAAAGAAGTCTAAAATATTCAGTTCAGATATACATAGCCCAACACAGCTGACATACAGAAAATGTAGAGGTCTTTCTACGTTCTGTTCTCTTTCCTGTCCTCTGGTCTGTTATTCCTCCACTGACCTTTGTCTTCAATTGGATTGGTCAAATCAATCCTTCATCTGGTTTCGGTCACAGTTTAGCGAATGCGCACTTCCAGCTGCAAAAAATAGAAACCCCACTGGTGCAATCGTGGAACGATGAGTAACCAAAACCTTGTCAAACTTGGAGGTAATGGATCTGAACGCAACAGTTAGAATATACCATACTTTAATTAGAAGCAGAATGCAGACAATGGCGTTTTTTACCGATCACACAGTGTGTCCAAAAGACCAGATTGCGTGGTCGAAACGTCATTGTCTGTATGTTGCTTCCGATTTAAAATCTGCTATATCCTTACCGCTATGCTCGGATCCATTACCTTTTATCTGTTTCATCAGGTTTCTATGACCACAAGGGACTCCAGTAACTTAGACATCTGTTTGCTTAATTGTTTTTCACAATATAAAGGAAGCGAATCCAGCAACAGAATGTGTGTCTTCATGAGCAGTAGGAATAACGCAGTATTCATTCATACTTCTGGATCTGTTTTCGGTTGGTCTACTATCTCTGTAAGATTACGGAACCTCACAGTTACATACTTAGTCACCCTGCATGCTCCCATGCATATCCTGTTTATTGAGATGGGCTCGGGTATATATAAAGAATTCTTTTTCCAGCCTGATATTCTAAGAGCAATCATTGATCTCTAAATAACCCCGTCAGTCTATTAATAACCCGCATTAAGTGTTTCAATACAGAGTGTCGTGCTGTTCTTTTGTTCGTACAGCTGAAGAAATTGAGTGTTTGAACTGAATAATCCTGTAACGTAATCACTGCCGGCCGAAACCATTAGCTGTGTACAGCTCTTCCCAAAGGCTTTATTTACCAATGTTTGCAGATATTACACATATTGAATTTCTGCAGCCATAGGACAGTATATGAATTAAAGAAAGAGGACTGTTTGCTTTGCTAGCCCTTCTGAAATCGTTAACTCATGTTAGCCTTGTTAAGACAAATATTTGTGCTTAATAAACACCATGCTACAGTTTTTGCGCCATCTGAAGTCGGCATTGCTCAGAAGTGACTATATTGCTAAAACAAAAGAAAATTAAAAAATGTTAATGCATGTTCCATGTGTAAATATGGGCGATTGAGATGTAATGAGCTGTAACAGAATTCACTGTGCTAATAATTATAATAACATTGTAAATCTAGTTGTGTTGGTGATAACACACTTAGGACTCCCATCTCTTCCAAGTGACCATTCCCTATTTTAGGGTCCCATCCCAGCGTCCTGATTTCGTTTCCTGGTGTCCTGCACTCGGGGGCACAAAGGAATTGTACTGAGGTGGCACAGCACAGGCGTATCATTAGAGGCACTATTGTGGTATGGCCGTGATATTGTTTATTATTGTTATTGTTATTATTTATTTATGATTTTTCCAGAACCACAGAGCCCCACTACTGTCCCATAATCCTTAGGTTTTTTTTTTAGTTTTTTTAATTGAGATTGATCACTGTTCTTTATACTTTGTGGTAACATCGCGTTTTCTTCTATAAGTTAGTTTTACAATTGCAAATTTACTATTACAAAGAAGCATCCTGAAGACTTTGCACCTACCTTGCCAGATATTAACATATACTAGAGAAAGGCGCAGTGACTATGCATTGATGTAATATAGCAGTTAATGTCAGTGGTGGAACTAATGCAGAGAGTGCCTATGGTGCAATAATTTTTTTGGGGCCCCCTTCAAGTGCAAGGATGGGCAAAATATGTGCAACTCCTACCATTGTGCAGTTGTGCAACTCCTACCATTTGCCTATCCTAGCAGAGTTGTATTTATGAGCAGTGTTTGTGGGTTTAAATGTAAGCATGTTTTTGTATGGAGTATGTGTGCATGACTGTAAGGGTGTATTTGTATGTTTTATTGCCATTTGAATGCAGTGGTGTGTTTGTATGTAGTTACATAGGAAACCAAGAGGGCTGCAATCACCTGTGTGTAGTGTGGCATTCGAATGCAGGTGTGTATTTGAGTGTAGTGTTAGCGTTTGAATGCATATTGTGCCATTTGAGTACAAAGTTGTGGTTGTATGTAGTGTTGGCTTTTAATGCAGGGGTATATTTGTGTATGATGTTGGGGTTTGCATGCTGGTATGTACAAATATATACACATACACTGTGACACAAATACACACACATACTGACACAGATACAAAAACACACTGACACTAATATATAAACATACAGACAGAGATGCACATACACACTGACACACACACAGATAAACACATATACCGACACAGATACATAGTTATAGTTAGTTAGTTACATACTAACTATAACTATATGTATTTGTGTCAGTATATGTGTTAATCTGTGTGTGTCAGTGTGTATAAATGTGTGTATATATACACACTGACACACATAGATATACACACTGGCTCAGATACACATGAACACACACACATAGATACACACATATTGACACAGACACACGTGCACCCTACACCACCAGTAGTTCTGCTGCTTTTTAATGTGTACATAGATATTTACATAGTTACGTAGGCAATAAAAAGGCTTGCGTTCATCGAGTTCAACCTATTTCACATCTGTTTCTTTTGTTGATCAAAAAGAAGACACAAAAAAAAAACAGTCTGAAGCACTTCCATTTCCAACAAACTAGGAAAATATTCCTTCTTCACCCCAGCATAGCAGTCAGATCTCTCCTTGGATTAGTAAACCGTTATCCTACATATTAACTATTATATCTCCTAATATTATGGTGGCAGATCTGTAGAAACTCTGATAAAACCACTTATTTAGGCAGAGAATTCCATATATCTATTTTTCTTACTTTAAAGAACCTATACCTTTGCTTTATACTAAATCTCCTTTCTTCCAGTCTAAATGAGTAACCTTGTGTCATACATATAGTTTTGGTTATGAATAGATTTCCAGACAGTGCTTTGTAATGGCCCCAAATATATTTTTATAATGTTATCATCCAGTCTTCGAGTGGAGACATTAAAGATAATACAAGTGAACTACAGTATTTACACTCTGATCGGCGCCCAGGGAAATCTGATGCATATGAAATGGTTTTCTTTTCTTTCATTCTATTTATTGACTATGCGTCATTTGCTTGTTTCCTGGACATTAAAGATTGTAACCTCACTTGACCTTCGGACTTACAATTGGATCTAAATCCTTGGTTTGTCTCCTGTTTGCGTTTTGAGATTATTACTTGACACATTGAATTATCGACTCCCAGGAAAACAACTGTCACCTGTGTTGTCTGTAACTCTTTAGGTTACCCCAGTTAGTGTGGAATTGCAAGGGTATGCACCTCATTGCAACTGGATGCTTCATACCCGTGTAAGTTACATTGAAACTATTACTGCAAAAATAAATTGCAACTCAATCACACAGAACTGTGCAATTTATTGAGTGAGGTGGAATGCGGATAATATCAACTACTGTGGAATTAAGCACGACCTACACCCATCAGGCTGCAAACATAAATGGGCCAATATGGGCATATTTATTGGAATTATAGAACAAGTGCAGTTCAGAGACCGGCAGTTTAAGTAATGTGTTAAATTAAGGAATTAATTATGTTTACCCACGAGACTCCTGTTGAGCAAGTTGTCCTCTCATAGAAAGCACATAAAAGCGTAAACTCTGGGTCCTGTGTTTCAGGACAGAAATCCGGACTCAATCGTAGCAATCAAAAACCATAACTTTATTACATCAAAAACGTATTAAAAAAAACATACGAACACTGTACAGAGGTGAGTAGAGCAGGGGAAAAGCCAATGCGTTTTAATGCCTGTATGGCCAACCTGGCACAAAACGCGTGACCTCCCCTCCGTGTTCGTACAAATGTATTTTTTATATGATTTTGATGAAATAAAGTTATGATTTTTTTTTTTTTTATTGCAACATTTGAGTCCGGATTTCTTTCCTGAAGCACAGGACCCGGCTTTCACAGTTTTATGCACATTTATTTGAAGGCAAACAATCCCAATAGTTCATTCACAGTCATGTAATTTCATGCAATAAGAGTCGCAGATATTCATAATGCATTATGCTCTAAGATGTAAATGTAAATTTATAAAATCCCAGTGGAAAGTTCATGTATACAGACCAGCCAAATATTATTGATACGATGGACCAGAAGGGCATTCAGTAAGCTGCACAGAATGTGTATGATAGCTGAGAGGGACCCTGGAGCAAGAATATTTTAGAACATTATTTGCAGCCTTGCCTCAGTGATGAACCCTATGAGAAGCTCAAGCTATCACCCAATATTGGGGGTTTTGGGATCCCCTGTGACATTCCATTTCTGGAGAGCATTTGTAGTTTGGAGTGATTTGCAGATGGTTTAGGGTTATTCAGTTATAGAATGAGTGAGCAAATCTTTGTACGAGACCTATGTGGGAAATAGCCTCTAATAATAATAATAATAATAATAATAATAATAATAATAATAATAATAATAATAATAATAAATTAATAACCATTTATTGTTAATAATTAAGGGTAAACTATTATCTTTTTGCCCACTTTCTGTAAGTGTTATCTGACAGTTTTTGGCTTATTATTTAGTTTTAGTCATAGTCTTTTGACTAAAAAGTCATTTTAGTTTGAGTCGTATTTTAGCCACCTGAATTTTATAGCATGACAGGAGGCTTCATATTTGCTTAAGTCTCTCTTTACTTGAACTCCACAGCAGCACATTAACATAGAGAGATAAACACCAAAGACAAAAACACAAGGCATCTATATAAAGCTCCTCCTAAGCCACCACTTTCTTTGCTGCTCCGCAGACAGTACAGGTCAGAGTACCACTGCCTCCTGTTTTATATGGGTGTGTTTAATTACTGTATCCTTGGTGTGTTTATTCTGTGTTTTCATTACAGTTATTTATTTCTGTTTATTCTATTTTATGGTTTTGTTTCCTTTCTCTTTGGCAGTTCTGGCTATCTGCCGTTTTTTACTTTGCTTTCTCCTATTTAGTTTTGTATTTTGAGTCTCTATTTCGCCTTCTGGTTTATTATTTTCGTTTTCCTTCTGCCTTTTTTGTGTGCCGGTCGCCGGGAAGCTGTCACCCGACCGCCTCCCGTGCCGGCTGTCGGGACCGCGGAGTAAGACTCCGGCGGCCCCACGTGCTGGTTCCCACCCGCCGCCTTTCGACGCCGGACGGGAATCCTCTTCCTGCTCCCCTGTCGCTCTCCTGTCCCTCCCGCGTCCCCGCTCGCATTCTCTTCACGGGCGGCGTGCGGAGGGATCAGGGAGCCTCTCTGTTGCCTCTTGGCTTCGGCTTCTGTGCGCACTTCCACCGTGACCGCATGGTCGGGTCCGGGGGTGCGCGGCTCTCGGCTCTTCCTGCCGCATGCACGCCCTGCATTTAAAGGCGCAGGGCCTCTTTTCGCTTTATGTTGCTTTCTTCTCAGTGCCCATCAATGATGATACTGTATGCCATTCTGATGTTATTATAAGTTTATCTTTATGCATGTTTTCCCTCTCTATGCATGTAGAAGTTGTATGCATGTTGTTTTATACTCTGCTAACTACAGTCTCAATCAGTGCATGGATTCTGTGCCACTTCTGCTTTATCCATGCATGCTGCCTGGACTAATTAGGGATTGGTTTATGCATTATCTCTGCATGTTTCCTGCATGGGACCCTGCTTGGTGACATTATCCCCACACTGGTCTGGGCCTGACCTGGAGACCTGATACATCTCTACCCTGCACGCCCTCTGTCAAGATTTACCTGCATGTCACCTGTGGAGATTTACGTTCCTGCCTCCATTTATCACTGAGCCGGTACTACCCGTGCCTGTATACTGGCCAGCCTTGTCTGTGCCCTTATGATTGGCCTGCTTTGTCTTTGCCCCTTGATTGGCCTGCTTTGTCTGTGCCCCATGATTTGGCCTGCTCTGTCTGTGCCATATTACGCATGCTATTGGCCAGGTGGCTCCATACCCTGGATCCCCGTGTGTTGAGCCTGCATGCATTTACTACTTGCCTCTGCCATTATTAGGGGTGCTACCCCTGCTGCCTGCTGGTGATACCTGTTCTTTATCTCCTTACGTATCACGTATCATCTCGGACATTGTGGAAGCATCTGCACAGGAGCAGAATTTGCAGGCATTAATTAATGCTGCAGTGGCCGCCTCGGTGGAGAAAGCCCTGGCTAGGGCCCTCCCTCAACCGCAAGCGAACAGGAGTGCGAGAGGAAGCCCCCTTTTGGCAGACGACTCGGCTGAGTCAGACTCTCAGGAACGAGAGCAGGCAAGTGCGCAAATGCACTATTGGAAGAGTGAAGGCCCTGAACCTCGCTCCCGGAAGGGCAAGTCTCCAGTGAAGCGACAAGGTTTGAGGTTATCAGCCTCGCCGGCCAGGCACCGCCGTCTATCGGGCGCAGGGGAGGAGGCCTCCTTACCCCCCCCTACTATGGCCGTGCTGGATGAGTGGCGGGCAGACCAATCTCCCTCAGAAGAAGAGGATGATTGGGAGGAGGACCGTAGGAATGGTCCCGGTTGGCGCTGGGAGGATGAAGACGCGCCGACGACGGAGGCACCCCACGGCGGTGCTAGGGGACGATACCTTTCTGGACGCTACAGGAGAGCCTATGTTTGACCCTCACTCTATACGGCACCCCAGATCCTCGGAATGGTCACTGCCCGACCACCTGGCACAATTCATGCACTACTGGGTCCGCAGACCCCTTGATGGGGAGGTCTGCAAGAAGTTACGGGCGGAATGCCCCAGACCCGTCCTGCCAGACAAGGTGGCAGCAACCCCGGATTTTGATCCCCTGGTGGCCACGTATTTGACCCGTACGGGTCGGGATCCCAAGAAGGGAGTGGAGCGTAGCCTTCGTTCAGCGCAGGACAAACAGCTGGATATACTGGGCCCTCTGTGCAGGATGTCGGCCCTGGCAGACGAAGCCTTCACTGAAGGTACGAAGCTGGACCCGGCCAACATGAGGGACTGGGCGCTTCGTTACATTTTCCTGCTAGGCAACGCCAATGTGGCCCTTTGCACGGAACGCAGGAAGACGGCTCTGTTTCGTATCGACAACAAGCTGTCGGAGCTGGGGTCCAAAGAATTGGGCCCCCTGGCTAAGGGCCTGCTGTTCGGGGAACAGGAGTTACATAAGCACGTCAATCTGTTTACTTCCCTGGATAAAGCTCAATCTTCCATTAAGCAAGTATTTCGGCCGCAATCATCCCGGGTTTTTGGACGGGCTGGACGACAGCGGGGTTGTGTCTCCAGCCGCGGCTGGTCTTCGGGCTGCCACAGATCCCGTGGTCCGTCCTTCTTTCCATCATACCAATCCAGAACCCCCTACGCTCAGAGGGCGGATAGAGGTCATGGATACCGCGCCAGAGGACGGGCGAGATTTCCTACAGGTGAGTGCCACCTGCCACTTTCGATCACCCTACATTGCATGCGGGCAGACTGTTTCACTGCAGAGACAGGTGGCGGGAGGTATCTTCAGATGTATGGGTCCTTCGGACGGTGCGGGGTTATGTCATAAATTTCCATTCCCCTCCAACGCAGGTTGGTCCTCCAAGGATCCCCATCATCGCAAGGGACCAACAGTCCTTGATAGATACGGAAGTTCGGGCACTGTTCGCCAAGGGCGCAGTCCAACGAGCCCCAGATTTGAGGGGCTTCTTCAGCTCGATTTTTCTGGTGAAGAAAAAGTCCGGAGAGTTCCGCCCGGTGATCAATTTACGGGAATTGAACACCTTCGTGGTCTACAACCACTTCAAGATGGAGGGCATTCATCTTCTTCGGGACCTTCTCCGGCCGGGAGACTGGTTCACGAGGCTGGACCTGAAGGACGCTTACCTTTCCGTCCCGGTGGTCGAGGATTGTCGCAGATTCTTTCGCTGCGTCTGGAAGGGCGTTCCGTGCCAATTTACATGCCTTCCCTTCGGCCTCAGCTCGGCTCCTTGGTGCTTTACCAAACTCCTGAAGCGGGTGGTCGCACGTTTCAGGTCGGAGGGCGTCCGCTGCATAATATATCTGGACGACTTGCTGATTTTTTGCGAGTACCCCTCCAGGCTCAGATCTCAGACTCGCTCTGCGATCTCCTTGTTGGAACACCTGGGGTTCGTGGTCAATCTGAAGAAATTGGCTTTGGAGGCTTCCCAGACGGTGGAGTTCTTGGTGTCACGTCCTGCTCTGTGAAGATGTCTGGCAATGGCTTCTGGTATCCAGTACTCTTGTTACAATTCTTGTTTAGTTTTTCTTGTTTTTTGGTTTTCTATTCTATGTCTGGTTTTCTTTATGCTGGGATTTCTGGGTTCATTCCTGTAATCCATCCCTTGGATTCCCAGTCTCCAGGTTTCATTTAAAAGTTTGTTTTATGTTGCCACACCCGTTTGTTTTCCATCCTTCACTCTGTTTCAGTGTTCCTGCAGGCAGCTCCTCAAGGCTTCTGCCTTTTCTTGCAGGTAAGTGCTCTATATGTCTTTTGGTTGTTTTAGTATACATTAGGCAGTGTAGGACCTGTCAGATATGGGGTACATTGGCGTTGTTGGCAGGCTTATGCAATGTATGATCATATAGTGTGACTGAATCCCCATAATTTCCATATGTAGTACTTTGTTATTTCTCCTCTTGTTTTCCCTATGTTAACTTGTCTTGTTTTAGTTTGTATACCCAGTCCATGTACAGTCCTGTCCAGTCTTGCCCAAGTTATGTTCATGTTTTCCTCATGTCTTGTGTATATGTTCTGGGTTTAGCTTACTATCCTTCTCTGGTTCTGGGTTCTACTAGTTCTGTCTTGTTTTCATGTTTGGTGCCTATCTCTAGTCTAGCCTTGTTTCAGGTACTGGATACAATCTTGCTGCATAGCCTCCCTATTCAGCTCCTGGGAGGTCTGCTTAATTTCTAAGCTCCTAGTTCCTGGTATCCACTGAAGCTGATTCAGGTTCTTGGTATGTGGCTGCACAAACGCTGGTGCTCAACACCAGGGGGCGTACGGTCACCCTGCACCAGACCCTGCTAATCCACCTCCACATTGTGATTCCTACTTATCATCAGGCATTATGGGTCCCGGTCCATGCGCCGCCGCCTGGACACTGTGTCTGGGTCCCGGGCACCGGACTACCACCCTGACACTTGGGCTTCGAAATCGATGCGAAGGAATGTGTTCTACGCTTGCCCCTAGCCAAGATAGCGACCATTCGTAAGGCGATAAGACGGATTTTACGACAAGACCGGATTCCCCTTCGAATGTTGGCTCGCGTGGTGGGTCTCCTCTCTGCCACGATACAGGCGATCTACCCGGGCCCACTGCATTACAGGGCCATGCAACGGCTGAAGGCTCACTTCCTACGCAAGAGACCCTCTTACGACCAGTTGATCTCCCTGTCTCCGGACGTGAAAACCGAACTGCGCTGGTGGCTCCTGCATATGTCCGCCTGGAACGTCAAGGCGATCTTCGGACCTACCCCGGATTTTGTGCTGGAATCGGATGCGAGTCTTTGGGGCTGGGGCGCCACATGTGCGACCGGGTCCACGGGGGGCCCATGGTCGGACAAGGAATCGAAATTCCACATCAATTGTCTGGAGTTGATTGCGGGTTCATTTGCGATTCGGAGCCTTGCAAACCACCTGTCGGACTGCTGTGTCCTCCTTCGGATGGACAATGTCTCCGCGGTACAATACATCAACCGCTTGGGGGGCGCTCGGTCTCGAGCACTATCGGAGGTGACAGAGGAGATTTACAGTTTCTGTTTCCAACGCAACATCACTTTACAAGCGGAGTATCTTCCGGGAGAGTCGAACCTGACGGCGGACTGGTTCTCCAGACATTGGAGGGATGCCAGCGACTGGAAACTCATTCGGCCCATCTTCCTCGAACTCAGGTGTCAGAGGGGTCCATTCACAGTGGATCTATTCGCATCCAGGATGAATCACCAGACCCAGAAGTACTTCAGCTGGCTCCCGGATCCAGCGTGCGCAGCGGTGGATGCTTTTCTCCAGGTGTGGCCTTCGCAGGGAGCGTATGCGTTTCCTCCGTTTGCTATGATCCCCAGGGTGTTGCTACAAGTTCTATGTCAATGTGTGTCTTTAGTGTTGCTGACTCCGCTGTGGCAGGGTCAAGCACCGGACTGTTGCTGACTCCGCTGTGGCAGGGTCAGGCACCGGACTACCACCCTGACACTTGGGCTTCGAAATCGATGCGAAGGAATGTGTTCTACGCTTGCCCCTAGCCAAGATAGCGACCATTCGTAAGGCGATAAGACGGATTTTAGGACAAGACCGGATTCCCCTTCGAATGTTGGCTCGCGTGGTGGGTCTCCTCTCTGCCACGATACAGGCGATCTACCCGGGCCCACTGCATTACAGGGCCATGCAACGGCTGAAGGCTCACTTCCTATGCAAGAGACCCTCTTACGACCAATTGATCTCCCTGTCTCCGGACGTGAAAACCGAACTGCGCTGGCGGCTCCTGCATATGTCCGCCTGGAACGTCAAGGCGATCTTCGGACCTACCCCGGATTTTGTGCTGGAATCGGATGCGAGTCTTTGGGGCTGGGGTGCCACATGTGCGACCGGGTCCACGGGGGGCCCATGGTCGGACAAGGAATCGGAATTCCACATCAATTGTCTGGAGTTGATTGCGGGTTCATTTGCGATTCGGAGCCTTGCAAACCACCTGTCGGACTGCTGTGTCCTCCTTCGGATGGACAATGTCTCCGCGGTACAATACATCAACCGCTTGGGGGGCGCTCGGTCTCGAGCACTATCGTAGGTGACAGAGGAGATTTACAGTTTCCAACGCAACATCACTTTACAAGCGGAGTATCTTCCGGGAGAGTCGAACCTGACGGCGGACTGGTTCTCCAGACATTGGAGGGATGCCAGCGACTGGAAACTCATTCGGCCCATCTTCCTCGAACTCAGGTGTCAGAGGGGTCCATTCACAGTGGATCTATTCGCATCCAGGATGAATCACCAGACCCAGAAGTACTTCAGCTGGCTCCCGGATCCAGCGTGCGCAGCGGTGGATGCTTTTCTCCAGGTGTGGCCTTCGCAGGGAGCGTATGCGTTTCCTCCGTTTCCTATGATCCCCAGGGTGTTGCTACAAGTTCTATGTCAATGTGTGTCTTTAGTGTTGCTGACTCCGCTGTGGCAGGGTCAAGCTTGGTTCCCGGAACTCCTGGATCTCTCCTATTGGGACCCTCTTCTCTTACTGTCCGCTCGAATGCTGCTCGCGGACTCCCAGGGCAACCCTCACCCTCTAGTGAGGGACGGCCACCTGCTCTTGGTGGCCTGGACTCTTTCAGGGGTACCTGGAATGTCGAGGCGTTATCGCAATCGGCTAGAGACCTCCTCTGGGATTCCTGGGCTCCCGGGACAAGGAGGTGCTACCTGTCAGCATGGGGTTCCTGGTGTCATTGGTGCTTGGAATGGGATATCGATCCCTTTACAGGCCCTGTAACTAGCGTGCTGAATTTCTTGTCGCATCTCTTTGAATTGGGTCGATCGTACCGCTCGGTTAATGTGACTAGGTCAGCTATCTCGGAGGCGCATGTCCCGCTTAGAGGTTTTCCCATCGGCCAGGATCCGCTAGTCTGCAGACTTCTGCGTGGGATGAGGCTGGCACGTCCTCCGGCGCCTAAGTATTCCTCCCTCTGGGATGTGCGTATGGTTTTAGCGTTCCTTCGGGAATGACCGGATAACCAGGACCTTTCCCTTCGCCAGCTTTCAGCTAAATTTGCCCTCTTGTTGTGTTTGGTATCGTTCAAGCGTGTTTCGGATGTCCGGGCCTTCGATGTCGACGCTTTCACGTTCTCGCCAGAGGGGGTCTCCTTCTAGGTGGTTAGACGTACCAAGTTGGATTCGACGGTTGTGTCGTATCCTTACTTCAGGAATTCGCCTGAACTTTGTGTAGCGAAGACACTGGCTCGTTATGTAGCGGTTACCGCTCCATTTCGCTCTTCTCATTCTGGCCAGTTATTGCTTTCATATGTCAGACCCCACAAGCCGGTCTCGTCCCCTACCCTAACTCGGTGGATAAGATGGCTATTGTCACTGGCGGGGGTCAATGTGTCCTTCGGAGCGCATTCTGTTAGGGGCGCCGCGGCTTCCGGAGCTTTCATGGCAGGCGCTTCCCTTCAGGACATTTCGCGTTTGGCGGACTGGTCCCGTGAGGATACCTTTCGCCAATTCTACTTTAGACCATCGGATTATGCTTCTTTTGCTTTACTGTCGGAGCGTTAAAACAGCAAATATGAAGCCTCCTGTCATGCTATAAAATTATAGATTTAGTGTAACTATAATCTTAATTTTATTAATGACAGGAGGCGAATATTTCCCACCCAGTTTTGTTTTCTCCCCCTTGTTTGGATGGAGTACTTTCTATTGTGTTTCTGTTGAATTGTCTGGTCGCCTGGGCTTGGTTTGGTAGTCTAGGGTTATGTATGGGGAAGTTGGGGGAGGTGTCTGGTATATTGTATTGCCGGTGCTTGGTGATGGATTTCATGTCTTTTATACTGTCAGTACTGGATCGTGGGTTTATGTTTTATCAGTACATTTCGTTCACTAATCAGTGTTTTTCGACTCTATTTCGTTTCAGTTTAATGGTTGGACTGCAGTTCAAGGAATCGACGGCTTTGCAGGATGAAGTTTAAGATCACATCCATTCTCCAAAATTTCTTCCGGATGTTTTTCATTGTTATGTTATATATTTTTTTCATTTAATTGGTTTACTGGCATTGTTGTGTACGTTATGTTGTCGCAGCGTGAAAGAGGAAATGGTGGCTTAGGAGGAGCTTTATATAGATACCTTATGTTTTTGTCTTTGGTGTTTATCTCTCTATGTTAATGTGCTGCTGTGGAGTTCAAGTAAAGAGAGACTTAAGCAAATACCGTATTTATCGGCGTATAACACGCACCTCATTCTTAGAAGGAAATTCCAGGAAATTTCCCCCCCTCCTATAGTATTCCCCCCCCTCATCCCATAATGCCCCCCCTTTCCATAGTATTCTCCCCCCCTTTCCATAGTATTCTCCCCCCCCTTTCCATAGTATTCTCCCCCTCCTCCAATAGTGTTCCCCCCTCATCCCATAGTGTCCCCCACCTTCCATAGTATTCTCCCCCCCTCCCATAGTATTCTCCCCCCCCCATAGTATTCTCCCCCCCTCCCATAGTATTCTCCCCCACCTCCCATAGTATTCTCCCCCCATAGTATTCTCCCTCCCCTCCCATAGTATTCTCCCCCCCTCCCATAGTATTCTCCACCCCCTCCCATAGTGTTCCCCCCTCATCCCATAGTGTCCCCCCCATAGTATTCTCCCCCCCATAGTATTCTTCCCCCCCTCCCATAGTAATCTCCCCCCCTCCCATAGTATTCCCCCCATAGTATTCTCCCCCCCCTCCCATAGTATTCTCCCCCCCCCCCCTCCCATAGTGTCCCCTAGTGCCCTTTCCCTTGTCCCATAATTACTTACCTGTCTTGAAGCGTGGGCCGGCTTCACAGCGCGCACCGCGGTACAGGAACTTAAATTTCAGTCCCGCCGGAAACCGGAACCTGAAATTGAAGTTCCAGTACTGCGGTGCGCGCTGAACACTGGCCCACGCTTCAAGACAGGTAAGTAATTATGGGATATCGGCGTATAACACGCACCCACGATTTTCCCTCTATTTTCAGGGCGTGTTATACGCCGATAAATACGGTATTCGCCTCCTGTCATTAATAAAATTAAGATTATAGTTACACTAAAGCTGGTATAATCTACAATTGTTTTAGTTTTAGTCTAGTTTTAGTCGACTAAATCTCCAGTAGATTTTAGTCGACACAATTAAAATCTAATGGGTTTAGTTAAAGCCTCTATCTGTCCCTTTTGCCCCTTTCCCAGCCCCTCAGTGTCTCTTTGTGTTCTACCAGCCCCTCTCGGTGTCTCTCTACCAAGTCCCGGTCTGTCTCTTTTGACTCTTCCTCAGCCACTCTGTGGCTCCCCCACACACCAGTGTTAATTTTGGCGGCAAATTTCGATTCAGTTTTAGTCATAGTCTTTTGACTAAAAAGCCATTTTAGTTTTAGTCGTATTTTAGTCATTTGAATTGTTTTAATTTTAGTCTAGTTTTAGTCAACTAAATCTCAAACATTTTAGTCGACTAAAATGTGACTAAATGTATTAGTCGACAAAATGAAAACTGTTTATTATGGGAGAGTGCTTTGCTGGATAATTTGCCCAGCACTCTGATTGTTTGATACAAAAAAAAAAAGCTGAGCACACTTGTTGGTTGATAGCGATACGGGGTTATTCAGTAAACTCAGAATGTTCCTAAAATTAATTCGAATAGCAAAACTGAAGCAAATACAGCCAAGCGGTGACTTTGACTGAATTTGAAGATTTTTTATTTTCCATTCGCATTAATTTGCAAAGATGAGGACTTAAGTGATTAACTATGAATACATTACTAACATTGAATTCAACGTGTTAATTTTGAGTCTCACAAGCAGGTGCCCCATCTCTCTCCACTACCTATATAACAATTCAGTGAGTGCCAATTAATTCTATAATTGCCACATTTGTGGCTAAGAATGTCTATACTACCTCTCTACATTAATTGACATGCCTTATTATTCTTGCATTTCGAGGTATTCCCTTAAAACATGTTTTCGTGACTTTGCATGCTGGATTAACCCGAATTCACACTACATTTACATCAAATGAGTGATAATGCTTTGAATGCGCAGTGACAGGGTTGCGTGAGTCTCGTTGCACTTCTCAACCGCTCTGTGAATACTTAATTTGTAGTAAACCTGGCAATCAAAAGCCTATGTTTACATGTTGATTATCACATCCTCAAATACATTTACATTACATTACATTAGTTTAATTAGGCCATAACATATCTTCGACTTTTAGTGGCAAAGTAGGTAAAGCATTCAGGCTATTAAAGAGTTATATTGAATTTTCCGAACCCAGCACTAAGCACAAAGATCACTTTTGACCCCTGGTTACGGTGGAAATCATTACTCCACCGAAGACAGGGTTTTTCAATTCGTAACAACAAGGCAGCTGCAAAAATCTGTGCTTTGATTGCTGCAATTCAGATCTCCATTAGAAAATAAACCCCCTGTTTGCTCTGCACCAGTACCATGTAAATTACTTGAAGTGGTTGCACCTCTGTAGCTCTCGCACAGAAGCACTCATAAATCCTTGCAGTCAGACCCATTAAATCACCAGTAATGTCATGTGGAAGGAGGGTGCAATAAAACCATCACCCACCTCCCTGTCTCCAGCGTGAATTAATGCAGGGTATGGAATCTGGACCACTTTTACTGTCTCTTACTCATCACCCAGCTTAGTGGCAAGCTGATCATTTATTTACACCAACAAGCAATCTCCTCCTCGCTGAAGGTGTTAAATAGGCAATGGGGAAGTTAAGGAATGCACAAGGAAACATACCAATATTCTTGCTAAGCTGTTGTTCGTCAGCAGACAGGCCTATGAAATACGATTATGATTGACAGGATGCCAGAAGCCGTTCAGATACAGTTTTATGGTCATTATTATTTTATCCAGATGTGGCAATTGCAGTTGTTTTACCTACTGGATGGATATGTCCACTCTCATGCCTGCCTAAGAACGTTCTGAGAACTATCTTGGTTTCCCCCGAAGGTTCTGGGTTTGACAAATGTCAACCGGATAAACTGTGGAGTCCTATTGCCAATTCGAGCACCGCTTGTAAATACACAATAGAAATACTTACATAATATTATTTTAATTTAATGTTAATTCTTTCTCAGGCTGCATAACTGGGCATGTAACTGCTGCAAGATCGGGCCTCTGAGAAACAGTACAGAAACACACTGACCCGTGACCAGATGTAGGAGCAGATGGTGAGGGCTCTAGATGTAGATTAAATGTTCAATATAATGTGTATTGAAGGATTGTGGAAGAGTGTGGCCTCAAACTCACCCCTTTTTTAGTAGTTCACACCAATAAATATCTGTTGCAGCTAGATGCAAAACTAGATCACAACCCTTTTTGTTATAGTCACAGATCTGTCCTGAGATTTCCATGAAGCTTTTAAAAATATAAGAAAATGGTGAAATTATAGTAAATGTGGCATAATGCATACACTTATTATAAATAATTGAAGCCCTGATCTGACTGAAATGGACCTTGAATTGCGTATCGTATATTTACTGGACAACAACTGGATCTGTAATGTAACCAGGGCCGGCCTTAGGGGTGTGCGAGCTGTGCGGCCGCACAGGGCGCCATGGACCAGGGGGCGCCCTGCCAGCCTACACAGCTCGCACTGTCTCCTAGTGACAGCTTGTGAGGGAGAGCTCAGAGCCCTCCCCTAATACAGGCTGCGCTGTGTAGCGTGGCCGCACTCCGCCCCCCCTGCCTCTTAACTCAGCCCTCACTGACAGACCCCACTCGGGTCTATCAGTGAGGGCAAAGGGGGTGGAGTTAAGCGGCAATCGAAGGCGGAGCTACATGGCAAGCAGGGGCGGAGCTACACTGCAAGCGGGGCGGAGCTACATGCAGGCGAACCCTCTGCCTGGTAAGTTAAGGGAAGCAGTTCCTGCTCCCCTCCACCTAGCCCAACTGTGCCCCCTGCCCCCCACCTAGCCTAACTGTGCCCCCTGCCCCGCCACCTAGCCCAACTGTGCCCCCTGCCCCCCCACCTAGCCTAACTGTGCCCCCTGCCCCCCCACCTAGCCTAACTGTGCCCCCTGCTCCCCCACCAGGCCTAACTATGCCCCCTGCTCCCCCACCAGGCCTAACTGTGCCCCCTGCCCCCCACCTAGCCTAACTGTGCCCTATGCTCCCCACCAGGCCTAACTGTGCCCCCTGCTCCCCCACCTAGCCTAACTGTTTCCCCTTCTCCCCCACCAGGCCTAACTGTGCCCCCTGCTCCCCCACCAGGCCTAACTATGCCCTCTGCTCCCCACCAGGCCTAACAGTGCCCTCTGCTCCCCCACCTACCCACTGTGCTCCAGCTACCTACTGTGCCCCTGCTCCCCAGCTACACACTGTGCTCCTTCTCCCCACTTACCCACTGTGACCCTTGCTTCCCCAGCTACCACCACTGTGCCCTCTCTCCCCCAGCTACCTTCTGTGCCCCTGCTCCCCCACCTTCCCACTGCCCCTGCTGCCCCAGTTACCCACTGTGCCCCTGCTCTCCTACCTACTACTACACTACCCCTGCTCCCCCACTGTGTCCCCTGCTTCCCCACCCACCACTACACTACCTATGCTCCCCCACCTACCACTACTGTGCCCCTGCTCCCCAACCTACCAATACACCACCACTGTGCCCCCAGCTACTACCACTGTGCCCCCTGGTCCCCCACCTACCACCACTGTTTCCCTGCTCCCCCACCGACCACTACACTACCCCTGCTCCACCAGCTACCACCACTGTGCCCTCTGCTCCCCCAGCTACCCACTGTACCCCCAACTACCCACTGTGCCCCTGCTCCCCCTGCTACCACTACACTACCGCTGCTCCCCCACCCTCCTCTACTGATCCCCCTGCTCCCACCTACCACTACACTACCTATGCTCCCCCACCTACCACTACTGTACCCCTGCTCCCCAACCTAACAATACACCACCACTGTGCCCCCAGCTACAACCACTGTGCCCCGCCCCATCTACCACCACTGTGCCCCTGCTCCCCCACCTACCACTACACTGCTCTGCACCCCCACCTACCATTACACTACCTCTGCTCCCCCACCCTCCTCTACTATGCCTCCTGCTCCCACCTACCACTACACTACCTATGCTCCCCCACCTACCACTACTGTACCCCTGCTCCCCAACCTAACAATACACCACCACTGTGCCCCCAGCTACAACCACTGTGCCCCCACCCTCATCTACCACCACTGTGCCCCTGCTCCCCCACCTACCACTACACTGCCCTGCTCCCCCACTTACCACTACACTACCGCTGCTCACCCACCCTCCTCTACTATGCCTCCTACTCCCATATCAGCACACATATCACACACATCCAATACAACAATTACAAATATTACACACAGCCAACACATAGCATACATATCACACACAGCTATGACTCGTATCACACACAGACACGACACACTACATCATATTATTATGAGATTTTTTTACAGCAGAGCTGTCTCATACAAAATGCAATATGTAGCTGTCCTCCGAGCTCTGGCCAATCAGAACGTTGCCACGGATTACTACAGGAAAGCTCTGACACTGTAAGTGCCTGAGCTCACAAAACAGTTACTTATGGTCTTGCACGCGGTGGAGGCGCCGACCAGATTCCCAGCATACTGGATCACCAGAGTTCAACATGCCCACCTCCATGCAAGGTAACAGGGAAGGGGGAATCATTTTTGTTTTTAAATAATTATTAATTTAATAAATTCTATATACAAACACTACACCACCTATTGACATACACTGTACATGGATAAAGGGGTATGATGGGGGGGAGGGGGGCGCTGTTAAGATTTTTCGCACAGGCACCCTTAAGGTCTAAGGCCGGCCCTGAATGTAACTGCACAATTCCGAAATTTTTTAAACCATTAAAATATTTTGGATCATAAGAAATAATGTGTCATCGAGCAATTCTTCATATTTCCCTCGTGGATATATTATTGGGCACACTTAAATGTAAGCATCACCTGCACAAGGCAAACAGTACTGACACAGATATTTGAGAAGATGTCAATGCCACCCATTCCAAAAGTGACACCATCATAACAAAGACACTGCTGAAGATGGTCTGCATGGCCAATACAAAATATGGCAGCAAGAACACAAGTATGTTCCGTCTAGGCCTTTACAATCTGCTGAAGAGTTACGTCTATCTTCTGTCCATACTCCCACCTCTGATGCTCGCCTTCAAGACTTCTCGAGGGCTGCACCGTTTCTGTGTAACTCGCTTCCCTCCTCCGTTAGATGCTCACCCAGTCTCCACTCCTTCAAAAAATCATTAAAAACCCACTTCTTCATAAAAGCGTATCAATAAAACTGTTAATAGCACCTGACTGATTCCTCTCTTGCAACTGTCACTAGTCTAATACTATCCTTACCTTTTTGTGTCACTTTACCCCACACCCTCTAGCATGTAAGCTCATTGAGCAGGGTCCTCAACTCCACTGTTCCTGTGTATCCGACTTGTCTGGTTACAACTATATGTCTGTTCGGCCACCCATTGTAAAGCGCTGCGGAATTTGATTGCGCTATATAGATAATAACATAATAATAATAATAATAATAACCAACATATCATATAAATTCACTGGTGCCTGGAGAAGCTCAAAGATGTTGAGATGCTAGATACTACCCCTGGAATTTGACTCTGCCCAGGTAATCCCATGTACTCAAACCCTAAATCAATGAGACATCTGCTCTTTTCAACACTTTAGTCTATAGATACATGTATTTAGGGAGCCACAGCCACTTTATATCCAACTCACCCATGGATACTGTTACACAATGACAACCCTGAAAGACAGCACAATTCACACACCTGTTTTAAGCTATGCAAGACCAGCAGACCAGTGCAAATCTAAAGGGTAAGATCAGAAATCCTGTTAGAGAAGGATACGTATACTTGAGGATTCTATACCTAAAAATGGGGGCATTTTTTAAAAAATGTCCCAAACTTTTGATGTGATTAATTTCTTAGCCTCTCAGCAGCATCTCCAGCCATCAATAAAGGAAGGAAGAAGACACTACAAAACTAATCATGAACAACTCTACATATTTTATTCTGACATACTTATCAGTAGTCCTTAGCATGCCAATCAATTTTGTTTATTTTTCTCAAAAACTGGGGTGGCAGTTGCTGCACTACGTGCCCTTATGGACGAGCCTCCACTGATGGGACATCAAGCGTCAGAATATAGTTTAGATGGGACGACAATAGAACCAAGCTCCAGAAAATATCTCAGATGGGGCGCCAAGAACTCTTGGGACATTCCTGTTACCACTAATATAGAAACCAAAAATACACACCCAGAATCAAGGCATAGATTTGTAATACAATATGGCAGGTTAAGTGAAATAAGAATTTACCCTAATGAAGACCAATGGTAGTCAAGCTTAGGCTCTCCAGATGTTGTGAACTACAGCTCCCAGAATGCCCTAACAGCTATAATGCTGGCAAAGTATCAATAGAGATGTAGTCCACAATATCTGGAGTGCCAAAGATTGCCTACCCTTGGTGTAGACAAATTAGCAGTGTTTCTACCCTTTTGAGTGTTTACCACCCCTTGGTGATATGAGCACCAAACAAGGCGATCTAAATCTCCATTACTACTGATATTATATTCTGCATGAAGACCCAAGAGGAACCCAGACCTTGGATATACCTTGAGAGATATGAGAAGACTGCTGGTATCTGGAGCTGAATCACTACAACAAAGACTTTATAATTATGCTTGTGTTTCAGCTCCCGCTCCAGACCTCTGCAGTCCCCGTGTTCTCTGTTCAGCCCTCTACAAGGGAGCTAATGCAGGGAAGGGGGGAGTTGCCATAAATCCAAACACGAAACATGGCTCTGATGAGATATCGATTGATTGAAAAGTGGAAAGGGGTTTGCCTGGAATACTGTAGGTAAATGAGACCAACAGCTCCTAACATCGCTTCAATCATGCAACTCACAATTAAATTATCCCTGCAAAAGTGGTCTGAAGCCGAGGCTGATTTAACTGTTTACTGGAATCATTAGCCGCAGAGAGGGATTTAGTTTCTCGTCAAAGCAAACATAACCCTTTTTATCTACAAAGAGGCACGTGTCTGTGCCTGTCAGTAAATGATGTAGCAGGGTGAGTTTTAGCAAAGAGCTTGCAATCTGTTGAAATATTGAACTGATATATCAAATGGATTCTACAAAATAAATACGTAAATAAATAATAATGCCGTTGTAGTAGAACAAAACGAATGTTTAGTGCGAAAAGCGAGAGAATTAAGGATGTGTTCAGATTTTTTTATTCTGTGATAATGACGTAATTGTATTTTTAACAGACAATAAGTCCTGATACAAATGTATACAGGTGCTCACTCATTTAAGATAAATCAATAAATGTGCTTGTGCTGTAAGAAAATAAAAAAATAAATAAAATGTAAAATCCCTAGGAAATACCATGCCTGTGCACGGTTTATAATAACGGTAATATAAAAGGCAATATTGAACTTACAAAGATAAGAGATACTTTGGGCTCTATAGGGAACACATTGGCAGTATAATCCCCACTTTAAGGAGTGCATGGTATAGAACAGGGGTGCCTAAAAGGTAGATCCCCAGATGTTGTAGAACTACAACTCCCATGATGCTATGCATATCTTTAGAATGACATAGCATCATGGAAGCTGTCGTTTTAAAACATGTGGGGATCTACCTTTAGGGCACCCATGGCATATTATATATATTTATAATATATACAGAGTTTGACATTTCCACAAGCGACCGGTGAGTGAAAATCATTTAAACTTGGCTAGTAGAAATTCCCTTCTGGTGTGTATGCTATGGCTTGCAGTAGCCAGTTACTTGTAAGGTCTGGGTAGTAGAAAAGGACTTCGAATTTTAAGCCTTTTATGTATATTTAAACAGTACACTTACACAGGACAGAACAATCTGTTGCTGCTAATCTACCGTATATACTCGAGTATAAGCCGACCCGAATATAAGCCGAGGCCCCTAATTTTACCCCCAAAAAATGGGAAAACTTATTGACTCGAGTATAAGACTAGGGTGGGAAATGCAGCAGCTACTGGTAAATCTCTTAATAAAATTAGATCCTAAAAAAATTATATTAATTGAATATTTATTTGCAGTGTGTGTATGAATGCAGTGTGTGTGTATGAATGCAGTGTGTGTGTATGAATGCAGTGTGTGTGTATGAATGCAGTGTGTGTGTGTGTATGAGTGCAGTGTGTGTGTATGAGTGCAGTGTGTGTGTGTATGAGTGCAGTGTGTGTGTGTGTATGAGTGCAGTGTGTGTGTATGAGTGCAGTGTGTGTGTGTGTGTATGAGTGCAGTGTGTGTGTGTGTATGAATGCAGTGTGTGTGTGTATGAATGCAGTGTGTATGAATGCAGTGTGTGTGTATGAATGTGGTGTGTGTGTATATGAGTGCAGTGTGTATATGAGTGCAGTGTGTATATGAATGCAGTATGGGTGTGTGTGTATTAGTGCAGTGTGTATGAATGCAGTGTTTGAGTGTGTGATGCAGAGCCTTGGTGGGGGTGGGCATTTTTATTATTTTTTTATTATTTTAATACTAATTGTTTTTTTTGTTATATTATTTTTTTTTAATTATTATTTTTTTATTATTTTTTAATATGTTTTCATTATTATTATTATTATTAATACTTTTATTAAATTTGTATTATTATTATTATCTGTATTATTATTTTCGTCCCCCCTCCCTGCTTGCTAGCTGGCCAGGGAGGGGGGCTCCTTCCCTGGTGGTCTAGTGGCATTGGCAGTTCAGTGGGGGGAAGAGGGGGGCTGGCAGAGCTGTAACTTACCTGTCCTGCAGCTCCTGTCAGCTTCCTCCTCCTCCGCGCGGTCTGTGCAGCTCCCTCTGTCAGCTCACACTGTAAGTCTCGCGAGAGCCGCGGCTCTCGCGAGATTTACACTGGGAGCTGACCGAGGTGCTGAACGGACGGCGCGGAGGAGGAGGAAGCTGACAGGAGCTGCAGGACAGGTAAGTTACAGCTCTGCCAGCCCCCTCTCCCCCCAGTCTGTATTATGGCAATGCAAATTGCCATAATACAGACTATTGACTCGAGTATAAGCCGAGTTCCGGTTTTTCAGCACAAAAAATGTGCTGAAAAACTCGGCTTATACTCGAGTATATACGGTATTTAAACATAAAAAAATGGGTGAGATTTATCAAAAAAGATTTATCAAGAAAGAAGAAAAACTACCACAACAAGAGGACATAGTCTTAAATTAGAGGGGCAAAGGTTTAAAAATAATAACAGGAAGTATTACTTTACTGAGAGGGTAGTGGATGCATGGAATAGGCTTCCAGCTGAAGTGGTAGAGGTTAACACAGTAAAGGAGTTTAAGCATGCGTTGGATAGGCATAAGGCTATCCTAACTATAAGATAAGGCCAGGGACACTTTGAGTGCAAAGTGTAAAATTAGATTTATCAAAGTGTTCTGTTCTAAAAATTGGTGTAACAATTTAAAGGGACACAATAAGCACCAGAAATTGAACCACAACAGCTAATGTAGTGGTTGTGGTGCAAAGAGACTGTCCCTGTACTTCACATATGGCATTGTTTACTTTGTTTTGTTGGAACATCTCTTTTGGCTGTCATTCGGACAGATACTGGAGGTGCTTCATGTTGTGGTCCTGCAATCTTTGCCGGACCAACATTCGACATCTTAACACTTTGCATGAAGACGTCCACCACATTCTATAAAGATGCACTGAACTAACGAGGATATGTTGATTGCCATGCATGTGCAAAAGTCTCACAATGCACAATAGCTCCCCAATGCCTTATAATTGATGACTGGTAGTGAGATAAGATACCTTTGATGAGTGGTGCCCAAACGGTAAATCCCCAGATGTAGAACTACAACTCAACTCCCATGATGCTTTGCATGCATTTAGAATGTTTTTAGAATGACAAAGAATCATGGAAGTCGTAGTTTTGAAAAACACCTGGGGATCTAGCTTTTGGGCACCCCTGCCTTAGATACTTTATACTTTGTTTTACATAGAGACCAATAATCTAACTAGGCATTGAAATGCTCTAATGTTTGAAATGTTTTGTTTTCTATTTCTAATGTTAGAGTGCTCCTCATTTATAAGAGAAGTCACTAATGGAATAAGCAAGATGGTTTCCATGGTGACTGCACCAGTACTTGAGACCACTTTTTGGAAATGTGTTTCCATGGTGATTGCTCCTTATTCAGCTCTTTGCCCCAGAAGAGCACATTTTAATCTTAAAATTTCCCCCTTAATTTGAAGCAATTGCCATACAAAATTACTTGATTTGAAAGTAGATAGATGGATGAATGAAGAATAAAGCTGTACTTTTTAAGGGAGAAACAGGCAGACACATTGGGCCTATGTACTTTAATATCCTGTTCAGATCTATATTTTCATTGTTCCCCCTGATTGCTCCACGTTTATTACTTTGTCAATGCATTGCACTTTATACATACAGCCCAATGAATTCGAACATGCATGGATAAAGAGGTAAATTTTATAAACTACGAATAAATGGGTAATTTGAAACCCCATAACCTATACCTTGGATATTACAGTTTAAAACATTTTTGGGGAGAGAAATACAAAATTAATAGGCTGGAGGAATGGTAAATGGATGGATGACAGGCAGACAGACAGATAGATAGACAGACAGACAGAGAGGGAGCTCTGGCTGTCATGTCAGTAAGGGTTACATTGATTGGCTCTGAGGTGGCCAGGTCAGGGTGAACCTGTAGATTGAATACATAGGACAGTCTTGGCTGGAACATGATGAAGGCCTCCCATTAAAAGATGCAATCATCTGAAGGTTGAGTGCATGAACTAATTATTGCTGCAGAGACCCTGCGTGGTGACTGATACATAGCAATTTATGCTAAGGTCGATGGATACAAATTCAGGAACAAGACGTTCAGCAGCACTGAATCTGACCGGGTCCATGCAGCACTGAATCTGACCGGGTTCAGGCAGCACTGCATCTGACCGCGTTCAGGCAGCACAGAATCTGACCCGGTTCAGGCAGCACTGAATCTGACGGGGTTCAGGCAGCGCTGAATCTGACGGGGTTCAGGCAGCACTGAATCTAACCAGGTTCAGGCAGCGCTGAACCTGACGGCCGGGGTTCAGGCAGCGCTGAATCTGGCGGCCGGGGTTCAGGCAGCGCTGAATCTGACGGCCGGGGTTCAGGCAGCGCTGAATCTGACCGGGTCCAGGCTGCACAGAATCTGACCGGGTCCAGGCTGCACAGAATCTGACCGGGTCCAGGCAGCACAGAATCTGACCGGGTCCAGGCAGCACAGAATCTGACCGGCTTCAGGCAGCACTGCATCTGACCGCGTTCAGGCAGCACAGAATCTGACCCGGTTCAGGCAGCACTGAATCTGACGGGGTTCAGGCAGCGCTGAATCTGACGGGGTTCAGGCAGCACTGAATCTAACCAGGTTCAGGCAGCGCTGAATCTGACGGCCGGGGTTCAGGCAGCGCTGAATCTGGCGGCCGGGGTTCAGGCAGCGCTGAATCTGACGGCCGGGGTTCAGGCAGCGCTGAATCTGACCGGGTCCAGGCTGCACAGAATCTGACCGGGTCCAGGCTGCACAGAATCTGACCGGGTCCAGGCTGCACAGAATCTGACCGGGTCCAGGCAGCACAGAATCTGACCGGGTCCAGGCAGCACAGAATCTGACCGGCTTCAGGCAGCACTCGCAGTTTTGAATAAATTGGACTTGAAGAGGAGACATTGTGGGTCCAGATGGGCACGGTGTTACAGCTAGGGCCGGAGTGGATCAAATTATAAAATGTACACCATCCCGTTAGGGTTAATAAGAAAGTTCTGGCTCATAAAATGTAGTTCCTGCTGAAGTGCAAAGTATGTTTAATAGATCTAGTGATGGATTTCACTAGTATTTTTTGCTAATCCCCATATAACACTTTCCTGTATCTGAATATTATATACAACCCTTTTCTCTATCCATATCTTTTATAAATATATAGGGAGCAATCTGAAATACAATACTCATATATATTATGTCCTTCCTGGTTAGGTCAAGTCAGTTGACCTTGATATACTAATAGGTTAAAAAAAAATTCAGAGAAATGGAAAATATACAGTATAATCAGAAAAGGGTACTAGTCCGCTACACAGTATGAGTTCTATTTTTATTTTATTTCGCCATTTAGTCTTTTTGATGAAGTTTGGAGACAGGTACGTGACTGTCAAAGCTACGTCTGTTCCTCTGGCTATTTCCAGGCTTGGTGACGTCACCGTGGAGTTGCTATGGGAAAAAGTCATGTTGCTATCCAATGAGAAAGCTTTATTTATAGAGAACTGAACGTACACTCCTGCAAGGCTAGGTTACGTCTCACAAGTTTTCTTTTGGCTGCGGTAAAATGTACACGTTTCTATGCAGTCCAGTAATGAAAAGGTTAAATACAGAAAATCTCTCATTATGAATATTCCAATACTCCAATCCAGTAGAAGTTTAACATATATTTGAGTTTGTTACTGTCATTTTTTTTTTTTTTTTTTTTACTAAACCACTTGCTTTTCAGAAGACTTTTTTTCTACAAGGGGCATTGAAAGTAAAGTCAGTGATTGAAAGCAAAATCAGTGCTTAAAATCATAAAATATTTTATGCAGTATTTATATTTTTTCTTAAATGGACAGTTTAAACACTTGAACTACAGCAACTTTTAAAAATGTTTACTATGGGACGGCACCAGTGGACAACAACATACTGTAGTGGTTATGGTGTCTAGAGTGCACCTTTAGTGCACCTTAATTTACTCACTTTTCTGAATGGGGAGTTAGTGATAAGTTGAGTGCGTCAGCTGACGTTATCAGCCTATCAATGGCTCCCGGTCTGACTGAAGCCTCAGACCAGCGTAGGAAATGGAGGGGAAGAGTAACAGGGCACCATGTTGCAGCCTTTGGAGTTAAATTGCTTGTTAACAGTTTGACCCTATAAGATAAGATGGCATCTGTGACTTAATTGCACCATAACAACTTCACCGCAATTACGTTGTTATAGTGCCCAGAGTGGTCCTTTAACCCCTTAAGGACATATGACATGTCTGACATGTCATGATTCCCTTTTATTCCAGAAGCTTGGTCCTTAAGGGGTTAAACCCTACAGTACACTATAGTAAACACTAACCCTACAATAACACTAAGCATTAAACCCTACACCACACATCCACTAAACACGAACCCTTACACTGCACTGGCAATTTCACTAAACATGAACCTCTACACCTCAATAACACTATGACTAAACATGAACCCCAACACTACACTAACAATATCACAAAACATTAACCCCTACACTAACAATATCCCTAAACACGAACCCATACACTACACTAACACTATCACTAAACGCAAACCCCTACACTACACTAATACTATCACTAAACTAAAACCCCAACAATACACTAACAATATAACTAAACATGAATCCCTACACTACGCTAACACTATCACTAAACACGAACCCCTACACTGCACTAGCACTAGCACTAAACATGAACACCTACACTACACTAAAACTAGCACTAAACACGAACCCCTACACTGCACTAGCACTATCACTAAACACAAACCCCTACACTACACTAAAAATATAACTAAGCGTGAATCCCTACACTACACTAACACTAGCACTAAACACAAACCCCTACACTACCCTTACTATATCCCTAAACGTGAATCCCTACACTACACTAACACTATCACTAAACATGAACCCTTACACTTCACTAGCACTATCACTAAACACGAACCCCTACACTTCACTAGCACTATCACTAAACACGAACCCAACACTACACTAACACTATCACTAAACACAAACCCCTACACTGCACTAGCACTATCACTAAACACGAACCCCAACACTAAACTAACAATACCACTAAGCACAAACCCCAACAGTACACTAACAATATAACTAAACATGAACCCCAACACTACACTAACAATACCACTAAACACAAACCCCAACAGTACACTAACAATATTACTAAACACGAACCCCAACAGTACACTAACAATATCACAAAACATTAACCCCTACACTAACAATATCCCTAAACACGAACCCTAACACTACACTAACACTATCACTAAACACAAACCCCTACACTACCCTAACAATATCACTAAACGTGAATCCCTACACTACACTAACACTATCACTAAACACAAACCCCTACACTACACTAAAATATCACTAAACACAAACCCCAACACTACACAAAAATATCACTAAACATGAATCCCTACACTAACACTAGCACTAAAAGGAACCCTTACACAACATTATAGATTAACCCAGCACTGCACTAATTTATAGAACTCTATACCTTAACCCTTACACTAGCACTAACTCAAACCTATAAATTGAATGTGATATAAAAGATGCATAACTGAGAATAGTTTATTAGTGGAAAATTAGGCCAACTCAGGGTTCTGGAAACATTTATAGACAAATCGACCATCAGTCTCATGGTTTATTATTATTTCGCTAAAACTCCTCAATGGCAGTATCTCTCTCTCTCTCTCTCTCTCTCTCTCTCTGTCTATCTATCTGTCTGTCTGTCTGTCTGTCTATCTCTCTCTCTATATATATATATATATATCTGTCTCTCTCTCTATCTATCTGTCTATCTACCTATCTATCTGTCTGTCTGTCTATCTCTCTCTCTCTATCTCTGTCTATCTATCTATTTGTCTGTCTATCTATATATCTGTCTGTCTGTCTATCTATCTGTCTGTCTATCTATCTATCTATCTATCTATCTATCTGCCTGTCTATCTCTCTCTCTCTCTGTCTATCTATCTATCTATCTGTCTGTCTATCTCTCTCTCTCTATCTATATGTCTATCTATCTGTCTATCTATCTATCTATCTATCTATCTATCTATCTATATGTCTGTCTATCTCTCTCTCTCTATGTCTATCTATCTATCTATCTGTCTATCTATCTATCTATCTATCTATCTATCTGTCTGTCTGTCTATCTCTCTCTCTCTATGTCTATCTATCTATCTATCTGTCTATCTATCTATCTATCTATCTATCTATCTGTCTGTCTGTCTGTCTATCTCTCTCTCTCTCTCTGTCTATCTATCTATCTATCTATCTGTCTATCTATCTATCTATCTGTCTGTCTGTCTGTCTGTCTATCTCTCTCTCTGTCTATCTATTTTTCTATCTATCTATCTACATATCTATCTATCTGTCTGTCTGTCTGTCTATCTCTCTCTGTCTATCTATCTATCTATCTATCTATCTATCTATCTGTCTGTCTGTCTGTCTCTCTCTCTCTCTCTCTGTCTATCTCTCTATCTATCTATCTATTGGTAAGTGAAAATTTAGCCCCGGCAAACAGAAATCCACCCCTGGTGACTGTGAAATAGCACCTGTAGGCAGCAGTGGCATGTAACACTTAAAGCCTGGCTAGTAGCATAGGACTATATTAATAATTATTTATTTATTTTTCTTATCCACGTCTAAATAAATCCTTTTTCCATTCCCTCCCTTTTAGGGTTACTGCACACGGCAATGTCACATGCAGACTTCCCGCTACAAGTATGCAAATTGCTTCTTTTATACTGTACCAAACATCACACCTCATGAGGAGATTTTCCCTTACTAAACAATTGTAGAGCTTAGGCAGGATAATGAGTCTTGTAGGATAAAACAAATTGCTTTGTTTGTGGTGACGAGCAGTGTAATTAAGACATTTGCATAATCCAGCCTCCCAGATCTTTTCTCCACCGTAGAGATTGTATAATTTAGCATCAGCGCTACCCACCTGTGATTTAAAAAGGTTTTTACCCTGGACTTTGGGTGAACAGTCATATTGTCAAGGTCAAACGATCCCGAAATTAGTGTTTGTTGATATGACGCGGACTCGACTCTGTGCTGACCTTGCCAGGGATCTATCCATCGAACCCTGAAGTTTGAACAGACTTGGTGCATTCATCAACTGGGCTATCTCACTGAAGTTCAGTGACTGAACTACATGTCGATGCTCTGAAAATGTTAGTCCTTTTTGTTAAAGGAACTCGTCAAGCACCAAAACCACTACAGTGTATTGCAGTGAGAGCATATTTTCCAAATGTGCATCGAAATGAAGCAGGACATCGATGGGAGGTGGTAAAAGTGTGCGGGTCAGCAACGCGATCCGTGTAACTGGCTCCGCTCAAAGGGGAAGACCCATCAAGGAATGGGGGCAGATCTGTCCATGGAATTGACAGGATAGCCTGGCAAGAATGCACACCAACATTGAGTTATAATAAGATGTATTCAAATGATATTAAAGTATGGAAGCTGAATATAAAATTAAATTGAAATTAAATTTAGTCTGCCAGTCATGTAGGCCGGCCCACCATGGGCAGGAGATGCAGGAAGAACTGTTTCAGTGCATTCTGCAGGGTGCTAATGCCTTGGACATAGTGCAAATACAAAAGTCAGACACCAGAGAACAAAGTCAGGGTGGCGGGACATGACCTGAAAATCATGACTGTCCCACCAAAATCAGGATGGCCGGTAGGCATGGGGTAGCCTGTTAAATTGTTTTCCCTACAAATCTAGACTCCTCACCTCACCCATTGCTTCTCCATCGAGTCATGGAAGTGCGTGTGCTGTCTGCCCATGACATGCATGTCAGTCTGTGCCCTGTGTTTGACAGGAAATAAGGCACACGGATTCTGCAAGTGAAGGAGGCTTACTTATCTATAAGGACAAACAGACTGTGCTCATCCTACATACACATACTCTACTACTCCACATAACTTTTTTGACTTGTGGTGGAGTCAGGACAATGCAGATAAAATTTCAAAAATAATTAAAAGGTTTGTTTGCTGAGACACCATAGCCACTTCAATAAGCTAAAGTGGTAATGGCACTTGATTTTCAACTGTGATAAAAAAGGGTCTGAGAATAATTTTGTTGGTTTGTCCATAAAAAAATTACCTATTAGTAGTAATTTTTTTTATTTTAAAGATATATTCTTTTTTATTGAGTGCACCAACAGCCCTGCTTGAGCTCTGATTAGATTTAACCCTCTGCAAGCTAAAACCGTATGCATCTTCAATGAAAAACAGCCTATTATAGAAAATAAAAACGTCCTTTTTTATCAATATATACATTTTCCTTATGTGTGGGTTTTGTATGTGTGTTGGCGTGCGTGTGTGCATACTTTTCTCATAATACTCAAGAGTTCAGACTGACCACAGGATGTTCTTTGATTTAAACCCCATAAATACCAGTTAAGTCCTTTGGAGTGAGCTGCTTGACCCAAGATCTCAGTTTATTGAATCCAACTCATTAATTACACAGCCCCTCATGTCTTATGCACCTGCTGCCTTCAAGTTATTGATTGTGCCATCGGCAATACAGATGCCTGGAGTTTTTCCCAAGCTTTCGAATGCCTGCAGTGAGAATGTTAAAAACACCCAGCTCTACAGGAGGTATTGGAAGCTATGGATGCAGTGCACAGAGTGAATACTCAAGAAGTTTGCCATGATGAGGTGTGAAGTGGAATGATCAAAGCCACCTGATTATGTAAAGTTAACATAGGATGTGGTGCTGTACAAAAGGTAAAAGATTCATAAAATGTTGACAAAACATTGTAGGTTAACGGGAACAAAAGTAAGGAGGTTTATATAAAGGTTTAACTTTATAATAAACAGTATGATGGGTTAGAGCATTGGTTTTTAATACGATGTATTAAAATGATAAAGTATGGAAGCTGAAAAGGTACATTTAGCTTGCCACTTGCTTCATAGTATGTCCTAGCCGCAGGGATAGGCAACCTTCGGCACTCCAGATGTGTTCTACATCCCCCATAATGCTCTTGCACCCATAATGTTGGCAAAGAATCATGGGAGGTGTAGTCCAAAACATCTAGAGTGCCGAAGGTTGCCTGTGCCTGCCCTAGGGTCTAGAATTTATTATTACCCAACTTACTGGTAGCCATTTTATTGACCTTGGTACAATGAGAAGCTGAGTTGCCAAAATTTGAAACTGTGATTTAAGATTATATAGCTGGAGGCCGTCCCACTGGTAACATATTATACAGGTTTTAGAGAATATGTATATGTGTTGTTATATAAGGTAGTAGGACTGGATATAATAGGTATGGAGTCTGAGCTCCCCAGTTTACAGAGGGGCAGAGGGGCAGTCACATTTGGTAATAGTATATTCTGATGGGGCTGCATTCTTCTAACTGATGTGCATCTGGCTTTAAGAAGATATTTGTTCCTCCTTATATTGATAATTATACAATGATCAGCCACAACATTAAAACTACTGATAGGTGAAGTGAATAACATTGATTATATTGCTACAATGGCACCTGTCAAGGAGTGGGATACATTAGGCAGCAAGGGAAAAGTCAGTTCTTCAATTTCATGTGTTGGAAGCAGAAAAAATCGTCAAGTGAAAAGATCTGAGTGGCTTTGACAAGGGCCTAAAGTGATAGCTAGACGACTGGGTCAGAGCATCTCCAAAACAGCAAGTCTTGTGTGGGGTTACCAGTATGCAGTGGTTAGTACCTACCAAAAGTGCTGGAAGGAAGGACAACCGGTGAACCGGCATCATGGTCATGGGTGCTTAGGGCTCATTAATGCACTTGGGGAGAGAAGGTTAGCCTTTCTGGTCTGATCACACAATAGAGCTAATTTAGCTCAAATTGCTTAAAGACCTAATTCTGACTATGATAGAAAGGTTTCAGAACGCACAGTGCATCTCAATTTTCTGCATATGTGACGGCATACATGCAGACTGGTACCCATGATAACCCCTGTCCACCGTACAAAAGCGACTTCAATGGCGACATGAGAATCAGAACTGGACCAAGGAACAATGGACAAAGGTTGCCTGGTCAACTGGTCTTTTAGATCAGGTGGATGGTCAGGTGCATGTGAAGAAGGCAGGCCAGCAGAGGCAGTATAATGCTATGGGCAATGTTTTGCTGGGAAACCTTGGGTCCAGCCATGGCTGTTACTTTGACATGTACAACTTACCAAGATATTGTTGCAGTCCATGTACACCCCTTCATGGCAATGGTGTTCCCTAATGACAATGGCCTCTTTTAGCAGGATAATGTACCTTGCCACACTGCAAAAAATGTTCAGGAAGGGTTTGAGGAACATGACAAAGAGTTTGAGTTGTGGCCTTGGCCTCCAAATTCCCCAGATCTCAATCTGATTGAGCATCCGTGGGATGTGCTAGAACAACCAATCTGATCCAATGAGGTCCCATCTCACAACTCGCAGAACTTAAAAGATGTGCTGCTAAGCTTTTGTGAAGTCTATGCCACGATGCATCAGAGCTGTTCTGGCAGCACAAGGAGAACGATTTTAGGCAGGTGGTTTTAATATTGTGGTTGATCAGTGTATACCCAGCGCCGACCTTTATAGTCCTCACCTGGCCAAACAAAGCATGGAAATAATAGAGCATTGTTATATTTGCTTTATTAAGTTAAGTATGAGGACAGCAAGGGCCTTTCATCCTCAAAAGATTAACAGGGATCTATTCTTATGTATTCCTTGCATGCTGGTATTTTTAATGCATGCTGTGTTATATATATATATATATATATATATATATATATATATATATATATATATATATATATATATATATATATATAAATAAAACAAAAAAACACAAAGGGGAATTCGGAATGGGATGGGAGGGGTATCTGATGGAAATACAGTAAAAATAGCCTGGAGGGAATGGACAGACGAGTGAGTGGGTGGGTGGATGGATGGATGCATGGATAGGTGGAGGGAGGAATGGATAAGTGGCTGGATGGATGAATGGATGGAAGGATGGATGGGTGGGGGGTGAATGGATGGGTGGTAGGGTGGATGGATGGGTGGAGGGAGGAATGGATAAGTGGCTGGATGGATGAATGGATGGAAGGATGGATGGGTGGGGGGTGGATGGATGAGTGACTGGATGGATGGATGCATGGATGGGTGGGTGGATAGATGGATGGATGAGTGGATGGATGAACGGATGGATGGATGGATGAACGGATGCATAGATGGATGAATGGATGGGTTGATGGACTGATGCATGAGTGGGTGGGTGAGTGGATGGACGGGTAGTGGTAGGAATGGATGAGAGGCTGGATGGATGAATGGATGTGTGGGTAGGTGGGTGAATGAATTGATGGGGTGGATGAATGAATGGCTGGATGGATGGATGTTTAAGCGACTGTATGAGTGACTGAATGGATGGATGAGTGACTGGGTGAATGGATGGATGAATGAGTGGATATATGAATGGATGGGTAGATGGATTGATGGATGAGTAGGTGGGTTAGTGAATGGATGAGTGGATGGATGAATGAATGGATGGGTGGATGGATAAGTGGGTGGGTGGATGGATGGATGGATGGATGAGTGGATGGATGGATGGACAGGTGGGTGGATGGATGCATGGGGGTGACTGAGTAGATGGATGGTTGGGTAGTTGGATTATTGGATGAATGGTGGGTCAGTGGATGGATGGATGGATGAATGCATGGATGCATGGATCGATGAATGGATGGGTACCCACTGGTTCGATGGATGGATGGATGAGTGACTGGGTGGATGGAAGGATGAATGAATGAATGAATGAATGAGTGGATATATGAATAGATGGGTAGATGGATTTATGGATGAGTAGGTGGGTGGGTGAATGGATGAGTGGATGGATGGATAAATGAATGGATGGGTGGATGGATAAGTGAGTGGGTGGATGGATGAGTGGATGGATGGATGGAAGAGTGGGTGGATGGATGGGTGGGGTGTGGATCGATAAGTGGGGAGGGATGGATGGGTGGGTGGATGGATTTGGGTAAGTTGATGGATGGATGGATGAGTGGCTGGGTGGGTGGATGGGTGGAGGGAGGGAGGGAGGGAGGGAGATATTGATTGATGAGTGGTTGTGTGGGTGGGTGGATAGAAGGGTGGATGCATGGATGGATGTGTGACTGAGTAGATGGATGATTGGGTAGATGGATTATTGGATGAATGGTGGGTTTGTGGGTGGATGGATCATTGGATGGATGACTGGGTGGCTGGTGGATGGGTAGATGGATTAGTGGGTGGATGAACAGATGGATGAGTGGATTGATAGATGGATGAGTGGGTAGATGGATCTTTGCAATGAGATTAAGTCAGTCTAATGCACTTAACACTTCCTACAGTCATTGCTGTTCCCAGCCCAGCTGTTCTATGTGCCATGAGGGCATCCCTGGCAGCAAATCACATGGCATTGGCAAGCATGCCACTCTAACACTCGGATACTGACACCACCAGGGAAGAGTTTATTCTGGCAAATGAATTAATTTATTCTGGCAAATCATTGTAACATTCCATTGTAATGCTACATAATTACCTCATCAATGCCCGAATATTCTTTCTGAAGTAGTGGTTGTGGTTGTGACTGAGGTCGGACACCTTTAAAGAAAAATAAACCTGTAGAAATACAGTGGAATCAGTCAAATGGCATGTTGGAAACAGGGTGTGTGTGATATCAAGTTATAATAAAGCATTGGCATAGCAGGTGGGGATTTAGGTTATCGTTCATTCAAGCAAGAAATAACATTTGAAAATATTGTGAAAATAGATGGAAGAATTTGACCCTAAAATATATCAAATCCAAAAGGTAACAAAATGCATAAAGGTTACTGGAAATGCAATTGCCTACGATATAGTGGCCATTGGGCTGTCAAAAAGCTCATTGGACCAACTGAATAGGAATTTTTACACAGTACATTAATCTAGCCTCACAGCACAACCCCCATACTTCACAACGAGCAAATACAGACATCTCAGCCAAGCTAAAGCAGGGGACCCGCAGGACATCACTTAACTCATAGAGTCCTGCAGAGTATTGATAAATAATGCAAGAGGAAGCTGGGCAGACAGGAGGGACTGGCCCTTTTATGAGCAGAAATATATTATTGTCAACAAACAAACAAAAGAAACACATAAATGGGAAGCGCTATCCTGAACAAGCATATGTCAAAATTAAAGTGCTACAGAAATCACGTCGACGTTATAGGCAACACAGTGGAAAATCAGTGCATACACTATATGAAATGTACCCATCTTCAAAGACAATGTAAATAAACCTAGCTCTAACGAACACAACACGGGAAACAAGTGCTCAAAGTATGGTAGCATCATAAGTCCACTACACCAAAATATAGCATTCTAATGGTTCTAAACCAAGTATTTTCTCTTAAGCGGTAATATTGTAAATTGTTGGTCCACAGTCCAATCCTTAAGTTTCC
The DNA here is from genome assembly GCF_036172605.1 of Pelobates fuscus. Lineage (NCBI taxonomy): Eukaryota > Metazoa > Chordata > Amphibia > Anura > Pelobatidae > Pelobates > Pelobates fuscus. Next base: position 144,813,287 of record NC_086325.1, on the reverse strand, counting down.
TGGAGTTACTTTATTTAATGATTTTAAATTCTCTTTAAAAGTTGATATGAAATAAAGTATGCACAGCTGAGTACCAATTAAGAAACATAGCCATGTTCAAAGGGATTGCCATGTGTACCTACCAACATCCTAACTCAGGGCCAAGTTGTCCTCCCAATCCATCATCTAGATCCCTTCCTGCTCTTGTGAAAATTGTATACACATGGTTAGCACTAAAGAAAAACATGGGACATTTTGTGCATAGTTTTTTATATTTATGAAATGTTCACTGAGATTTAGAAGGTTTAAATAACCACTATAGTGTCAGGAAAACAAACTAGTTTTCCTGGCACTATATAATCCTTATGTCCCCCCCACCCTCGTGGCCCCCCTCCCGTTGGTCTATAGGGGTTAAAACCCCTTCAGCCACTTACCTTTACCCAGCGCCGGGCTCCCTCTGCGCTGTTGACCTCTCTTCCCCCTCCAACGTCAGCTCGCGAGTGGAGTCGAATGCGCATGCGTGAACTATGCTCAATGCTTTCCTATGAACGTTCTGCATGCTCAAGGCGATTTTCGCACTGAGCGTCGCAGAAGCGCCTCTAGCGGCTGTCAGGAAGACAGCCACTAGAGGCTGGATTAACCCTGCAATGTAAACATAGCAGTATCTCTGAAACTGCTATGTTTACAGCTGCAGGGTTAAAACCTGGGGACCTGGCACCCAGACCACTTAATTAAATTACATTTTTTTTTTTTTTAAATTCTTTATTTTAGGCGTGCAGTGTTAAGTACAAACTTTTGCTATGACTTATAACAGGGGGTACATCAGCAATGACAATGTGTTAGCATATAAGTTCAAGATGGGCTGCACATTTTTTTTTTTTATAAATGAAAGAAAAACAAGCTTATTCACAGTGAGACAATACACGTGTTGTGAGGCAATGAGGACCCGTAGTATCTGTAGTTACGCTTAATTATAGTTAGGTTTAGTTACTGTATAGTTTAGTCTATCGATGACACAAGTAATGCACATATATACAGGTACGTAAATTTAGCTAGTTAAGTCGGTAGAGCGGCAACTGTAACTGTGGGTCCACTTAGTAGGTAGGTTTGGTTAGCCATGTCAGTCCTGCCGCTGCAGCGTTTAAAGTGGTTTCACCTCGTATATAGACCAGGTCGGTTCTGTCTTACAAGCAGCTCTAACTTCAATAGTGAAACTATCGTATAAAGCAGGTTTGGTCTGATATGTCGTTAGAGCATCCTTAAAGCCTTACTATTACTCAGAGACTGTACAGTGCATTGTAGTAATGATTTCTATCTGTCGGGCTATTTAATCTACCAGTAGCTACAATTACATGAATATGCGAAATAATAAACTAAAAACAGGATGGGCAACATCCCTGCAGTTAAATCTTTAGGTTCTATTTTGTGTTGAGTGCCGGCATCCTTTACCTTGCAACGTATTCCTGCATAGCTAGGTTTGGCTACGTAACATTATATACTATACATCGTAAGTCATGAACCTTATAGAACAGCATACGTTGAGAGAGCAAATATGTTAACTTTCTGTTTAAGTTGAACAGGCTTAAATTGAGTACATTTACACTATACACATGTAGGCCATAACGTGGAAAGCTGAAAGCAGGGTAGCGTAGAGCCTGGCAGTAGTGCTCATTAGAATCAAAAATTAATACGATCTATGACTTGCTTAAAATATAGAATATGCCTTAACATCGCTATTCACCCTAGGTGCTTGTCCTGTTAAAACATCACTATGTCCAGCCGGCCAGTCAAAATAGTCGTCCCACGCACTCCAGGCATGGTTATTGGCTAAACTTTTTAGTAAAGGCCGAGCAGGGAGGCCAGCGGTACCAGGGCATTAAAACATTGTATGAGGTAACAATTAAACACCAAACTTATTATTGGCCTGTCAACATTAACCTCCTAGGAGGCCCCTTTGGAGTGGTAAGGAAAAGCATTAGTAATCGAGGGCCGAATATTGGTAGATCGGCTATCAGGGCTGGTAGCATCATATGTAGGGAAAAGAAAATAGTAACGTGAACGGAAAAAATAGTAAACAATTATAAGGAAAACACTCTTTGGTCGTCAGTCCCAGAGAGTCCCACCTGCCGGTTCAGTTCATCTGATGCCCTCGAGGGGCAGAAAAATGCACTCGCCGTTCTTTGTGTCCGTTAGGGGGTAATCCACTGTATGAACAGTGCAGTTCTTACAATCCAGGGAACTTTTGCGGCGGAAAAGTGAGGATCCTCTTTGCTCGGGAAGTGTCACGGCTGGCTCAGTGATGGTACCGTTGGGGAGGTTCTTCTCGGGACAAATGTCTCGGAGGTGGCTGGATTCCATGTATGAGTGGCGTTGTGTCTAGTCGGTTGTTGCAGTGCATCGTGAGAGAAGCCCCAGACCGTTAGGTGTCTTCTTGCTTCTGTTAGGTCGGCTATCAGGTAAGAATCTTCCCCCTTAAGCACCTGTAGTTTGTGGGGTTTGCGCCATTGGTACTTTATGCCGTGTGTGCGGAGTAAGGTGGTGAGCGGCCTGAGGGATGCGCGCCATGCCATCGTACCTCTAGACAGGTCCGCATAAAAGGTGAGGGACATATCTTCAAAGATGTAAGGAGAGTGATCCCTGAGGGCGGCCAGTAGTGCCGATTTGTCTTGGCGCTTCTGAAATTTAATTATCGTGTCCCGGGGCGCCGCCGCCGGGGCCGTCGAGGGTTTGGGTATGCGAAATATGTTTTCAATGCACATACCTTTGGCCTGTTTTGCGGGGAGGATTGTGCTCACCAGGCGTCGTATGAGGTGGGGGATTTCGGCATCGGAAATTGAGTCTGCAATTCCCCTTACTTTGAGGTTTTGAGCCCGCCTCGTGTCTTCTATCGCCGCCATTTTCTGGTCTACTTGCAGGTGCTGGCGTTGTAAGGAGGCCACTTCTCGTTGTAGCGTGGTGAGTTGTTGGGTATAGCTCTTGGAGTCTCGTTCGACTGTGCTCAGTCGGTCTGACAGGCCCTGAATATCCTTTTTCATACCCGCCATGTCAGCCTGGAGGCCTAGTCGGAGCTCCTTCAGCAGTTCCCTCATTTCGGCCTTCGTGACCGGGGACGTATCCGACGAGATCTTAGGCTGCATCTTTGGTCGGGTAGTGGGTATGGTCACCTCTTCTTGGTCCGAGGTTAAAGCATCAGAGTTGGTGAGGTCGTCTGCAAAGTCCGCATAGTCCGCCATGTGGGACTCCTGGGCTTCACATGCTCTCCGCCATAAGTCTCCAATGGTTGCGCCTGGCCGAGTCCCGTCCGATTTAAGTTTCTTGTTTCTCTTCCCCATTGCTCCCTATATCGTCGTGGTAGGCAGTGAGGGTTTTTGTCGATTTTGGGGGTGATATTCGTAGGTTTAGGCAATATATTGGTTTGTGCAGCACGGAGCTCGCTGAAGTTGCGACCGCTCGCCTCGGCTGTTGGCTCCGCCCCCCCAATTGAGTTACATTTTTGTTCGTTGAGTAAAAGTGGATGTCCCTCATAAATGAGTATACAAATGTTTGCCTCATGGAGAACCCCCTATCAAGATGTTCTGTGCGTACCTATGCCTTTAAACACATTTTAAAACTCTCTCCTAATTTATTTTTCCCCTGGTAAAATTAAATTAGTAAGCATGGTCTCAACCTTATCGTATTTTTATCATGTTTTGTTATTTTGTACATTTTCAACTTGGATAGCAGCATTAAATAACTACCCTTCTAAATACTCGGGTAGGGTTACCATAACCACCATGTTTTCCTGGACACATATAATGTATACATATTGATGGGCAGCACGTGAAGAGGTCTGCCCTGTAGTATGCAGATTTCAGAAGAAGATTTTTAAGATTAAGTATATAGGCAATAAGAATCCTGCACGATATGTATTATACATACTGCTGGGAAGCCCTTCCCATGCATTTTTATAAATACAATAAAATTATATGTGTCCCTGAAAACGTGGTGGTTATGGTAACCCTGTCTATACAGCATCCTAAAAGAGAGATATATAAAAAGATGTGTGTCAGGAATTCAAGTTTCATGGAAGAATTCAGGCTCTACCTAAACCTGCACTATATGTAAAATGAAATTCAAATCTTGTAACACCCATCGTTAAAACACACCCATCCACAAGAGTTGTGCCATATGCGTTGTTTAATTTTCAAATGTAGATATAACTTGGAGTGAAAAGGGGTTTGTTACAATGTAATTATTGCAGTTTTGGACCCAGCAGAACTGGGGCATTTTGAGTCCACAATGGCTCTCCATGATTTGCTTATCTATATATTCTTTATTTCCAAATGTTCCACCCAAACACTACGAGTGCCGATATGTGACCATTAGAACCAGTGATAGTCTATGTGATTGTTACAAAGTAGTTTTCAGAATTTGTATTCTAATATGGAAAGCTATCCCCACTTGGCATCAGATCTATTGAACTGCTGATGATAAATAAGTTGAGCATTTTATGCTGGCATATGGTCTCTTAAGGGATCTGAATGTGATGATGACATGTATTGTCGCCAGCCCTTAATGAGTTAAAAGATTAACTTGTCATTTCCATAATGTATAATTTTATTTTTTAATACCATACGCAGAGTATAAAGAGAACTGCAGTCTCCAGTTATCTGTAGGTGGGATAATTATGCATGATTCTTCTTTAAATTTTTAATTAAAGCATTTCCTGGCAATTGGGACTTTACCACGCATTTCATTGTGAATAGAGAGCAGTTCTATGCCCTGACAAGGTGCAGAGCCATCTCTTAACGCACGTCCCTGGCAGTACAGACAAATCTCTAGCTGCTTTGGGAAGGCAAGGCAGGCACAGAGATTGCAAGCTCTTGGGCACAGCAACCTTGCTTCCATTTCAGTCTGTTCCCTGTACTGTGTTGTTTATATTCTCTATCAATGATTATGTTTTTTTTTAAATCTATCCTATCTCTCTTTTATTGTGTGCTAGGCAAAATACAAAATCAAAAACAAAACAATTTCCCTTTCATAAATGAAAGATAATCAGAATGCATGTACGTTTTCTTCAATCATGATAGGAGGGTGGGTGGTCATTCCCCCCCACCCCCATCTAGCTGAGCCAACACTCTGTACAGAGCCGTAACCTGCAGCCACCGCTGGTCTCGGAATGTAACCCACCCATAATATGTTATATAGCCCTAGCTATGAGCTGACGATGAAATTTTCTCAGCAGTTTCCGTGCCTGTCTAACAGATTGGCTCTGAGTGTTACACCAAAGACCATCCATATTTATTAGCTACCTTTCCCGCTCTCCCTCCCTCTGCATCTCTGCATCTCTCTCTCACTCCCTCCCTCCTCACCATTCTTACATCTCTCTTTCCCTCCCTCCCTCCTTCCTAGCATTGCTGAGGCTCACAGATAGTCTGCGAAGGAAGGCATGTTGTGAGTTCTGCAGCATACTGACTAATCACAGGTGCCTTCCATATGGTTTGTGCTTAAGGAGAAAATGAAGAACCCTTTGATCCCACCTTTGACAAAGTCCATCAGCCTCATCTTTTAACAAGCTACAAGGAATCGTTTTTTTTTTAGATATAAATATACATGTTCTCCCAATGCCCCATTTTTTTGGGATAGTCGTGGAAAGCAGCCCTGGAGAACAGTTTTTTTAATTGGGGGGAGGGGAGGAGAAGTGGCACCCCATTTTTGCAAAATGTGGGGGGCTGCTGCTTGTTTCTTCCTCACGTCAAGCCTCCCCCCTTTGGTTTCTTCTCTTACCCGCTGGATTACCTGTGCCCTCTCGATGGATGAAAGAAGGTTTCCCTTACACTGACCTGGGTCTCTTTCTCTCTCGCTATCATCTTTGGATCACACAGAAGAAGAAGAACTAAGCGCCCATCTCCGACACAAAGCCAGGCAAGATTGGGGGTGAGCAACCCCCACCCTCACAGACCTGCACCCCCTCTAAGCTAACATGGGATGTAACATGTGTGTGGTTCGGAAACCAGAGGAGCATTATAAAGTGATGCTGCAGGTAAGAGACAGAAGAGGTGGCAATGATGGCATGGACAGAATGAGGAGGCACAGATGGCATAAACAGAATGGGTTGGCGAGACTTGGGGCAAAGGAGAGGGCAAAAAATTATGCATGGGAGATTATGGGGTGGTAACTGCGTTAGACGAAAAAAAAGATGCCTTGATTAGATAGAGTCCAATCTATAGCAGGCTGGATGCTTGTGTAAATCAGATGGGCACGAGGAGTGGAGGTGGTCAATATTAGCAAATATAACTGTGAGTGTATGAAATGCATACAAGTGATAAAAAAAAAAGATTTAAAAAAGAATAGAGCAATAGTATAAAGAGTAATAAAGGGTTGTGAGATGCATAGCAGATTCAATCCTAATTCTAGATATCTTCCTTTGCCTACACACCCTCCGTCTCTGTCTTTTACACACCCACATACGCTTCGCTTCGCTTCACACACTCGAGCACAAATAAACATATACTCAAACTAACACGTCTAAAGCCAACACGCTGCCATTTGTCCATCTCCTTTACATAAACAGTTTCCAACATACCAAATCGAGCTTTTGATTTTATGCACATTTTTCTTCTCTCATGCGAACACTCACATACACACATACATACTTTCCCAAAAACAACATTCATACAAACGAGTTCACATATGATGTTATCAACACAACCAAGCTCCTATATATATTATAATCATACTATGCCTTACCCACATGCATGCACACTGTCTACACAAACTCTCACGTGTCATCTGCATGTGTATGAAAGGCATGTTAATGTGCATGTTATGTCTTTCACATACGTGTTCTGGAACAGACAAATTCTCCCTCTTTCTTTGAGTCTCACACGTGCTTCCATACAATGTTACATACATTCTCTTTCACACGTGTTATCTCAGACACATGTATACACACACACACACACACACACACATGCAGTGAAGTTGCAATACCTTCAGAATGTAGGTTCTTGCACATGACTTGTGATAAATCACTGTATCCAAGCACACTGTGATGCAGCACTGGATAAAGTAATGACACCCAGGAGCCAGACATTTGTCATATATTACATGTCTAGTTAATGTCACGTCTTTATTTGCTCTGGTGCGTTTTTTATATATATATATATATATATATATATATATATATATATATATATATATATATACATTTATGAATCCAAGCGCGATATTCCTGGTTTTAAAATAATACATTTTGGAGATAGCATTATTGTTTTTTTAAAAAAGCAATGTTTTTATCAGCAGTAAACCATAACACGTGCTTATGTATCCGTGTACGTGTTTCTGAATGCACTGTGTGTCTATTCTGTGTGTTTGCTGCGTGTGTTTGTGTATTTGATTACATGGGTGTGCGTGTGTTCGAATTTCTGGCTTTCAAATGAAGAATGGGGGAGGGGGGGTAATATCACCAGTTAATTAATTTCGTAGGTGGTCTGAGACTGGTAATAGAAATCACATTTATATCTTCTTGTTTAGTCTTATATTAAATGCTTCTTTTAAGCTAAAATATATACTCAAGTCCTATATTTGTACATGTGCATGTTGATTTTACATACGTAGTGTTTTATTTAGGAGAATGAGGTTGCACTGATAACATATTTGAATAAAAAGGTTCCTGTACACCGTGAATTATATATACATTTCTTTAGGTCCCACAGGTTATACACCTGAGTGTGTTCATTAATCCCCCCCGATACTCCCCATCACTTCACTTGGGACTAGAATTGTCAAATTAAAACCATGTTACAAGTCACAAAGAACCCTGGTTCTCTTACTAACCCACGGCATCCATTCTGTTTAACTACTAAGCCTTTCCTTTTCCAGTCTAATGTTGAAAGGACATGCCAAATTATTGCATGTAATTTAAAGGCCTTGCAGGGTGCGATGGACCCCTGAAGGTGGTAGGGGGGGCGATGAATCCCTGAAGATGGTAGGGGTGCGATGGACCCCTGAAGATGGTAGGGGTGCGATGGACCCCTGAAGATAGTAGGGGTGCAATGGACCCCTGAAGATGGTAGGGGTGTAATGGACCCCTCAAGATGGTAGGGGTGCGATGGACCCCGGAAGATGGTAGGGGTGCGAGGGACCTCTGAAGATGGTAGGGGTGCGATGGACCCCTGAAGATGGTAGGAGTGCAATGGACCCCTGAAGATGGTAGGGGTGCGATGGACCCCTGAAGATGGTAGGGGTGCGATGGATCCCTGAAGATGGTAGGAGTGCAATGGACCCCTGAAGATGGTAGGAGTGCGATGGACCCCTGAAGATGGTAGGGGTGCGATGGACCCCTGAAGATGGTAGGGGTGCGATGGATCCCTGAAGATGGTAGGAGTGCAATGGACCCCTGAAGATGGTAGGAGTGCGATGGACCCCTGAAGATGGTAGGGGTGCGATGGACCCCTGAAGATGGTAGGGGTGCGATGGATCCCTGAAGATGGTAGGAGTGCAATGGACCCCTGAAGATGGTAGGAGTGCGATGGACCCCTGAAGATGGTAGGAGTGCGATGGACCCCTGAAGATGGTAGGGGTGCGATGGATCCCTGTAGATGCCTGGCAGCAAGCTGTTGGCCCCTCAGGTCAGCAGAGTGTTATTCTATGCAGACTGCAGCATGGCACTGTGTAATGAATGGGGTGGGAGGGTTCAGTCTCTTGGAGGTGCTCGGTACTGCTCTATTTAGATCTGACTTGTCTATTGTTTCCTGACCTTTCCTTTCATTGTGCGATTTATACCCCTGCTGCATCTCTGCCTATTCTTTTCTGTATGCCATGGTTTCTCCCAATCTATTTTATTTATTTCACCTTTCATCCTATTACATTTATATTTGCCCTTTCTTCCCCGTACCTTCCACGCTCCCCCTCTCTATTCTATCAGTGTGGGCTTACATTACATTTCTTCCAAATCTATATTTTTACCTTTTGGCCTCTCTCTTTTTCACCCCCACCCCCTTTCTCTCTCACTTTCTCCCTCTCTCTATATATTTTGTTCTCCTTCAATCTATCACTTGTTCCTTCATTTTCTGTCTTGCCTTCTCTCTCTCTATTGCTCTTTCTCTATCTTGTTCTCTCTTTTGCTCATTCTCCTGCTCTTTCTCTCACTCTCTCTATTGTGTTCTCGTTCTCAATCTCTTGATCTTTTTCTGTTGCCCTCTCTATCCTGTTCTCAGTAATGTTTTATCTATCACTCTCTCTTATTATCTTTCTTCCCTCTCCTCTTCTCATACTTACACAAACCTTCTAAAACTACTCACAGTGACCTTCTGAAAACCACTGTCACTAACTCTAACCTTCTAAAACCATTCTCACTCACAGTGACCTTCTAAAACCACTTTCACTCACTCTAACCTTCTAAATCCACACTCAATCGTACTAACCTTATAAAACCACTATTACTCCTGTTAATCTTCTAAAACCGTGCTCACTCACACTAACCTTCTAAAACCACTGTCACTCACACTAACCTTCTAAAGCCATGCTCACTAATACTAACCTTCTAAAACCACTGTCACTCACACTAACCTTCTAAAACCACTGTCACTCACACTAACCTTCTAAAACCATGCTCACTCATACTAACCTTCTAAAACCACTGTCACTCACACTAACCTTCTAAAATCACGTTCAGTTACAGTAACCTTCTAAAACCGTGCTCACTCACACTAACCTTCTAAAACCACTGTCACTCACACTAACCTTCTAAAGCCATGCTCACTAATACTAACCTTCTAAAACCATGCTCACTCACACTAACCTTCTAAAACCACTGTCACTCACACTAACCTTCTAAAGCCATGCTCACTCACACTAACCTTCTAAAACCATGCTCACTCACACTAACCTTCTAAAACCACTGTCACTCACACTAACCTTCTAAAACCATGCTCACTCATACTAACCTTCTAAAACCATGCTCACTCACACTAACCTTCTAAAGCCATGCTCACTCATACTAACCTTCTAAAGCTGTGCTCACTTATACTAACCTTCTAAAGCCATACTCACTCATACTAACCTTCTAAAGCCGTGCTCACTCATACTAACCTTCTAAAAGCATGCTCACTCACACTAACCTTCTAAAACCATGCTCAATCTCATTAACCTTCTAAAACCACTGTCCCTCACACTAACCTTCTAAAACAATGCTCACTCATACTAACCTTCTAAAACCATGCTCACTCACACTAACCTTCTAAAGCCGTGCTCACTCACACTAACCTTCTAAAACCATTCACCATTTTTCACGTTTAGATCTTTATCATTCTCTTCCTTTCTCCTGTTTTCATTCCATCGTGCTGTCTCTCCTATATTCTCTGTGTTACACTCTCCCACAGATTCTCTTCCTTTCTCCTGTTTTCATTCCATCGTGCTGTCTCTCCTATATTCTCTGTGTTACACTCTCCCACAGATTATCTTCCTTTCTCCTGTTTTCATTCCATCGTGCTGTCTCTCCTATATTCTCTGTGTTACACTCTCCCACAGATTCTCTTCCTTTCTCCTGTTTTCATTCCATCGTGCTGTCTCTCCTATATTCTCTGTGTTACACTCTCCCACAGATTCTCTTCCTTTCTCCTGTTTTCATTCCATCGTGCTGTCTCTCCTATATTCTCTGTGTTACACTCTCCCACAGATTATCTTCCTTTCTCCTGTTTTCATTCCATCGTGCTGTCTCTCCTATATTCTCTGTGTTACACTCTCCCACAGATTATCTTCCTTTCTCCTGTTTTCATTCCATCGTGCTGTCTCTCCTATATTCTCTGTGTTACACTCTCCCACAGATTCTCTTCCTGCTCCTTTCTGTCTCACACTCTCTTACTTCTCCTCAAATGTCTCTATCCCACTAAGCTTTACAATTCTCTCTCTCCTTCCTCTGCTGTCTCTATGTAACTCTCTCTCTCGTCCTCTTGTACTCTCCCTCACAACTATTGATTCCAATTCTGTCTCTTACTCACTCTCACACGCGCTCTCAATCTCTCATTCTATTTAACTTTCCTTCCCATTATCATTTTCTCATACTTCTTACACACAAACTCTGTCTCCCACCGATATTTCCCTTCACATCTTCACTCACATCTATTCTATATTCTCACATCTCTTACTCTCACTCTCTGTCACACATTTCTTATCTCTCTTACACTCAAAAGACTAGATTTCTCTTTTTCTTTCACTTTCTTACCCCCGTGTCATACTATATTACTTCTCTCTCTTGAAAACAGACATACCTGCATACACACATGTAGAATGACATACCTGCACACACACACATATATAGACATACCTGTTTATACACATACATACACATATCTACATACACACATATACATAGACATACCTGCATATATGCATACCTACAAACATACACACATACACATACCTGCATTTAGATATACATACACACACATATCTACATACACAGACACACACACACACATACCTGCATATACACACATGTACTCAGATATGCCTGCATATACACATACACACACATGCCTACACACACATATACACAGATATGCTTGGATATAAACTTACATGCACACACACACACCTGCATATACATATACATACACACATATACTTACATAAACATATACACAGACGTACCTGCATGTACACTTGCATACACACACACACACACACACATATGTAAACAGACATAAATGCATATACAAATTCCTACATACACACATATGTACACACACATATAACTGCATATACACATAGCTACATACACACACATACCTATATAAATATACACAAACTTGCATACATGCGTACCTACACATAAACACATGCACACCTACAAACACATACATACAAATACACACACACATACTCTCACATACTTGTATATACACTTACCTGCATACACACACATGCACACCTACAAATACACACATACCTGCACACACATGCCTACATACACACATACACACCTACAAACACATGCCTACAAACATACACACATACCTACACACCCACAGATACTCAAATCCCTATGTAAACACACACATATCGCACACTTCGTCTGCTCCTCCTTTCCTGGAGTCCTTCACTCTAGTCGATGTCTTTCTTCCTTTTTGATCCTTCTGGGGATGTTTTCTTGTGGAGGGAAGAAGAAGAAGAAGGGTTTTATTATCCCGATAAAGCCACCTTAAAGCTTTTCTTAGATTCTGTTGGCAACAGCCCATAATAATGAATCTTGTGGTTTCAGTCCTGGAGCAGATTGTGTGACTGGAATAGCAAGCCAGATCAATGGAAACTCTGGGAGAGATGAGAGAGAAAAGGGATTGAAAGTGTAAAAAGCATGAGAGGTCATTATGTGTGACAGAGAAATCAACTTTGGCAGGATTGTCACCTTCTGACATCACCCTTTCACAATGTGAGCACCATTCTTGTAACAACAGACTATTCAGAATTAAATACACAGACATTGTATGGCTGCACAATGCTTTCCATACTTAGTTTATCCTTAAATATATATATATATATATATATATATATATATATATATATATATATAGATCATTTAGTATTTTTAAAATATATTTATTAACACTTTCAGAAATGGATTGCATATTTTGTGTTATCCAGAAAGTATATGTATGTAAGCAAACAATATTCTGTGTTTATTGGGAGATTTAATTCAGAGTAGCAGATACAAATATGATGAGATAGACAGACTGGCAGACAGAGAGAGAAAGAGATAGATAGATAGATAGATAGATAGATAGATAGATAGCTATACAGACCGACAGAGGCAGACAGACAGACAGACATGTTTAGATAATAGATAGATAGATAGATAGATTGACAGATAGATAGATAGATAGATAGATAGATAGACAGATAGATAGATAGATAGATTGACAGATAGATAGATAGATAGATAGATAGATAGATAGACAGATAGATTGACAGATAGATTGACAGATAGATAGATAGATAGATAGATAGATAGATAGATAGATAGATAGATAGATTGACAGATAGATTGACAGATAGATTGACAGATAGATAGATAGATAGATTGAGAGATAGATTGACAGATAGATTGACAGATAGATAGATAGATAGATAGATAGATTGAGAGATAGATTGACAGATAGATTGACAGATAGATAGATAGATTGACAGATAGATTGACAGATAGATTGACAGATAGATAGATAGATTGACAGATAGATTGACAGATAGATTGACAGATATATAGATTGAGAGATAGATTGACAGATAGATTGACAGATAGATAGATAGATTGAGAGATAGATTGACAGATAGATTGACAGATAGATAGATAGATTGAGAGATAGATTGACAGATATATAGATAGATAGATAGATAGATAGATAGATAGATAGATAGATAGATAGATAGATTGGCAGATAGATAGATAGATAGATTGACAGATAGATTGGCAGATAGATAGATAGATAGATAGATAGATATACAGACCGACAGAGGCAGACAGATAGACAGACACATTCATTTAAGAGAAAAAGTGAAAAATAAGTTATACAGACAGACATCTTTTAGGCAGAAATATACTAGAAATAGAGACAGACAAACAAATACAAGATAGATAGATAGATAGATAGATAGATAGACTTCTTTGGCTATATATATTTGTATATGTGAGTGTATCAGAGCAATCAGGCAATAACATAATTTGGGTTTCCATGGTGATTGCTCCACTTTTAGAACTTTGCATCACAATTGTTTCTTTTTTATATGTAACCCCCAACCCCCTATTGTGTTCCACGTGAGATGTGAAGTTGCTATGGCAGCAGTCTGGGAATTCAGCCAATCCAAGTGTAGTTACAACTTTAGTTACATTGTTACTGCGTTGGTTTTAGAAATGTGACCGCGTAACCGTAAATAAAGATAAGCCTGGCAATCTCCATTTTCTATCACTTACTCCTCGCCTATTTTGTTAGCCTCCGAAATACATTAAGCACTTCCTTTACTCGACACTTGCATCCTGCGTGCGTTTAATATCCTCCATTGTGTCTTTTGTGGAGCGTTAAGTACGATGTTGTTGCTATAGAAATGGGACTATATGTGTGACGCAGTGCCTACTCCCTACGTTTCTTCTGAATGATAATTAAAAGTCTTATTCCTTATAATACCAGGAAAAAGATAACACAAAAATCAATATATGAGCACGTTATTGTGTAACAGTTACATGCAGCTAAAATCTGTACCTTTTAATGGATTTGACATGAATTGCAATGCAATGTGTTTCTATGTAGGCAAAGAGAGTCGTCATGTTAGAAGACAAGTAATTAAAGAGCCTTAACTCCAAACAGCAGTCTCCGAGGTACATATACACTGAAGGGTGTAAAATATCTTGCTGACAAGGCTATTCAATAAAGGGATGTATAACTGAGCTCCTTGTTGTATAGAATAGAAAAATGAAATCTAGGCAAAAAATAGTCAATAAACCTCTAAAAGGTGAATTGTCTGAAATGCTGAATTTCACATAGAGTTTTACATTTTAGACCAATATAGTCATTTTTGGCAATTTTTTCCAAACCCGCTCTGTTTCAGCTTAGGTTTTTAAGACTTTGAGTTCAACATTGATTTCCCCACAATTCACACTTTAGTGATTACCCCTTTGAGGTCTGGCAGATTAATAACCGGATTTTAAAGGTTATCTTTAATGTACGTGTATGTCCAACGTCAGTAACTAGCTAACGGCGTTTTATAGGCAATCAACATATTGGGGATTCTTGTTGAAATAAAATTTTATTTTAGGGATACATGTCTCGAAACTGTGTTACCAGTGAGTGATATTTGACTTGGGGAAAAAAAAGGATGGTAAAAAAACAAACAATTCACATATGACAAATAGCTTTTATTTATATTTTCAAAGCATTTTTGTTTGAGTTTTGGGAAAACTTGAAAAATAGCTGAAATGCAGATTTTATTTTCCAATTAATTTGTTTTGGCTAAAATTGATAAATGTATAATCCCCCCTTTTGTGAATCAACCCCTTGTTTCATTATATCAAGTTAAAGGGACACTATAGTCACCCAGACCACTTCAGTAGTGATGTCCCGAACGGTTTGCTGGCGAATAGTTCCTGGCGAACATAGCTTGTTCGCATTCGCCACGGATGGCAAACATATGCGATGTTCGGTCCGCCCCCTATTCGTCATCATTGAGTAAACTTTGACCCTGTACCTCACAGTCAGCAGACACATTCCAGCCAATCAGCAGCAGACCCTCCCTCCCAGACCCTCCCACCTCCTGGACAGCATCCATTTTAGATTCATTCTGAAGCTGCATTCTTAGTGAGAGGAGGAACAGTGTGCTGCTGCTGATTTAATAGGGAATTTGATAGCTAGGCTAGTGTATTCAGTGTCCACTACAGTCCTGAATGACTCATCTCATCTCTGCTGTAAGGACAGCACCCCAAAAAGCCCTTTTTAGGGCTAGAACATCAGTCTGCTTTTTGTTTTTTCCTGTGTAATCTAATTGCAGTTGCCTGCCTGCCAGCGTGTGTGTCAGGCTCACAGCGTATACTGTGCCCACTTGCCCAGTGCCACCACTCATATCTGGTGTCACAATAGCTTGCATTTTAAAAAAAACAAACTTTTTTGACTGTAATATAATAGCAGTCAGTTTCCATTACACGTGTGCGTTTCAGGGCCTGCCAGGGCACAGTGTCACACCAGTGCAACTCATATCTGGTGTAACAGTAGTGTACATTTAAAAAAAACAACACTTTTTTGACTGTGAAATAATAGCAGTCAGTTTCCTTCACGCATGTGCGTTTCAGGGCCTGCCAGGGCACAGTGTCACACCAGTGCAACTCATATCTGGTGTAACAGTAGTGTACATTTAAAAAAAAACCTAGAAATTTGACTGTGAAATAATAGCAGTTTCCTTCACACGTGTGCGTTTCAGGGCCTGCCAGGGCACAGTGTCACACCAGTGCAACTCATATCTGGTGTAACAGTAGTGTACATTTAAAAATAAAAATACAATTTTGACTGTAATAGATTGAATAGCAGTTAGTTGTCTGCAAGCGTGTGTGTCAGCTTGCACGCATAGTACCACTAATCGAAAAAAAAATGACAGGCAGAGGCAGGCCACCCCGCAGGGGCCGTCGTGGTCGTGGTGCTGTGATTCCCTTTGACCCTAGAATAATGCCCAGTGTTCAGAGGCTACGTACCGGAACTCGAAAAGTTCTGAGGACATAGTTGACTGGCTAACACAGGACACCCAATCTTCTACAGCTTCCGCTCGGAACCTTGACGCACAATCCTCCTCCTTCGGGCACCTCTCAAGATACCACTCACCCACCTGCCGCCACCACCAACACTAGCACCACAGCCGCTTCACTTGATATGTCAGAGGAGTTATTTACACATCAGTTGGTAGAAATGAGTGATGCGCAAGCATTATTGCCAGAGGATGTAGATAACAGGGATATGTCTCAGTCAGGCAGCATTACACACATGGACGTACGGTGTGATGATGATGATGTTGTACCCGCTGCTGCTTCCTTTGCTAAATTTTCAGATACAAGTGAAGCGGTTGAAGATGATGATGCGTCCGTGGATGTCACATGGGTGCCCGCTAGAAGAGAAGAAGAACAGAGGGAAAGTTCAGATGGGTAGACAGAGAGGAGGAGGAGACGAGTTGGAAGCAAGGGGAGGTCGTCGCAGGGAGCTAGTGGCACAGTCAGACAGCATGCATCGGCACCCGGGGTCAGCCAGACAGCACGCCAATCAGCGCATGCTGTTGCCACCACCAGAATGCCGTCATTGCAGAGCTCAGCAGTGTGGCATTTTTTTTGTGTGTCTGCCTCTGACAACAGCGATGCCATTTGCAACCTGTGCCAAAAGAAACTGAGTCGTGGGAAGTCCAAAACCCACCTAGGTACAACTGCTTTGCGAAGGCACATGATCGCACATCACAAACGCCTATGGGATCAACACATGAGTACAAGCAGCACACAAACTCAAAGCCGCCATCCTCCTCCTGGTCCAGCATCTTCAGTCACATCAACCACTGCTGTCCTCCTTGCCCCCTCTCAACCATCCGCCACTCCGTCTCTTGCCTTGAGCAGTTCCTGCTCATCTGCCCACAGTCAGGTGTCTGTCAAGGACATGTTTGAGCGTAAGAAGCCAATGTCACAAAGTCACCCCCTTGCCCAGCGTCTGACAGCTGGCTTGTCTGAACTCTTAGCCCGCCAGCTTTTACAATACAAGCTGGTGGAGTCTGAGGCGTTCCAAAAATTTTTAGCTATTGGGACACCGCAGTGGAAGGTACCCGGCCAAAATTTCTTTGCACAAAAGCCAATCCCCAACCTGTGCTCGATTGTGCAAAAGGAAGTAATGGCATGTCTGGCACACAGTGTTGGGGCAAGGGTCCATCTGACCACTGATACCTGGTCTGCAAAGCATGGTCAGGGCAGGTATATCACCTACACTGCGCATTGGGTAAACCTGCTGACGGCTGGCAAGCATGGAATGCATGGCTCTGCAGAGGAGTTGGTGACACCGCCACGACTTGCAGGCAGGCCTGCTGCCACCTTCTCTACTCCTCCTACTCCATCCTCTTCCATAACCTCCTCGGCTGAGTCCTCTTCTGCTGCTGCGTCTTGCTCCACATCAACGGCACCCCCCCAGCTCCCCAGGTACTATTCCACATCCCGGATACGGCAGTGTCACGCCGTCTTGGGGTTGACTTGCCTGAAAGCAGAGAGTCACACCGGACCAGCACTCCTGTCCGCCCTGAACGCACAGGTGGATCAGTGGCTGACTCCACACCAACTGGAGATCGGCAAAGTGGTTTGTGACAACGGAAGAAATTTGTTGGCGGCATTGAATTTGGTCAAGTTGACACATGTGCCGTGCATGGCACATGTGTGTAATCTGATCGTACAACGCTTTGTGCATAAGTACCCAGGCTTACAGGATGTCCTGAAGCAGGCCAGGAAGGTGTGTGGCCATTTCAGGCGTTCCTACACGGCCATGGCGCACTTTTCAGATATCCAGCGGCGAAAAAACATGCCAGTGAGGCGCTTGATTTGCGACAGCCCGACACGTTGGAATTCAACACTCCTAATGTTCGACCACCTGCTCCAACAAGAAAAAGCCATTAACGAGTATTTGTATGACCGGGGTGCTAGGGCAGCCTCTGTGGAGCTGGGAATTTTTTTGCCACATTACTGGACGCTCATGTGCAATGCCTGTAGGCTCATGCGTCCTTTTGAGGAGGTGACAAACCTAGTCAGTCGCACCGAAGGCACCATCAGCGACATCATACCATTTGTTTTCTTCCTGGAGCGTGCCCTGCAAAGAATGCTGGATCAGGCCGTAGATGAGCGTGAAGAGTCAGAGTTGTGGTGACCATCACCACCAGAAACAGCCTTATCAGCATCGCTTGCTGGACCTGCGGCAACGCTGGAGGAGGATTGTGAGGAAGAGGACTCAGAGGAGGATCGTGGCTTTGAGGAGGAGGAGGAAGACCAACCATAACAGGCATCACACGACCACGCCGGCAAGGACAGGACGCTTTACAGATGTGTTGTTGATGGAGGACATGCAGAGCTTTTTAAGTCCTACGCATCGCCACAGCCCTTCTGGGTCCACCCTCAGAGAACGACTCGACCGACAGGTAGCAGACTACCTAGCCTTAACTGCAGATATCGACACTCTGAGGAGCGATGAACCCCTTGACTACTGGGTGTGCAGGCTTGACCTGTGGCCTGAGCTATCCCAATTTGCGATAGAACTTCTGGCCTGCCCCGCTTCAAGTGTCCTGTCAGAAAGGACCTTCAGTGCAGCAGGAGGTATTGTCACTGAGAAGAGAAGTCCCCTAGGTCAAAAAAGTCTAGATTACCTCAACTTTATTAAGATGAATGAGGGATGGATCCCAAAGGGACTGACAGTGGGCGATACATTCGACTAAAAAATGCCTGATGAGGGAGACGTAACAGGGATTAAACTGATAAGAATAGTACTACTTAACACACCACTCCTATCTGGTGGCACATTAGATTGCACGCGCAGTGCCCCAAATTTGAAGTAGGAGGACCGACCAAGCATCTTTTTCCATCTCCCAGTTCCTAAAATCAATGCCATATACACGTCCCCTGATAGGGGACGTAACAGGGATTGAACTGATAGGAATAGTACTACTTAACACACCTTATAATAACACAGAGAGGCAACACAGAGAGAGGAGTCTGAAGAAGAGGAGTCAGAGGAGGAAGGTGGCTTTGAGGAGGTGGAAGACCAAACACAGCAGGCGTCCCAGGGGGCTTGTTGTCACCTTTCGGGGACCCTTGGTGTTGTACGTGGCTGGGTGGAGGAAGAGAACTTCAATGACATCAGTGAGGACAAGGAACGGGACATGGCTAGCTTGGTATCCAACCTTGTGCAAATGGGGAGTTTGCGGTTGTGCAAATGGACTGTTTGCGGTTGTTTGTGGTGCGTTAAATGGGGAGTTTGGTCTGTCACTGTGAAGCGGGCGTAACCCTTACACTACCTGATCGATACAACATCATACCTGATGTTTTAAAGCACGTTATTCCAAACAATTTAGGAATGTTAGGTGATTTATGCCCTTTATAGATTAAAGCAGACTCTGCATCAACTATGTAATTTTCCATGGGAGTTTTGCCATGGATCCTCCTCCGGCATGCCACAGTCCAGGTGTTTGTCCCCTTGAAACAACGTTTCCATCACTTTGTGGCCAGAAAGAGTCCCTGTGGGTTTTAAAATTCGCCTGCCTATTGAAGTCTATGGCGGTTCGCCCGGTTCGCGAACATTTGTTCGCGACATCTCTAAACAGGACCTGTTGTCTGATTGACAGCCTGGTGTGGGGGGGCGTAACAAGATGAATTTAAAAAAGACAAATTTCGAATGAAATCTGCACTTTTTATAAAATATATGACACATTCTATTCAGATACCGCACTTCAGGAAGCTAAAGTATATTGTGTTTGTTGAGGGGCTCTTTAAGAGAGCACAGGAGTCCTGTATGGGAAAATCGCTTGCATTTACTCTGTGAGCTGTCCGCAGTGCTGAAATTCTAGTTATAATACATTGGACATGCTGAGATCTCAGTAAGCAGAGCTGTACATTTCCAAAAATCTCTCCACGATTGCAGCATTGGGGGAAGTCATATTACCATATTATTGGAATACTGTGGTTGGTTACTGTTTTTATGTGAAATAATAGCTTTGTTATTTACATAACAAGGGATGGGTTCTTAGAGCTAAATATTTGACATTGTTCCCCTGCCAAATCCCAATCACACACAGGCCCCCTGTAACAATAGTCAGTTTTTTTTGCAAGGGGTTTGCACCTATCCCATAATGAGTGGCTGGTTACTATAGATATTGGAAGCATAAAATGCTGAGAAAAAAGGTCTCACGATATCCCAGAAGACTGTTTTGACAGCCAGGTTTAGATGCTGATAAACTGTTAAATGTGACTGACTGTCACAGGATGCTCGTGGGTGAGACTCTGTGTTAGTGAGTGACAGTAAGAGAATTTGCAGAGATAACAGCGCAATCAGAAAGAGCAGGTCTTACGACTCAAAGGCTGTCACTTGCAAACAGCTCCCCAAACAACGGCGGGCTACGGAATAAGAACATCACTGAAAAAAATACTAAGTATTAAATTAGGAACTTCGCTGTAGCTTGGTAGTAATATTACAAAAACATGCACAAATAAAACACACTAAAAACAAAACACACAAAGACTATGAGATTTATTCTCTGAACTGCAGTGAACTGAAATTTGAATTGTTAAATAAAGGCTATTTAGCTATTTTTGCAATTTGTTTTTTTTAATCACTAAAATTCACAGAGTTATTCACTAAAGAAATGTTGGAAATTTAAAGTAAATTTAAAATTTTATTTCGAAATATTTAGTTCATAGCGTAGCTGATTTGGAAAATTGTTTACATTTTACAAAGGTTGTTAGTTCTGTGCAGTCTGAACCTAATGCTTAAAGGGACATTGTCACTTCTCGTGATTTTTAATATTATGTTTATTTATCCCTATATTTAAGAATTATGCATTTGTGAGGTGAGAATTTTTTTTAAATTAAATGTAGAAATCTAAACTTTATCCTTCAAATGGTTGTCTCCATCTTGGTTCCCTGTCAGTCATGGTTATAAGCTCTGCCCTTTGCATCTGTCTGTGAGCATAGAGAAGAGAGGAGACACTGAACAATGTATCGATTTCTCCTCCTTATTTGCAAAAATTGTCCTTGCTTTTGCCTACTATAAAATGGATGATGACCTAAATCTTTAATATAAATATAAACAGATATAGATAATTACTTGAAAATAGGTTTGCAGAAGTTTTTAGTGATTTTCAATCTTTTATTAAGGGGTGTAAATCCCTCTGGCACATGAACTGAAACCGAGCATGTGATAGAGCAGAGGTAAGCAATCTTTGGCAATCCATATGTTTTGGACTACATTCCCCTAGGTGCTTGGACAGCATCGTTTCTGTAATAGCATTATTGGAGATATAGTCCACAACAACTGCAGTGCCAAAGATTGCCTACCCCTGTGATAAAACATCATGCTAAAAAATATATTTGTGGGTTTTTTTCTCTGAAATTTAGGAGTTAAATCACTTTTGTTTCTGTCCATGTAACCCTAGCCACACCTCGCCTGGCTGTGACTGACACAGCCTGCAGGTAAACAAAAGGGTTTCATTTTCAATCAGATTTTAACTTGCTGTAATAAAATTTCTCTGTTGCTGTCACTTGTCCTGTATTTACACACAGGAGGCTACTGTAGGGTCTAGAAGGCTATTAACAGAGAAGGAGATAAGAAATTCTAAATTAAACAGACTGTGCAATAAAGTAAGTTTAAGTCACATGCACGGAGGTGTGACTAGGGCTGTATAAACAAAGTAATTTTACTCCTAAATGGCAGAGGATTGAGCAGTTAGACTGCATGACTGCATGACTTATAGTTGATTTGATGCCTGTAGTGTCCCTTTAAGGGTGATGATAGTTCCAACCTGCAAAGTTGCATAAATCGGACTGTGACATGCTAAGAAGACTTTGTATAATACTGAACAGTGTCAGTAGGGAGACTCTAAAATGACAGGTAAACTCTGATTCTCTTTATTTTACTCAGTCTGTACAGGCAGTGGATATAATTATAATAGCTAGCCATGCATGGGTTGGTTCTAAGATTGAGGGTATTAACTCTAAGAGGTGCCAGACAATATGAAAGTGAAAAAAAAATATATAACCCACATTTCATCACAAATACTGGTACATTAATCATCTTAAATTGATGGGTTTTGTGAAAATGAACCCCTTCTTGACAAATGCAGTCACATGAAGAACAACCAGGGTCTTAATGGTCGTGACAGCAGCCGAGACCTGGAGTTCTGCCTGCCACGACAGGCCCAGGCCAGTAGGAGGCCCCGCTTGCAAAACTGGACAGGATTGTATTGAACTAAAATGTTAGGATGACAAATTGTGTCTATAGCTCAGTTAGGATATTTTATAAAAGCATATCGAGAAATGAAATATCTTGCACCAATACGGTCCTTTGTTGCTGTCACTGTATCCCTGTGATGCACTATGAACAGGCATATTCCATTTCAAATCCTAGGCTGAATGTCGGGGTGCTCCTATCTTAAGTGAGCACATGACCCAAAAGGGGTTACATGAAATAATTAGACTTAGGGAACCACTGAGGCAGAGTGAAGAGGATTTAAACAACACACCCTCGCCTGCATTTTGGTTGAGTTGCTACTATCTCGCGGCTTGCACACTACTGAATTTATAATACATACAGTTCAGATCATGAAAAGGCATTAAGGAATTGGAAAAGGGCCAAAGAATGGCATCAAAATTAATAAAGAGGATTAAATGATGAACTCGACAAAGAAAGCACAATTTCTTCAGTGAAGAAAAAAGGCGCCCAGGAAATTATTACCATGTATCGATAAAGTGACCTCTCAGGGGACCTGATCATCCCAAAGAACATGCAAACTAGAGGACATTACTTAATAATGCTAAATAAAAGGCAGTGGGGTTATCTTTTGGATTAACAAAGACATAGATAGATAGATAGATAGATAGATAGATAGATAGATAGATAGATAGATAGATAGATAGATGGATGGATGGATGGATGGATGGATGGATGGATGGATAGATAGACAGACAGACAGAACTATAATCATGAGCTTTACACTCAGTAAGTAGAGCTACAGATAGACAATATAAAATATTTAGATGAATTACTCGTGCCTGTAGCTGAAACAGATACATGAATCAATTAATAGATTTACTTGCATTTTAATATAATGTGCAATTAATTGCCCCTTCAGTAATTACATTAAAAGTTTCAGAATTTACAAAAAGTAAACACATTTAGAGATTTGACTTAGACCTTACGAAACGTACTGATTACTCTGTCTTATTTCGAAATATGGATAAGCGCTAGGGAGCACAGAAGCAAATTTTAAAGTATATACCTGCACCTGTCGGGCCGCGTAAGACGAACAGGAAATACTTTATACTTACCATTCAGCCCAGCGAACAGCACCCTCTGCTGGTTTGCATTGGCCAAAATCATTTTAGCCATTTTCTTCCCTGCAATATATTAGATGCTGCCCGTTTCAATGGCGCATTGTTTATAAATTAAAATGCTGTGATGTCACGCCCGCACTTTAAGTGACCACGTCCTCCAGGTGACCTCATTATCAAACATTTCAGAGTCGCAGAGTGGACCAATCAGAAACATAGTTAGCCTGTATAATGCCTATTTGGGCCCTATTTCTTGCTCTATCATGGTTTCTGCCTCGATACACGTTAATGTTTATAGTAAGTCTTTCTTGCTATATTCTGATATTGACCATGGCTTGTATTTGACTTTGTGTATTTCTGGTATCCCGACCTGGCTTGTTTTGTGACCTTGAGTATTTCTATTATCCTGACCTGGCCTCTTTTTCCATTTATCCATATTTCTATATTCCTGACCATAGCTATTACTGACTTTGTCTTTATCTTTTAGTCCGGCCATTTTGAGGTCCGATAATACATCTATCTAGTACCTCTGTTTGTGGGATCTGCTACTCCTATAAGGTGAGAATTTGACCTTGTGACACTGATTAACCAAAGGCAGCAAACACTAGGTACAGAGACCCCTCTGTGGCCCAACAAAATTAAAGAACACATAAGGTACGGGAAACAGGTGGCACCTAAACAAATCAACAAAGTATAAAGTGCAAACTTAAAAAAATATGAAAGACAACAGGCGAACAAAGATAAAATATATAGTCCCAATATTCTTTTGATGGCCTGAGCTCTTGTTAGATCTGCCCTCAAGGTGGAACTATCACCACACCAGGGTAAGGCTGGTTCACAACCTCTTCAATAGTGTTCGTAACAGTGTACTTTCCCCATTTGTATCATTGTGCCCATTTTAGGCCTCTCCCTTACCCATTTTTGTTACTGAAAATATGTGATTTTTACTTTTTGTAAAAATGTGATTACTTATATGTTTTTCCATAGCTTCCCCTTTTAAAGATCTCCGCCAGGGCTCATTTTTGTTGTCTCTGTGATTTTATCCATAAACTGGGATGCCGGTTGACTCCCAGCCTCAATGCTTTTATGCTTATAACCATAAATTTGATCTTCAGTTATTACCGAACCCAGTCACAAGATGCAATTAGACTGGAAAAAATGAGATTTATTCTAATGCAAGGAAAGGTTTTTTTTTATAGCAAGATCAATAAGGATGTGGAATTCTCAGCCTGAAGAAGTGGTTTCATCAGTACATATGTTTAAACAGTAACTGTATGAATATCTGCAAAAACATAATATTCAGGGATATCATTTTTAATTTGTTGGGTAACGGCTTCTTGATCCAAAGAGAGATCTGACTGCCATTCTGGGGTTGAGAAGGAATTTTTACTAATTTACTGAAAAACTGGATGCACTCCAAACTGGTATTTATCCTTCTTTAGGATCAACAGCAAAAGCAGATGTGAGAAAGGCTGGACTTGATGGACGCATGTCTCTTTTCAGCCTATGTACCTATGTCTGTTTCTGCTGTTGATCAAAAAGAAGGTTAAAGGAACACTATAGTCACCTAAATTACTTTAGCTAAATAAAGCAGTGTTAGTGTATAGATCATTCCCCTGCAATTTCACTGCTCAATTCACTGTCATTTAGGAGTTAAATCACTTTGTTTCTGTTTATGCAGCCCTAGCCACACCTCCCTTGGCTATGATTGACAGAGCCTGCATGAAAAAAAAACTGGTTTAACTTTCAAACAGATGTAATTTACCTTAAATAATTGTATTTCAATCTCTAAATTGAACTTTAATCACATACAGGAGGCTCTTGCAGGGTCTAGCAAGCTATTAACATAGCAGGGGATAAGAAAATCTTAATTAAACAGAACTTGGAATAAAGGAAGCCTAAATAGGGCTCTCTTTACAGGAAGTGTTTATGGAAGGCTGTGCAAGTCACATGCAGGGAGGTGTGACTAGGGTTCATAAACAAAGGGATTTAACTCCTAAATGGCAGAGGATTGAGCAGTGAGGCTGCAGGGGCATGATCTATACACCAAAACTGCTTCATTAAGCTAAAGTTTTTCAGGTGACTATAGTTTCCCTTTAAAAAAAAAAAAAACGTCATTTTAAACAATTTCCAGTTGTGTCTCTAAATGGAGAAAAAAAAACATCTTGACTTCAAAATGATTCGGTTACCTGACATAGCAACTATAATATCCTTGGACATGCTGTTTTGTTTCAAAAAATATTTTTTCAAATCTGTTATAAAACAATATACAGATTATGATAAAACAACCTTTTTGGGCAGATTATTCAACATATTTATTTCAGTGCGTTAATAGTGCCGTGTGAACAAAGATCCATATTAGGTATCCCTTTAAGGATTCTCCTAGCCACACAATATGTTTTACTGCAGCTCTGAAAACGATGTCCAAATATGGCCATTTAATACAAGTTATGTATGACTAGAAACAGGAAGCAAAAATGCTTTAGAAGGAAAAAAAGATGAAACAGAAATGCAAAACCTGAGACTACAGCAATAAAACATTCCCATGTAAGGAGATTAAAATTCCCCAGAATCATTTTCGAACCATTATAAAGTCATTATGGTCGATGTATAGTGCAGGTGCAGGTGCCAAAAGGGCCGCACGCAAATCTTTTATGAAGCAATACAATACAATTCTGTTATGCACCATGTGCAGGGGGGTTGGATTGTAGATGTACATCATATTTACATATAGCTATTAAGACAAAATGATCTAGAATCATCACATTCTACCATGCATGCGCTGGGGTGTATTCTCTAAACACACAAATATAGCAAAGTAAAAACTAGAATTCAATGTTTAGGTTAAGAAATACATTTAGAGAGAAATATCTGAATCTACTGTAGTCACAGCTTGGCTATTTAAAGGGACACTATAGACACTGCAAGTGCTTCATCTCAGTGAATTGGTTAACGTGTCCCTTGGAGTCGCCCTTCCATTCAGCTTAAACCTTTTTTAGTGTTTTAAAGCTAAATGCGAGTCCCCAGATGCTCATCCACTCTGTGCCTTACGAGGAAACATTAGCCTGACCAGCAATGGGGGCAGTGATTGGCTGAGAGTGTCAGCTGACTGCTTTCAGCCTATCACAGTGCCTGTTGCTTGTATGAATTGGTATGACTAGAAGGAAGTGTGTAACCTCTGCTTTAGCCATACCTCCAGTGGGGGCTGGGCTGTGGGAAGCCATAGACCATTATTCAGTGTTAAACCACTCAAAAATGTACTGGACGGACTATGCCATGGTTTAAATTCCTGGTGTCATTCTGACAGCCACTAGAGGCGCTATAAGGGACTATAAATAAATCCAGGAACTGTATAAGTAAATCAATTAGATGAAATGGTTTTAGTGTCTACAGTGTACCCTAAGGCCTATGTTTTGCAACTTGAGTTTCAGTTCACTGTAGTTTGTTGTTTAGAGAATAAACCCTGTGTTATTAAATTGCATACCACCCAACAGTCCTGCCATTGGCAGTACAGTCCTGATTTGGGGTTCAGAGACCGTTGACAAACTTCAGTGGCAAGTTTAAGAAAATAAATGTTGATTTATAGATTTCTTGCTGCTCATCTATCTTGGTATACATTTTTTCAGTTCCTTTGACATTTCTGAAGTATTTCTAAATGGTGGTCGTCCTGGTTAATCTACTCAGATTAAGCCACGTGAACGTATTCCGTATAACTTTGGCATGATATACAGAGGATTATAGTTAATAAAATTCCAACTCTAAAGCGGATATTAACTACAAAGATATTACAATCCCATCATTTTCCTGTCCTGTTTTATTCATTAACAATAATCTCTTTGTCACAGATCTCTGTCATTCTATCTTTCGACACTCTTACTTTGCTTTTTACATTGCGACATTTATTCTGTTACGATTTAGCCCGTCTTTATTAGATAGTCATAAACGCCCTGTTCCAGCTTTCTTCTTTTCGTTTTTTTTTCCATCATTCTTAGACGAGGCCCCCCACCCCCCTCTCTGCAATGACTTAGAGCTCTGCATTCTAAGCTGTAAAACTACAGCGCTCATGCTGCCCTTTGCAGGTTAATGCCTTCATTTATGTTTTCAAACTCATTTTGCCAGAAATAGCAGTCGCCGCATGGCACAAATCACAGCCTGCAAACCAAATGAAACCGGGGGCAGTTTCCCTTTTAACAAAATCCCTGACACAAAGAGCGGGTTGCAGTTTAAAAATGACTGCGTGTCTCGGAGCTTTGACAACTAACACAATATAGAAGCAGGGAGGGGGCGGCAGAACCATTGTGACAAGTGATCATCGTGTACCCCATTCATTGATCCCCTTCTCTACCACACGGAGCTGTAATTCAAAGCAGGAGCCCACCATCGTCAAAGAGTTAAATGTATCTCGGATTTTGAACCGAGATATGATAATGTGTGCAGCGGATACGTATATGGTGCAGTAGTGATGTCGGCCGTTCTGTATTTATAATGACTGCATAATGTTAGCTTTGCTTGACGCATCGGGATGAGGAGAAATTAATAGTACTGAAGAGCCAACGATAATGTTTAACCATTATATAGCTGCATGGTACAGTCATTTTGCCTTTTTGGGGGGAGACGCTTATGACTTCTTCTTCTTTTGGGAAGTACATGAATTTGCTGCCCAGCAGTAGGTAGGATCCCAAAGATGCCATAATGGTTAGGTTGTTAGTTAATTTCACACTGGGAGTGCATGGATTCCACTGATGGGCAGGACTTTAAGTCGGGCTTCATATTGGGTTTGTCAGGTCCAGCATATTGTCCTATCAGTGGTAGAAAGAAGATCCAGGGACTCCAAGTATCTTCAAATGTATTTATTGGGACAAGTGAGACACCGCAACATTTCGACCCCTTAAAGGGTCATTGTCAACCTACACCACACCAAAAATAACAACCATTTATAGGACTATAGACCTAGACATATATCACTTATAAATATTGATGGGTAGAATGTGAAAGTGCTGACCAGCAGTATGTAGAATTCAAATGTTACAGGATGGAATGCAAGTAATTTATCAATCAGGAATCCCGCGAGCATACAAGGCAGCCATGTGCCAGCCACACCAAGAATAAATTATGTGGGTCCAGGAAAATTTTGTGAATTTGCTAAATCTACCCATAGACTGTTGGCGGCCCAATATGGGTAATACAGGGAGTAAATAAACAGGGTTATTCACCAACGTTTTTCACTATAAAACCGATGTAGAGGAAATGGAAGAGTATCTGATTTGGAGAACTGATTCTTTTCAGTTAATCTGATTTTACATTTTAAATTCATATTGAATTCACTTTGAATTCATGACAATTCTCAAAAGTGATTTTCACATTTTCAGGCCAAAATAGCCAAATTGGAAAAATTCCCCAAGTCAGCTATGTTTTAAGTTCAGCTACTTTGGCCTAAAATAAGAAACTAATTTTGCATTTACAATTTTCCACGCTTTCCTTAATAATGATGTAAATATAATAATAATAATAGTTGTAGCAATGTTTAAGGTTTTTGGTGTGTTTGTCAGTAAATGTACAGCGAGTGTGTTTTTATTGAGACTTGACCGAAAACCCCAAACACCTCTGCGAGCCAGCTCTGCGGTTATGTTACCATTCTCTACACCGTGTGTTTTATTATGGGCTTCTACGAAAGATTGCCGTGCAGGACTGCCAAGCGTCTCTTGCCAGCCAAGCTGTAGTGTCTGGGAGATCCTCGCTGATAAGGATATCTGTTATGAATTATTAAGGCTTGCTTCTGGCTTTCTGTATTGAAGTGTTTCCTTTCTCTTATAAGATAAAAAAATAAATAAATGATAAATACACCCACAAGCATATATACTGTTCTGAAGGAGATGTTTTCATTTAAAAAATATATTCAAGCCTTAATGAAGCAATCTGCTGCACGTTTTACAAATATCCCCAGTATAGCTAAAACACAGAGAATTAGTCACACAGTCTAATCTATTTTCCAATCAGTTGCTTCTTTTATATGTATTAAAGCGGCACTGTCATCGTCTGGGGACTTTGCAGGATTCCCAAAGACCACTGATGGTGACATAGCTGTTGGTGGTCCAGTTGCTGGGGGAGCAGGTAAAGATGAGATTTACTTACCTGAGCTGTCCCTCGCAGGTGCGGCCATCTTGTTCTGGCAGGTCATCTTCAGAAGCGCCCGGCGCCAACGTCACTGTAATCTTGCGTGTTCATGAGAGTACAGGGTCGAGGTCTATGGAGGATCCCAGAAGACCACAGGATCCGCCATAGACAGAGCCAATTCCCTACAGCTATTACTGGTGATGACTGTGGGGAGTGACACTAAAACTGTGCCTAGAGTCAGACGGAGGAAATTCTTTGTCTCCCTATTTTGTCTCAGTATATCTCTTGACTGGGATGGAATGTCAGTCAAAATAAGTATTTCATAAAAAATTCTATCTATATGAAATATTCATTTTTCGGGTGATGGGGGGCTGTGACAGTGCTTACGCTGCCATGTCTAGTTCAAAAATCCCAGTGCTGTAAAAGGGCCGATCCTGGCCTTTGTTCAAAGGCAGATTTATAAGTAAAGTTACTTGTTACTAGTTATATGACCAGATTCCACTATGTGGTCATTTATACAGGTCTAGTCACTCAATTGTGAATTAAAAGTGGAATCAAATTGAAATCACAATTTAGGGTAAATATAGCCAAACCAAAAAATGCAGGAAATAGTTTTTCTGATTTAGCTATTTTTAGATATTGAGCCTGAATTTTAAATTCGCTTTGAATTAATTTCATGATAATTTACATGTTATTGAACAAAACACATGCTTTATGAATAACAAGCCGAGGGGAGACCTGGGGGGGGGGGGGGGGGGTCTTACTTCATCAGGATAGGTGAAGAATTGTAAAGAGAATTGGCTATTTTAAATTTTGGTTTAAAGTCTTGAATCCTCTTTTTAATTCTCCACAATTTGTGGTGTAGTGAATATATCTCACTGAAGCTCATGGAGGCAGAAGAAAGAAATTGTAATCAGTGATCACTAATCACCAATATCCTGTCCTCAGACCCTCTGTAGAGTATAGAGCCAAAGACAGCATGAGTTACTTCCATTTCAGAAGGAGAATTGATTAATGGAAATTCATTTTTTATTTGGTCCTGATTGGTAGTGCTGACTGATTCAAACCAATGTTACCATATTGCAGAGCCAATTTCTTCCAGTTAATAATCTTGTTTTTTTTTATCACCTAATCAATCAATTACACCTAATGTCCTCAGCGGATGATGTACCGTTAATGATCATGGAGGTGAAGGCAAGTTTACTGGCTCCATGTTTAATTAAAGATGAAGTATCATTAAACTCCCACTGAACAAAATTCAGAGATAAATATCTCAACTGCCGTCTTGCTGTGATGTCTTCTAAGAATCGTAATATCTTAACAACATATAAGGGCACTCTAGGCATGCTCTACGCATCAACACAACTTAAGTACATTTGTTAGTTTTTAATCTAATTTCATGGTGTATTTTTCTCCACATTCAAATCTGTTTAATTTTGCTTTAACAAAAAAAGAAAAAAAAATCAGGTTTCTGCAGTATACTCCACCCTCTTGAGCCCCACCCCATCTTTCAACAAAGCAACTTCCTCATAAGATGTACTTTAAAGTGCATATGCCAGCCATCCAATAGGAAATCTGTCTGAGCAAAGTTTGCTTGACAAAGACCCTTTCAGGGGTCGAAATATTGCGGTGTATCACTTGTCCCAATAAACACATTTGAAAATACTTGGAGTATCTGGATCCTCTTTCTTCTACTGCGCAAAGTTTGCTGACATAAATCTAACGAAAGCCAATCATCTGTGTCTTGAAATGTCTTGAACTTCTCGATTATTATTTTTTTTTTACTGTTTTTGCAATAACTTTTTTTGTTATCCATTTTTTAACGCACCTTTACATTCACACAAACTCATTCTCCTTAGTTCTCCTTCACAGACATTCCCTCTCTAAATCTTGTTCGCTGTCCCATGTGCTCTCTTCACACATTCTCAGTGACTAATGAGTTCAATATTCTAGGCTCTAGCAGCTGTCAACCTACACCTCTTACCAAGTCATGTGAAGCCTAAGGTCAGAGGCCAAGTCTTCTCCTGCAGATTACCGAATGCCTTCACATTCTATTGCAGAGCGCCCATGTAAAATGTGAAACCTTAGCAAAAAAGCCAACAACAAACAAACAAACACACTGTATATATACATAAATATGATCATATGAGCTTGTTTGTTGAAAGACTGAAAGCTGTGCTGGCAACAATGCAGGGGTAAGCAGAAAAGCAAATATTAACAAATGGAAAATTGTTCATAATAATTACCTTTCACAATACTTGTCACTTAAAAAA
This sequence comes from Pelobates fuscus, assembly GCF_036172605.1. Classification (NCBI taxonomy): domain Eukaryota; kingdom Metazoa; phylum Chordata; class Amphibia; order Anura; family Pelobatidae; genus Pelobates; species Pelobates fuscus. The sequence goes on along the minus strand of NC_086325.1, from coordinate 144,781,358 downwards.
AAAAACTTATATTCATTACTACATTAAAAGAAAAATAAATATATATATACTACATCCACCTTCCTACTCATTCATTAATTTAACTTATATACCAAGTGTAAAATGTTCTGTAATTAACTCCTAACCATGTCAATAATGCCTTTATTCCTCACCAAGCTACCATTACTATCTATATCTCCTCCAATATTCCACACCCATCAACTTCAAATTACCCTCTGCTACCTTCCGTTGCAACTTCCATTATCTTCTTCAGATTGTAACCTCAGTGGTCACCTTGCTAATTACTGTGAATAGAAATGCTAGATTCTTTTTTAAGTTCATACACAGCTCCCGCTACTCGTTTGACATCTGTATGTGCAATTACCTATTGTTCTGCGTGTGACAATGAATATGTATATAATTGCTATGAGGGTTATTTACGTGTAAATTGCGGGGAAATCACAGTTAATTCAAATTCACTTTGAATTCTTGTCAATTCGGCCTTTAATGAATAACTCTGTATGCAGGTATACATAATAAAACAATCCATGTTATATTCTATGATTCTGCTGCATGTTACCCTGTTTTGTTTTGAGAGGATGCTTTAATAGTTATTGCCATTGGGTGGCGCTATTTTAAAATCGCATAGGCTAGTGGTCACAAGGGTTAGATGGCAGCTCTTGGAATATTGACTCACCGATCTCTTGCTGTTTATTTTCGTCTTGTTATACCCTGTCCTAATACTGCTGTGTTGTTCGTCTTGACTCCCCTTGATGTCACGTGTCCTACTGTGCATGTAGTGTCTTCTGACCTTCTTCTTTGATTCCTTGTGTTTAAAAAGATACTCAAGGCACTGGTACAGGTTACTGGCAATGTGCAAGTCGATTATACTAATTCATTAAACTCATGAACATTAAATGTACATGGATAAAATGTATAAATATTGGCATCATGTTACATGGTCGGTCCTGGGCTCTGAGCTACAATTGCTATGCAAACTGTCGGCAATACAAGCGACCAACTTGATTAAGCACACGTCACAATTTTTGGGGATCACACAAAACTTGAATATGTATTTTTTTGCACACAAAAAAAAAAAATTGGATTTAGGATTTTTCATGCATCATAATTTCCGTTCTGTTCTTGATTGCTTTGTCTGTGAGAAAAATTAATTCTTATTCTGCGACCAACATCACTCACTGCCATTGTATTTGACCACGTAATACGCGAGAAATTCCGTCATTCCTTGATGTTCAGTGTAACATTGATGTGTGCTACATTTCTGTATGAAGCAGAGTCCACTCCTTTTTCAAACTTTTTCACGGATTTTTCATGGAAATTGCACGTAAAAAATGCACTCAATTTAAAAACCACACAAAATGCAAGTTATGCATTTAAACATCTGATACAAAGTACAAGTTATATGTTTTTTGTTTTTTTTTTTGCGATCAGTTCTAAATCTCTCGGACGTGTTTATATTAATAATATTCAAATGACTGTGAGTGTCCTTTTCATTTTACAAAACAGTTACATGAAGTTCCCTTAGTATCGCATGCCAATGTAACGCTGGCAGGAGTTTCCAATCTTTACAGTAATATGGGTTGGATTTGGGCCAGGTCTTTAACCCTTGCTGGTTTGGACAGGAATGAGTTCTTTGGATCATTGCACATATTGAAATCACATTGCTCCACTTGGCATTAAGCTTGCTAGGTTAGCCAAGATGATCACATGGTACAAATATTCTGCAAGGCATTTCTCTCGTTGCCACGGAATGGGTTCAAGCATTAGTCGTCTGACTGATAATCGCTAAATAATACGTGTTTTTGTAATACCCAGGTAAGCATGTTAATTGCAGTACCCTGGGACAAATTCCGAGGGATAATATTCTATGCAGCGATAAAATGATTGTTTTTTACTCAAATGATGAAACAACTACAGCTCAACGTAATGAAGCTCAGCTCTTCTGAAGTCAATAAAATATGTTATATTAACCTGGGTAACTACTATATCTAAATTAATCCATCATGGTTGATTGCCTCGATTTTAATATTTTCTCTAAAAACGCCAAATGAATCCATCATGGTAGATTGCCTCTATTTAATATTTTCTCTAAAATTTGTCATTTTGAGATTGGTGTGTACATGCATTTAAGTGTACTTTGTTAACCAATCTAATTTGCTTGTGGAAAGCAGTCACAGGTAGAAAGATATATAAACCGTGTAGCACTGGCCTTGGAAAAGATAGCGTGACTGAGAAGCCTTGCTGGGCTTCCTCTCCAGGGTATGGGAAACACGCAAGTTGACTGCCTGTTCTTTTTTAGAACGGAATAGAATGTGCAGTGCCTGGGCAGCACTTTTATCAAACAGCATCCTGGGAAATGCGGATGGCACGTGTTCAGAGGAAAAGGCAATCTATAAGGCATAAATAAATGTATAGAAAATACTGAATATTGAATATGTAAAAGGTATGTCGCGGTCATCAAAAAATGCATGAATGTGTAATGTATACACCAGCCACAAGGAACCGTAAAGAACCGCTAGTCACCCAGACTACTTCATCTCAATGAAGTGGTCTGGGCTCAGTGGTCCTGCCATTTTTAAATTGCAACAAAAAACATTGCAGTTCATAGAACACCACTCACATTTTTGTAAATATTTTATTATATCTTTTTATGTGACAACACTGAAGAAATGACACTCTGCTACAATGTAACATAGTAAGTGTACAGCCTGTATAACAGTGTAAATTTGCTGTCCCCTCAAAATAACTCAACACACAGCCATTAATGTCTAAACCGTTGGCAACAATAGTGAGTACACCCCTAAGTGGAAATGTCCAAATTGGACCCAAAGTGTCAATAGTTTGTGTGGCCACCATTATTTTCCAGCACTACCTCATGGGCATGGAGTTCACCAAAGCTTCACAGGTTGCCACTGGAGTCTTCTTCAACTCCTCCATGACGACATCACGGAGCCGGTGGATGTTAGAAACCTTGTGCTTCCATTTGAGGATGCCGCACAGATGCTCAATAGGGTTTATGTCTGGAGACATGCTTGGCCAGGCCACCTTTACCCTCAGCTTATTTAGCAAGGCAGTGGTCTTTGGAGGTGTGTTTGGGGTTGTTTTTATGTTGGAATACTACCCTGCGGCCCAGTATCTGAAGGGAGGGGATCATGCTCTGCTTCAGTATGTCACAGTACATGTTGGCATTCATGGTTCCCTCAATGAACTGTAGATCCCCAATGCCGGCAGCACTCATACAGGCCCAGATCATGAGACACCCACCACCATGCTTGACTGTAGGCAAGACAGACTTGTCTTTGTACTCCTCAACTGGTTGCCGCCATACACGCTTGACACCATCTGAACCAAATAAGTTTATCTGGGTCTCATCAGACCACAGGACATGGTTCCAGTAATCCATGTCCTTAGTCTGCTTGTCTTCAGCAAACTATTTGCGGGCTTTCTTGTGCATCATCTTTAGAAGAGGCTTCCTTCTGGGACGGCAGCCATGCAGACCAATTTGATGCAGTGTGCAGCAGATGGTCTGAGCACTGACAGACTGACCCCCCACCCCTTCACCCTCTGAAGCAATGCTGGCAGCACTTATATGTCTATTTCCCAAACACAACCTCTGGATATGACGCTGAGCATGTGCACTCAACTTCTTTGGTCAACCATGGCTAGGCCCTTTTCTGAGTGGAACCTGTCCTGTGAAACCGCTATATGGTCTTGCCCACCGTGCTGCAGCTCAGTTTCAGGGTCTTGGCAATCTTCTTATAGTCTAGGGCCTAGGCCATCATTATGTAGAGCAACAATTCTTTTTTTTTCAGATCCTCAGAGAGTTCTTTGCCACGAGGTGCCGTGTTGAACTTCCAGTGACCAGTATGAGAGTGTGAGAGCGACAACACCAAATTTAACACACCTGCTCCCCCTTCACACCTGAGATCTTGTAACACTAAGGAGTCACATGACACCAGGGAGGGAAAATGGCTAATTGGGCCCAATTTGAACATTTCCAATTAGGGGTGCACACACTTTTGTTGGTTTAGACATTAATGGCTGTGTGTTGAGTTATTTTGAGGGGACAGCAAATTGACACTGTTATACGGGCTGTACACTTACTACTTTACATTGTAGCATAGTGTCATTTCTTCAGTGTTGTCACATGAAAAGATATAATAAAATATTTACAAAAATGTGAGGGGTGTACTCACTTTTGTGAGATACTGTATATATATAATATATAATATATATAGTTATTATAGATATATGTATATGTGTGTAATCTTATTCTAAGTGTATTTTTATATTAATATATGTATATATTAATAAAGAAAATACACTTAATATGTATATTAGATACATATATTGGGTTTTATATGTATTTACCAATATATTTATTTTACATTTTTCAGCAGCAGGGAGACTGCCTGACAGCACAGGCAGTTCCCCTGCAGGCAGATACATGGACGCATTTTGTAGTCATGTGACCGCTCTTTCAGAGTGATAACATGGCCTGTGGGGGCCTAACTTGCCGAGCAGGGACTGTCTGGACTGTTAGACAGTCCCTCTAGACCGGGAGGAATGCCAATCGTTTAGGCTCGGCTCCTTAAGGGGTTAAAACATTGACTTTGATGTTGTGTATTGACTGTTCACTTGACAGGTTCCATTGTAACGATGTAATCAATGTTATTCACTTCACCTGTCCGAGGTTTTATTGCTGTGGCTGATCAGTGCATTTATATATTTATATTACCTTTTCAGCACTCTGTGTGGTATTTTTGTGTACTTCTACTACTTCTTGGGTCCTGTACCAGAGGCCTAGGAGTCTGCGCAGTATCTTAACTGTTCCTAGAACTGCACTCTTCTGTACAGCGATCTGAGATGTCCCACCTGGAATCTGTTGAAGCCACTCCACCAACTTGGAGTTCACAGCTCCGAGTGCTCCTATCACAACTGGGACTACTACTGCCTTCACTTTCTATGTCCTTTCTAGCTCCTCTTTTAGTCCTTGGTATTTGTCCACCTTCTCATGTTCCTTCTTCCTGATGTTATTATAATATATAAATATATGTATACAGCATGTACAGAGATTGAATTGTAAAATGGTTCATGGTAAGAAATGACTTTTTGCGTATTAAAGAACAAAATATACAATACATAAATCAAAGTGTACCACTATTGTGCAGTAAGTATAATGGAAGAGGGGAAAAAAAAACATAATCATATTGAAACCTTCATATATTTGACCGTATTGATAAAACCCGTGATACTAATATCTCGAGATTCCCGAGGGTAAGAGCTTGGGGTGATTGAGCTACAGATTCATTTTAAGAGATACAATGTTAGGGTTAGGTGTGCTGCGGATTTGACTCCTGGTAGGAACCTAGTACAATAGCAGTAAATTAGTTTTTTTTTTTTTATCTCTTTCTGCAGTTTTTGGTTTATTTGTTAGATTTCTGATGCTCGGCACACTCTGCATGGATCATTTGAACAAATAAGCTTTGGGGCATGAAAGTATTCTCTTTAGGGAGTACGCTCTACCTGCTATTGCTGTTCTAATAAACTGAGCAAAAGGAAAATCATGTGCAGGTTTGAGAATGTAGGAAGTGGGAATGATGGGATTGCAGAGGAGAGATGAGTTCCTTGATTCACAACACATAAGAGATATTGTCAGCAAAAATAGCTCAGTTTTTTGTTCCCAGAGATGCAGAGGGAGTATGGAACCTCAGTTAGAAGAAGAGATATCATTTATTGTAGAATGGTAGAAGACCAGTTTGCTTTTGAAAAATTGCAGAAGCCTAGCAATAACTTGGAGTTAGCCTTTGTTAATATGTGTCAAATTATGAGGGCATCTCTTAACCACAGAGGTTGTACATGGTACAGTAATCTCCGCAGCTGTGTAAGCTCGCTCCATCACATTTCTGCTTCATAAAGTAATTTAGCCCAGGTTCTGCCTGAATTGTTCAGAGGTTATTTCAAAGGCAAAACTGAAACTAAAAATGTTGTTTTTTTTTTCTGCTTTTTCAGCTAAATTCATTCATTTATATTTCAATGAATACGTAATGTCCAAAAAAAAAACTAATTAGGAAAAAAGTTTAGAAGAATCTCATAAACATGTTTTGATATTGTATGGCCCTCAGTAATGCATGAACACATACTAGCTGCAATTAAAGAATTGTGGGATATTTAAAATTTGCATTTGGTGCCAGGCTGTGCCCGGTCAGCATGGCTTTTGCTAAAAATCTATATGATATAATAAAATTCTGATAGGTAATGTTCAGTTGATGATAGGTAATTTTCAATCCATGACTTCCAAAAGACATAATTTACCAATCAGAAGTTGTCAGGCAGAGTTTCCACTTGGGAGCCAAACAAGCTATGCACTACAAGTTTCAGCAATGCCAAATTTTGAAAAATAATTTTCCATTAGACTTCACTATTCCATTTCAAAAGAATTGCACTTCATCCAAATTTTGAGCCGACGGTTCATCCAAATGATGTAACTGTCAATCGCCGTGTAACCAAATCATGAAAGACACAAAGTGGGGACTGAACAGGCCATTTAGGTTTTTTTTTTTGCTGTGCCAAAAACAAAAGACAATTGATGGTTAGGGGACAGCCAATAAATGTTGATTTTATTCACAGATTAATTAAGAAGTGACCACTAGTGGGAATATATATAAAAGTATAGATTTTTTTCAGACAAATTGTCTTGGACGAACCAAAGTTTCATTTCCATTATCCGATCCTCACAAAAATACCATCTGGTTGTATCCAGTTTCCCATCCGGTACTTCTAAAACTTCTAAAATGTTAAGCGATCTTTCATATTAAACGTGTATGCAATATTGAGTTAGGGTCATTGATTGATGGTCCTGCTGACCAGCATTTGAACTTGGGAGTCCAGTTCAAAGTCTCAACTGTATAATATACATAATCCCAGATCACACATCTGTAAATAGCTGTGATTTTTGATGATTTTTTGTAATATTTCTTAATTGCATGTCTCATTGAGATATTTCGGTTATTTTGACTATGTATTAAATTAATTAATTTATTGATGTATTCCCTTGGTGACTTCCTGTCTAGTAGAACATGTTAAAGTATGAACTTAAAATTCCTCTTTTACGTTTTTTACTGGGTTATTCATGAAAATTTGAATTGTCCGGAATTCAAAGTGAATTTTACATTTTAGGGGAAAATAGTCAAATCAGAGTAATCCTCCAAGTTCGATATGTTTTAGTTTTGCTAAAATGAGACAATCACTTTAAATTTAATACAAAGTTTCACCAATTCACGTTTTATCGAATAACCCTTTGAATCTCCTTTTTCTCTATGTGGTAGAATTCACCGACATGCCTTTTTCACTCCAAGATATACACTGCTCAAAAAAATAAAGGGAACACAAACAACACAATGTAACTCCAAGTCAATCACACTTCTGTGAAATCAAACTGTCCACTTAGGAAGCAACAATGACAATCAATTTCACATGCTGTTGTGCAAATGGGATAGACAACAGGTGGAAATAATAGGCAATTAGCAAGACACCCCCAATAAAGGAGTGGTTCTGCAGGTGGTGACCACAGACCACTTCTCAGTTCCTATGCTTCCTGGCTGATGTTTTGGTCACTTTGAATGCTGGCGGTGCTTTCACTCTAGTGGTAGCATGAGACAGAGTCTACAACCCACACAAGTGGCTCAGGTAGTGCAGCTCATCCAGCATGGCACATCAATGCGAGCTGTGGCAAGAAGGTTTGCTGTGTCTGTCAGCGTAGTGTCCAGAGCATGGAGGCGCTACCAGGAGACAGGCCAGTACATCAGGAGACGTGGAGGAGGCCGTAGGAGGGCAACAACCCAGCAGCAGGACCACTACCTCTGCCTTTGTGCAAGGAGGAACAGGAGGAGCACTGTCAGAGCCCTGCAAAATGACCTCCAGAAGGCCACAAATGTGCATGTGTCTGCTCAAACAGTCAGAAACAGACTCCATGAGGGTGGTATGAGGGCCCGACGTCCACAGGTGGGGGGTTTGCTATGAGGGCCCGACGTCCACAGGTGGGGGTTGTGCTTACAGCCCAATACCAGGCAGGACGTTTGGCATTTGCCAGAAAACACCAAGATTGTCAAATTCGCCACTGGCGCCCTGTGCTCTTCACAGATGAAAGCAGGTTCACACTGAGCACATGTGACAGACGTGACAGAGTCTGGAGACGCGGTGGACAATGTTCTGCTGCCTGCAACATCCTCCAGCATGACCGGTTTGGCAGTGGGTCAGTAATGGTGTGGGGTTGAATTTCTTTGGGGAGTCGCACAGCCCTCCATGTGCTCGCCAGAGGTAGCCTGACTGCCATTAGGTACCGAGATGAGATCCTCAGACCCCTTGTGAGACCATATGCTGGTGCGGTTGGCCCTGGGTTCCTCCTAATGCAAGACAATGCTAGACCTCGTGTGGCTGGAGTGTGTCAGCAGTTCCTGCAAGACGAAGGCATTGATGCTATGGACTAGCCCGCCCGCTCCCCAAACCTGAATCCAATTGAGCACATCTGGGACATCATGTCTCACTCCATCCACCAACTTCACGTTGCACCACAGACTGTCCAGGAGTTGGCAGATGCTTTAGTCCAGGTCTGGGAGGAGATCCCTCAGGAGACCATCCGCCACCTCATCAGGTGCATACACAGGCGTTGTAGGGAGGTCATACAGGCACGTGGAGGCCACACACACTACTGAGCCTCCTTTTGACTTGTTTTAAGGACATTACATCAAAGTTGGATCAGCCTGTAGTGTGTTTTTCCACTTTCATTTTGAGTGTGACCCCAAATCCAGACCTCCATGGGTTAAAAAATTTGATTTCCATTTTTTTTATTTTTGGGTGGTTTTGTTGTCAGCCCATTCAACTATGTAAAGAACAAAGTATTTCAGAAGAATATTTAATTCATTCAGATCTAGGATGTGTTATTTTTGTGTTCCCTTTATTTTTTTTTGAGCAGTGTACTTTGCGATCATTTTGTTTTAATCAGGGAATCTTATAAAAAATTTTGCAGAGTTTAATTCATGAAAAATGGCAACATTTCGTCAAAAACATCCATTAAAAAATGTGTTGATGTATTGAGGCTGCTAAGCCATTCAGCTAAGCTTTGTGATAGTCTGTAGCTTTGAATCTGTATGATGCGGTTACATTGAGTACGGTTGGTCCTGGTGGCTGACTATGGGAGCTCTGGTGAATCTCAATGCAGAGCGCGGCTGCCTATGGGGGATATTGAGACACAGATTTGTGCTTTTCATGGTAGTTCAGAGAAAAATCTGCAAGGTGCTTACAAATTTCAGCTCGGATCGAGAGGCACAAACAGTATATCATAGAATGTAGCCACCTCTGTATAATAATTCAGCTGTGCCATATTGCAAACGAACATGTGATAGCTTAACCCTTTTAGAGACAGAGTGATGCGGAGAACATTGTCCCTTCCATACTGAAAGATAAAAGAGAGTTCTAAATTAACCTCTTTACTACCATGTATGTTTCAAAATAAACAACAACAAGACATGTACACGTATACATAAAAGAATCCAGAATATTACAGCACAACATTGTCTTGTGCAGCCAACATAGCCAAATTGTAAAACAGTTGAATTGGATGAATTGGGTTCTAATGCCGTCATTTTAGTCTACAATGTGCCATTCATTTTTCAGGGATCTGCTTCCTGACCGCCTCTGATTTAGAAAGCTTCTGAATGAATTATATAGTTTTAAAACTAGAATATTTAAGATATACAATACATGTGAAAGATTTTTTTATTTTTTTTAAGCTGCGGAAAAAAAACTGCAGCAAATACAAGAATAACCCTGTTCAACTGTGTTTGTAAGGAATCTGCAACTATATTGGGGAATTCAAATTCCCAAACTGCCAGCACAATAAATAACCTTTGGATAAATGTATCTGCGCTACATACATTAAATAAAGTTAAATGTATTCAATTAAAGGAATCTGTCTCAAACTGTCTCAAACTGAACTCCAGGCTGCTATAGCACACTGCATACATCCCCGGTGCCTCCATCGCAGCCTGTTCTCTCTAATTTGCAATGCTGCTGCTTTGGCACAGGACATGATCTTTACAGTCTCCTGTAGAGTACAGAAGAATATAACATCCTATTAAGTCTTTCTACCCCAGGGAGACATCTTAATTGAGCAATGTATAGCAGGAGGGGGAGAAGTTTTAATGTTTTTGTTAACATAATGATTTGAAATACAAAATCAACCCTCTATGTATCTAGGATTGAGTTTAACCTTATGTGTTCAAATGTATTAGCAAAAAAAAAAAAATGTATACTCAAAGGATGGCTAACCTGAAAGTATATGTGACATATTCTGCTCCTAAATATGTATGTTGCAAGTCTAACATCCTAGTTATTTTATGGGTTTTTTTTTTATTCAAACTAGCATTAAATAGTACCAGGCATCCGGGAAACATTAAAAATTAATCAAAAACAGAATTTACCATACTTTGTACGAAGCATATGAAATCTTGTGTTTATGCAGTTGCCTCTCAACAGTCTGACTGGCTAAAACCAATATATTTGATCTTCACAAAATTGGGAGCGCTATTAATTCCCATGGTAAAAAAAAAAACAAAAAAAACCTGCATTTGCCGCATGTTGAGCTCAATAATTTATTTGAGTTAGTGACTTAAAATCTAGTGTCGGCCAACTTGTGAAAAGGGTGCACATATGAATCCTTAGACATGACGCGTTTCGCTCCTGTGGTACAATTGTCAGTATAAGTAAAGTGGTAATGTGCAGCTAAATTAGCACACAAAATATTAAGAAATGCTCACAAAATACAATGTATTGAATGTGAAACATTCCTAACTTCCAGCCACAGAATAAAAAAATGGAAGTGGTTCATAAACACCGGAAGACATAGTGGTTGATTAAATTATACGCTTTAAAGCAAGATAATTTTTTTTTTTTTTTTTTTAAAGCTGAGTATGATTTGTGTTTTTAAAATATTATTTTCTGGTCTGTTTAATAGAACTGAAGAGGAAGAAAGACATCAGACACTAAGTAAAACATATTTTACAAGATTTTTTAATTTTATTATTTATTGGTCTCTGAGGAAGTGCCACCAAGACATGAAATGCGTAAGCATCTTTCCGATGTCCCCAGATGTCATGTTGTCAGCTTGTTTATTTTTGCAAACCATTGTCTCGAAATCTATTCATAAACAGGTCTATGCATAGGACACAAGGTCACACATTTAGACTTCAAGAAATGAGATTTACTCTGAAGCAAAGGAAAGGTATTTTTTACAGTGAAAACACTAAGGATGTGGAATTCTCTGCCTGAAGAGATGGTTTTATAAGAGTCTGTATAGATGTTGAAACAGCAACTGGATAAACACATGCAAAAATACAATATTCAGAGATATTATTTTAATAGGTGTGATTCAAGGAGAGATTCAACTGCCATTCAGGGTTCGAGAAATACATTTTCCTAGTTTGTTGCAAATATGGAAAACAGTTCGAACCGGGTTTTTTTTTTTTTTTTTTTGCTTTCCTTTGGATCAACAGCAAAAACAGATGTGAGAAAGGCTGGGCTTGATGAACGCAAGTAATGTGTTTTCTACACACATTGTATGTGTATGTGTTTCCTTCAGTGTTGCAGTCAAGAGGTGCCCTTAGCACTCTCATCTGTAGTACTTAAAGCAGGGGCATACCTAGAGCATGTGGCACCCGGGGCGAGTCCTGGGTTTGGACCCCCCCACCCCCCCTCCACCCCCGCCCCCTCTCTCCAAAAAAAAAAAAAAAACACCTACTAAATTTTAGAAATGTGTTGTTGTTTTTTACATTTTTAAAAAAAATGTATTGAACAAATTTGAAAACTTTTAAAACCCCTGCCCCCTTCTACAAAATTCCTGCACTCCCTCACACACAGTTACAGGCAGACAGTCACACACAGGTACAAGCAGACAGTCACACACAGAGAGTCACACATATAGTCACAGGCAGTCATACACACAGTTACAGGAAGAGAGGTAGAGAGTTACACACACACACAGTCAGTTACAAGCAGTTACACACAGTCACGCACACTGTTACAGGCAGACAGTCACATATACAGTCACAGGCAGACAGTCATACACATAGTTACAGCCACACACACACAGTTACAGGTAGACAGTTACGCACACACACACACAGTTACAGGTAGTTACGCACACACACAGTTACAGGCAGACCGTTACACACACACACACACACACTGTTACAGGCAGACAGTTACACACAGTTACAAGCAGACAGTTACACACACACACACACACATATTTACAGGCAGACAGTTATACACACATACACAGTTACAGACACACACACAAGACAGACAGTCACACACACACACAGTTACAGACAGACAGACACACACAGTTACAGAGACATTCACACACACACACACACAGAGACAGACAGTCACACACGCACACACACACACAGTTACAGACAGTCACACACACACACACAGTTACAGACACAGTCACACACACACAGTTACAGACAGACATTCACACACACACACACACACACAGACACAGACAGACATTCACACACACACAGACAGACAGTCACACACACAGACAGACAGACAGTTACACACACACACACAGTTTCAGACAGACATTCACACACACAGACACACACTCTTACTTACAGACAGTGTGGGCTGGAGGAGTGGATTCCCTGGCCTGAAGTCCTTCCCTGGCTGGAACCTGTTGGGTGGAGGAGCAAGGATTTCTTCTTGCTGCAGCAGTAACAGCAGCTTGTAAGGGTTGTGTTAAGCCCCGCCCCCACTCACGGTTAGGCCCCGCCCCTAAATGGCCATAGCTCCGCCCCTTCTTCCTCCCGCTCGGCCAACTTGCTGGTCTCCGAGTGAGCTGTGCATTTTGTGCAACACCCCGGCTGCCATGGGGCACAGCTCACACATCCCCCATTAGTCCACAGACCAGGGTCATGGCACCCCCCTACCAGGTGGCACCCGGGGCACATTTGTTTTTGCTGTTGATCCAAAAGAAGGCAAAAACCCTAGTCTGAAGCACTTCCAATTTTGCAACAAACTAGGAAACAATTCCTTCTTGACCCCAAAATAGCAGTCAGATGTCTCCTTGGATCAAGCAGCTATTACCACACTAATTAGAAATTATATCCCTGTATGTTTTTGCAAGTATTTATCCAATTGCAGTTTAAACATCTGTATGGACTCTGATAAAACCACATCTTCAGGCAGAGAATTCCCTATCCTTATTGCTCTTACTGTAAAAAAAACTTTTCTTTGCCTTAGATACAATCTCTTTTCTTTCAGCCTAAATGTGTGACCTCATGCCCTATGTATAGCCCTGTTTATGAATAGATTTCCAGATAATGGTTTGTACTGGCCCCCAATATATTTGTCTCCCTCCAATCCTCCGGTACAATACCTGAAACAAAAGAATCTTGAAAAATTAAATACTGAGGTTCACTTATTTCCCCACTTAGCTCCTTAAGTACTCATGGGTGAATACCGTCCGGCCCCGGAGCTTTATTTACATTAATTTTAACTGCTTTAGCACCTTTTCTTGAGTCATCCAATCACAAGTTATCTGCAAGATTTGTGCAGCAATCATTTGCATATCTCTTGCCATAGGATCCTCATTAATATATATACTGAAGAAAAATAGTTTTTTAAAATTTCTGCATTTTCCTGGTCTTCATTAGCTAACAGACCCATCCAGTGTACCTACACTTTAATTTTTTTTTTTTTTTTAGAATTGATGGACTTGAAAAAGTTTTGGGGGATTGGTTTTGCATTCTTTGGCTATCAAATTCTCATTTTCTAGTTTAGCCACTTCAATTGTCTTTTTGCAAGCATTATTGGCTTCCTTAAATCGTATATAGGATGCCTCTGATTTGTCCGATGTAAATGCTTTAAATGCCATTTTCTAATTTTTTATCCACTGTTTTACTTCTTTACTAAGCCACATTGGTTTCAATTTGTTTTGTTTATATGTATTACCCAATGTTACATACTGAGAAATGTACCTTTCTAATATTTGTTTGAATAGTTTTCATTTATCCTCAGTGTTTTTTTCACTAAGGAGTTTATGCCAGTTGATATGTTGTACATTGAAATTGAAATTGCTGAAATTGGCTTTTTTAAAATTTTACTTTTTAGTATACCCCGCATGCTTTTGCTTTTTTGAGTTTATTTCAAAAATAACCATATTGATGTTGGCTCTAGAGAATTTTATTTGGCGATCAGCAGAGCCGCACTCGGAAGAAGCATCATCAGCAAAAAAGGCTATTCCCACATGGTAATTCTTACTGTAATATCTGATGCATTTTGCCCATTAATATGGGAATGATATAGTGGACACAGTGGACACCAAAAAAGTAACAGCTATTAATAAAAAAATACAAATAAATTGCTGTATATCATAATACCAACAATAAAACATTTTAAAACCTGTGCATTTTCCCATTGATAAAGAGCACGTCAGGGTAAATTGAACACGGTATGTACAATATTTAGGATAATTTGTCAGCCGGAGAAAAAAAATCTCTCTAATTAAACTTACGCTTTGAGATTTTTTTTTTAATTCACCACAATTGGCTGTTTAGTGAATAGTCGCCCCAAAGCTGTTATGTGAGCTACATCCAGTGTGAATAATGACTAAATAGCTTAGCGCGTCCCAGTCATTTTAAAATTAATGGAAATTTTAGGGATTTACCACCCTCTAGTGCTCCAGCCTCTCTGCTCCTCCGTTTAATACTCTGCACAATGAGGCAAGCACAGAGGACAGACCATAGAGGAGGACAACCTCTTTATTATAACAAAAAGCAAACAATCAAACAAAGCCATTCAATCTCATTACAGATTATCTTCATTGCCTAAAGTGTCCTAAATGGATTACATGCTTCTGCAGCTGTAGCCGGAGTAGATACAGTATGTTTGCATGGGAGAGAGAATATTGACGGGAAATGTATCTGCCTACATGTGCTGGAAATCTAATTGTCACGAGCAATGTGGGCCCTCTTCTCTGGGTGTTTGTTTCTGTACATTATCTTGCGAGCGCATCCTTTGGGAAGTGTGACACAGAAATAGGGGTTTACAACAGATTCAGGCGATGAAAAGTATTAGCGGATTCACTGCAGGAAATAACCATGATTTTTTTTTTTTTGATTTTTTTTCTTTAACCATTTGTAAAATTTAAAATATTCCAAGGAAAAACGTATTTCTAGATGAACATATAAAAATCAAGAAAAAAAAAAAATTACAAAAAATAAATAAGCTGCAGACTAAATTAAATTTAAAAAAAAAAAAAAAAAACGTTTTATTCGTATACTTTCCAAACTAGAAATTAACATCAAGGGTGAAAAAAAATAAAAATAAAAGATGTGATCACAAATGTGCTTTTTAAAGCTACTTGTAAAAAGAAAAGAAATATTTATTTTTTTTATCCATAGCTCTTAAACAACATTCCTTCTGAACAGTTATTGGGTGGTCCTGCACTAATTTAGTTAATATCAGGTGGAGGCGCATTGTCTATCTTTTTGTTCCTGTGCAAATTGTATTATGAGGCTGTTATAAAGATTATTCCTAAACTGTGCTTACATGAACATGCTTAGAGATGACATTGCTTGTGGCTTCTTTGACTTTTATTCCCACCACCTGTTCATGCTTTACTTCCTCTGCTACTGTCTCTTCAAGGTCTTCTATCTTTGTGATGTCTCCGTCCCTTGGGGAATTTCTCGACTCTTCTCTTCCAAGCCTCTGCATCTATCGCTCTCACCTTTTCCTCTTGTTTGCTATCCCAAAACCACTCGTTGTCACAGTTTTATATTTCAAATATTATTATCTGTCCAAAAAGACCAGAATCTGGTCATTTCTCACCAAATTTGTCTAACGAACACATAAGTACACAATGAACATTGTGTATTGCTGGTGTACTGAAGCAAATATAATGACAGCGTGATCTGTGTCTAGTCCTCCACAACTAGTGGTTGACTCCCTCCCCCGTAAATACAACTCCACGGTGTTGTGAAGGATGAAATTGAATGTAAGCATGTTCTAAATTCTCTTAGCTGAAATAACACATCATCTTCAAGGCTGATTACTAGCCTTGAACACTCAACACACCATATACCGAGATTTGAAAGACACAGTAGGTCCAGTAGATGGTATCTCACATCAAAGTATCTATGCCCATTTTATTTGCATCACCTCCCATGCACAGTAATGCCAATTGTAAAGCACTGAATTAATCTGTTGGCATTCTATAAATAAAGACACACATGTGAATATATAATTATATAAGTATTTGCAGAATTGGTCCCATAGGTATAACGTGTTATTATATAGTCCTCATGACTTGTCATGAGATATCAATCAGTTGATGAATATTCCCGTTGGGATTAACCTGATTAAGGAAGCTGTGATACATTCTGCTACAGAAGGGTCAAAATCTAATTCTAGATTTGCAACTGAAATAAGTCCCTGAAGGTCATGAAATCTAGCCTCGGTGGACTTACTATATTGTTGTATTGATCGTCACCTGCATGCAAGAACATAATGAAACACCTTCATTTAACTTAACTAAGCAATTCTGTCACTGAAATGGGCTCATTATGCTTCTCGTGAATAAGTATTTTTTATCACTATGGTCATTGCATCCTAAATAGAAGTTTATTGGCATAATGAAGCATTTATAATCTAATTTTGTTGCCTTGGGCACCCAGGAATAATGGGACCAGCAATGAGTCGATTCTTTTCAGAATAAAAACAAGAAGAAGAAAAAAGAATCACGGGGCCCTTTCTAAATGAGGAAGAAAAGTGTCTTAATGAACTGACGGATTCTCTGTAGCATGTGTATATCAAATGAGGCATCAGCCAGTATAAAATGCCAGATGAAGCACAAGTGAGAAATGGAATGTTCTATTGAGGGAAAGAAAAAGTGTCATGCGTGGAATGATTATAATGAATGCAAGGAATATGCAATTTCTTTTTGCAATTATATCTTCATGCAAAGATCTACAGGTGTTAAAAAAAAACCAAGAAAAAACGAAAAAAGAGAACTCTAATTCGATAACATGGATTTGCGTAGGATGTCATTTGGTGTATGATATTTCAGCACCTCGGATAGCGACCCGGCTGACTAAGTTGGCTTCTCTTGTGTGATTCTCAGGGGCACTCATTGGAACGGGGAAGCAATAGAATACATTTTAATTGAAGGATTTTCGACAACTAGATGATAAAGTAGAAGAAAGGATTTGGGCTAAGGACAGTAGGGTACAATATTCCCTAGAAAAGCTGACCTTCATTTCACACTGAGCCTGATAAATTATAGCAGTACTTTCTTAAGAGCTCTTCTTTTATCCTGCTGTGCGTATCCCATCCCTTAGCGCTAAGCAAGAGACTTTGGATTGAGTGTTCCTTTTATCTGAGTTTTAAGGGATGCTGCTTTGTATGAGTTAATGGGAGCAGGGGATGGGCTTGCGCGTTAATGGAGTGGCCTTAATAGTGGAGAGGAGATGGCATAGAACTGGAAATGGATTTGACTCTAATATCTCCTTTTTAGTGCGATCCTTCTACTGAACCTAAATTCTAAAGCAAAGCGAGCTATTTATCTGTTTAGTAAATTTATAGGGGGCTGCTGGTTTACCATGTTTTGTGCATAGTTTGATTGAGATATTCTACATCTTTAATATTTAGCAGAAATCTGATCTCTCCAGGTAATTTTAGTAGTCTACCCTCCTTCTGAATTTCAACAATTACTGCGTGGAAAATTTTTCTTTCAAAAACTGATGAGAAAATACTGTAAATATTGATGTCATACAGCTAGCCCTGGATTCTGATACTATAATAAAATATATCGATTCTGATTGAAATACTCCATATGACAAAATGTTCATACAATCATGCCATTTCTTAAAATGTTTTTTTTTTTTTTGGTTTAGGCAATCTCATCTCTTGAATTTCCTACCCTAGTTTATTTTGCACTTGATATTGATTAATGACTCTAAAATGTAATTGGTTTTGTTCCATCACCTTATCTTATTTTGGAGTCCCTAGTTTTAAGACACTAATTCTGTATCTGAAATAAATGCTATAGTGTCAGGAAGAAACATTGTACTGAAAAGGTATTTTACTTACCTTTTTATACCAACACGCGCCGGCCTCACCGCTCCGATTTCATGTCTGAGCCCATCATGCTTTCCCATATGAAGGAATTGGGAGGCTGTTGCACGTGTGCGGCAAAACACTTCACTACGCCAATCAGCAACTCGTCAAAGAAATGCAATGAATCAATGCATCTTTATGGGGAACGTTCAGTGCCTCCATGCAGAAAATGGAGGCGCTGAATTTAGGTGCTGCACACATGCAACAGCCTTTGAATTTAGGTGCTGTAGGAAGCACCTCTAGTGACTGTCTGGGTGACTGCCACTAAAGGTGTAAGTAGCCAGCAATGTAAATACTGCCTTTTCTAAAAAAAAAAAAAAAAGGGCAGTTTTAACATTTAAAAGCCTGCAGGGACTGGCTACAGACACCAGAACCACTACATTAAGCTGCAGTGAGTCTGGTGACTATAGTGTCCCTTTAAATTGTGATGTAAATTAAACCACCATAAACTGGTGAATCAGTCAGCTCTTATAAAGGGCCAATTATTGTATTTTAACTCAATTATAGTTGAGGCTGCCATTATTGTACAATAATTCCTATAGACAGTGCGGTTCTACTATCTCATTAGCAGCGTAATGCAATACATGTTTTCTTGGTGTGAAAAAAAAGCAGGAGTCTTTGTTCGTTACTTTCTTTAGATCACTGGCATTATCTATATTGTTGGGGGTAGCAGGTCCACTATAGTATCTTTGTAATTAGAAAAAAAGAAAAAGGAAAAAAAAGCTATTTTAGTATCTCAATAGATGGTAGGTTTTGGTCATTTCATTGAAGGTTACTGATGAACAGAACAATTGTTTGTCGAAAGGCCAAGATCTTTCAGCTAGATTAGCATGTTGGAGTGATGGCTCCAAAGTAATCCTTGTAAAGAATATACTGACAGATTTATCATACGGTGTAGACATAGCTTAAGTCAGTGTGATGAAGAAGAAGCAGGAGCCGGGGGGGAAGCTATCTCTATTCTCATATTTCCGTTGATTGTAATCTACTCTTTTGATTTGCATACTCTTCCTCTACTGTGCACAAAACGGATCTCATACAGTCATGAAATGAGATGTAATTTGCAATAGTGATTTCTATATGATTGCATAATTACAAGGGTGGAGGACACAAGTCAATCAACATCGGATCGCTCTTGTAATACGCAACTCAAAGAGAATGAAATGCAGAGAAAAATGCTCTGCTCTTTCCGTGAATTGCCTTTAACTCCATAAACATGATTGGAACACTTCAAAAAGCAAAGGCACTGATGTACATATTGTGCTAGAAAATACATATAATGTTTTGATCAGAAGACTTTTGTTGACATCTTTATCACTAGAGTTATGTGCGCAGCGACTGCTTACAAAAGCTTATAGACTTATCAAGAATGCTACTGTTTTATTTTCTTACTTCTAGAGTGCCAACATATACTGCAATGCTGTACAATGGGTACATTAAAAAAGTCATGTGGCAAATTATGACAGAGAAATGTATTTAAATGGTAACAATAGGTGAGAAAGGTACAGCTCACAAGAGCTTACAATTTACAAGATGTTGGATATAATCAATCACACATAACGTATGCAAAGCATCCAGAAGGGCAGATAGAATACCAGAATAGCAGATGTCCGTTCTGTATCTAACTTATCATATTTCGGTAATATACGTTATAAGATTTGTATTGTAACAGTTGTGTAATAAGATAAAGCAGGATGTAGAAGTAGATCCTGTGATAGTAGAAGTCTTACATACAACAGATTTAACAAATTTAAATCTTGTACATGAAAAACAAATATATTCGAGGCCAATACAAAACTTTGTATGGAAATCTATTCATAAACAGGACTATACATAGGGCAAGAGGTCACGCATTTAGACTGGAAGAAGGGAGATTTCGTCAGGGGCAAAGGAAAGGGTTTTTCAGTAAGAACAATAAGGAGATGGAAATCTCTGCCTGAAGAGGTGGTTTTATCAGACTATATACAGATGGTTAAACAGCAATTGGATAAATACTTGCAAAAAAAAATAAAATATTCGAGGATATATTTTTTTTAATTTGTGGGGTAGTAGCTTCATGATCAAATGAGATATCTGACTGCCATTCTTGGATCAAGAAGGGATTTTTTTCTAGTTTGTTGCAAAATTAGAAGTGCTTGAAACTGTTTTTTTGCCTTCTTTTGGATCAACAGCAAAAACAGACACATTTCTCATTTCAGCTATGGATCTATAAAATAGTGGACTGCTGTAGGAAATGGTATAATATTGTAAGTAGATAAGTATCCATAAGGAAGTGTTTTTGGGGGACTTTTAAAAGTATTGGAAATTAGGTACAGTCTGATGCGCCGACGTTCCATAGGCATTGGGCAGATTTAACAAGTCACAATGGCCGTCTGGTGTGGAAAATGGAACAAAAAAGATTTCACTTGAAAATTAGAGACCCTATGAAGTTTAATATAAGAATTTTAAATTTAATTCTAAAGGATTAAGAAGCCCAATGAAAAGTTTGACAAAGGCATGAGTAATAAAACGTTTTGGTAATGCGGACGTCAAGAAGGTCAATCATGGATGGATTGCAATAATTAATTTAGAAAATAAAGTTATGAGCAAACAAGGGAGTTTCTTGGTGGAGGAAATAAAATGTATGATTTGGAGAGATGGAATTTCGGGTGTTAGAAATATAGAAGAATTATTTAAATTATTTAACGGTTCAAGGAAGATATAGTAATTCTTCATCTTTTGTAATGAATCTCGAAAGCAGGTTACAAACGTATTAACGATGAGGTAAGTGGATTTATGAGTCAATTGAACTGAAGATAGAGTTGTAAAAGGAGATGCTAATAAGGGAATGAAAGTAAATTTACTTAGCATGGGTCACAAGCTCAATATAAGGGTACTTGATTAAGTGTATACAATACCACAAGTGAAATTGTGAGCTGAAGATTCTATTTAAATTAAACGGATATGAGTCATATAAGTGTTTCTCTATGTGACTCAAATCCCAATGCACCAGTTTTTTACCCTAATGTCATTTGTTTAAGTCTCACACCATATTGTAATATACATCATGATGTATATCATTTTGACCTGTCCGAATTTCATGCATAGAAAAGTGTTCTGTATGATACAAGGACAACGGGGACGCTCAATGGGGAAAGTTAAAAACACATTTTATTGTCTCTCTAAGAAAACAAGGATATAACAATGAATGCATATAAAATATATAAGGAGAATTTATCGTCAATGCCAAACTTACCTTAAATAAAGTTTTCATTGAATTTCCACTGGTTACTGCCTGTTTGAAAGCCTAATAAAATACTTTAATTGAAAATAAGTAGATAAGACGAATGCATATTTCTTGGGGACACCATAGCTCGTTTTCTCTCTAGAAGGACCGTTGGTGAAAGTAGATTTTATCTTGCACAGCACTACGCCACAGTCTGGACACTAAGACCTTGATTTAATATTTTTGGATAAGCTCATCCAAAGATTTAATATTTTGATTTTTTTTAAAAATTATGTTTATTATATACTTTTTATATATTGTTGTATTTATATTTTTTATATTTTTATATTTTGAGAAAATCATTGCAAAAGCTTATCCAAATATATTAAATCCAGGCCAAATATGGAAGCCCCTGTCCCCTTTATATCATTGAGAAATATACTAGCTTTACAAAGGTCTCGGACTCCCAACATTCTCACCCGGCATACTTGACTCCATGGAAGTCATCCTAATGCACCAAAAAGGTAGAAAACAGAAGGGTGGCTAGAAATATGTACATTTTGTATGTATGTCTGTATGTCTCTCTGTGTGTCTGCATGTGTGTATCTGTGTGTGTATCATTGTATTTGTATTTGTGTCTGTGTATCTGTATGTGTGTTAGGGTGTGCATCTGTGTGTCTGTATATCTGACTGTGAGTCTGTGTATCTGCATGTCTGTACCTGTGTATCTGTATGTATGTCAGTGTTTGTATCTGTATGTGTGTCAGTGTGTGTATCTGCGTGTTTCTGTATTTGCATGTGTGTCTGTGTATCTAGATGTGTGTCAGTGTGTCTGTTTCTGCTTGTGTGTCTTTGTGTTTAAATGTGTGTGTGTATGTGTATCATTGTGTGTGTGGCAATGTATATGTATATCTGCTTACATCTCAGCATTCAAACGCCAAACTCCACACAAATACACCCATTCATTCAATCGTCAACACTTTATTCAGACACACCACTACATTCAAAGGAACACACTACATACAAGTAAACCAGTGCTTTCAAATGGCACTAGTACATAAAAACACACAGCACTACACACAATACACACCCTAAGTTCACACACACTCCATACAAAAATATGCTTGCATTCAAACACACAAACACTGCTCAGTGCTAAATACAACCGTGCAAAGATATGTAAATAGTAGATCCCCATCTGGCAAAGAATTGTGGCAATTGGACAACAGATGGGGATCTACATCTGCAATAAGGGGGTGGGAGAGAAATTCTTGGGGGGGGGGGACTCATTGGACACAAACTGAAAGAGCTGACAAATTCCTAAGAACTTGTCACAACTTGGAACTCCTTGGACTCCTTGGAACAAATTCCTAACTTGGAACTCCTTGGACTCCTTGGAACAAATTCCTAAGAACTTGGACACAAACTGAAAGAGCTGACAAATTCCTAAGAAATTCCTAAGAACACTTGCTGAAGAGTGTGTCCTATTATTTCTATTTTACAAAAAATGCAGATTTCAATAGAAATTGACACTTTTATAAATTAACCTTTTCAGACGACCTGGCTTTCAATCAGACAACAGGTTCTGCTACAGTGTTACTTCCTGGTTTGATTAGCTCAGTGAAGCTCAACTCAAGAGGCAGCAATTGCCCAGAGCACCTGCCTTGCAAAGACTTTTCACCCATTGTACAGCGCTACATAATTTGCTGGCGCTATATAAATAACAAAATAATAATAATCATTGAGCTGCATTGGAAAGTCTGTGATTGGACAGCCACAGAAAGTCTAGGCAGGGTTAGAAGGGGAGGACTTGCAAAGGATGCGGTTAAGAAATCAGCTGCATTTGCAAGCTGTTTTTAGATATACCGAATGTAAAGATGTATAATCTAATGCATGTTTTCATTGGGAATATATCTACTAAACAGTGATTCTATTTTGTATTTGGGCAGTGAAGTGTCTCTTTACCCTTTTAAAAATCATTATAAACATATTCAGATACCTTAGTCCATCCACGCCCTTCAAATTATTTAGCGCTCTTTTTTTCTCCATAGTAATATTTTTTAAATATATTTTATTTATTTATTTAACGCTCTTTAGCGAAGAACTGTTTCTTCTCTGAAAGTGACCACTTTTGAATACCTTACCCCAGGAAGTGCTTTTAAATTGCTCACTATGCTGTACATGACAGGTAAATTAAGTCTAAAACATATTTAAATATGCGGTATATCTGTTATCTTGGTGAAATCTCAAGCTGACTTGGGCATTTCCTATATGCTTGTATGCGCCCTTATGGCTACTGCATATTTAGCACTGGGGAAGTGGAGGGGGGGTGGGGTGATTAATTAATTTACACTACGTGCTCTGACTGTGACAGGACTTCTACACATACAATGTCAATTAGAAATCAGAATCCATTCAAAATTTAAGAAACATAGCCATACAGCTAACTAATGTCTAGTTTGACAAACTAAAGCTAAAATAACTCATCTTTAGCTTAAATATCACCATTCGAATTTAAATTTGCTCCAAATCAGATGTTAATGAATAAGCCCCCTAGAGGTATAGTTCACTAAAAAAGTGATTTGTGCTGAATTGAAACCAATATTGCAAAATTTGATGCCAAAATAGTTACATTTATTAAAAAATTATTTAATATAGCATTTTTAGATAATTTAAACAATTGTCCGTCATTTTTGTTTTCAGTTTAGCTATAGTGGACTTTTTCCAAATTCACTTTGAATTCCCAGCAATTCTCACTTTGGTGAATATCCCTATTTGTGTAGTGTTTTTAACGATCTAATAATAGTTATATTATAGACACAATATGACTCCTTGCTTCTTCACTCAGACATGTGCTTGGGGTAATTCTGTGTTTGTTTTGGGCCAAGATAAACAGGAATCCACTTTGCGGCACTCAATTTGAGCATGTGTGTATACACACAGCGCCACACTGAGACATGAGGACCGCAGGGATTAGTACCTAATGAATTTTAAACCTGAGTTCTACTTAAAGGGGTACTCTAGGCAATATAACCAATTCCTTTTGTTGAAGTGGTTATAGTGCCTTGAGTCCCCTTGCGCCATCCTTCTGTTCAATGTTAAACCACTTTTGAGGGCCCCCGGCAGCCTGAACCCTCTGTGCTGTAAATATTAGTCAAGTTGTGGCCACATTGCAGAGTAAAAAAATAAACAGTATAATATGTGTAGCATAAAGCATGTTTTAGAACCAGATGGTCAAATACTATACACTGCAGGAATATGAGCTGTTACGTCCACCGTGTGTTCTTTTTATGATAAAGATTCTGCTTTCCTGCAAGCTAAAATGTCTTTTGTACGCGGCACTTGTTCTCAAGGACACCTTTCCTCAATGCCACAATACAGTAACAGCACCATTTTGACTTTGCCAAAAGTCGTCAGACTGATAATCGTACTGATAAATGTCCATTTGTTTATGCTTTTCAGCTGGTATGCAATTTTTACCCTGTCTAAAATCTAAATAAAGCACAATTTAGTATTGAGATTGGTCACGTCAGTGTGACACATTTTTATATCCTGTTTCTCAATTTATTTTTATTATCATATACATTATTCATTGACACTTATTAGAAGCAGAAATAGTTCAGATGGCCTGGCCTCTGTCTATTGTTATGGACACTTCTTGGTATTATGGACTTGGTATTCTTGGTACCGTGAAAGATTATGGATTCCATACACCATAACATAACCATAACAGGAGTTCTCAAACCAGTCCACAAGACCCACCAAGAGTTTTGTCAGTATCTCCATTGGAATAAAATAGGGAAACACATTAATTCTGTTTTGTTGGTGGGCCATTAGGACTGGTTTGGGAACCACAATCATAATACATTGAAGATTGTGTTAGCAAGACTCACTCAATTAATCTATCAAGCCTGATCATCTGTCAATATATTTTCTTCTAAATCAATATATGTAAATATATGAACTGGAGATTATTGGATATTTACTAGGAAGTCTCTCAACTCATTTACTCTTAAATATAACCTGAATTTGTGAACATGCTCTTAAAAAAGACACATGCGCAGAAATGATTTTAGATCACATATTTAAACGTTGTTTCTTTTATTTAGTCCTGAATAGTGATGTCGCGAACATAAAATTTTCCGTTCGCAATCAGCGAACGCGAACTTCCGCAAATGTTTGCGAACGGGCAAACCGGGCGAGTAGACTTCAATAGGCAGGCGAATTTTAAAACCACAGGGACTCTTTCTGGCCACAACAAGGCCCCTGTATTTTTTTTTTTAATGTACACTACTGTTACACCAGATATGAGTTGCACTGGTGTGACACTGTGCCCTGGCAGGCCCTGAAACGCACACGTGTGAAGGAAACTGACTGCTATTATTTCACAGTCAAATTTATAGTTTTTTTTTAATGTACACTACTGTTACACCAGATATGAGTTGCACTGGTGTGACACTGTGCCCTGGCAGGCCCTGAAATGCACACGTGTGAAGGAAACTGACTGCTATTATATTACAGTCCAAAAAGTTTTGTTTTTTTAAATGCAAGCTATTGTGACACCAGATATGAGTGGTGGCACTGAGCAAGTGGGCACAGTATACGCTGTGAGCCTGACACACACACTGGCAGGCAGGCAACTGCAATTAGATTACACAGAAAAAAAAAAGCAGACTGATGTTCTAGCCCTAAAAAGGGCTTTTTGGGGTGCTGTCCTTACAGCAGAGATCAGATGAGTCCTTCATGACTGTAGTGGACACTGAATACACTAGCCTAGCTATCGATTTCCCTACTAAACCAGCAGCAGCTACACTGTCCCTCCTCTCACTAAGAATGCAGCTTCCTGGGGCGGGGCCTAGCTGCCATGGAGGAAAGACGCACTTCATGTGAGCTCCCTCAATATCTCACTTTAAGCAGCTATCAACAAGCAAATTTCACCCCAGAAGGGGATGACCCAGCAATGTTGCTCCTACCGGACCGACCCGACATGCTTAATAGCGGTCAGCAACTTGACAGAGTCTTACTTACCTCCGCGTGGCAAGTGTGGCCTGGTGCTCACCGGGCGGGAGAGGCGGACGATCTCCCGATCCTGGGATGCCCAGGAGCAGCTACTTCCCGGCAGGAGCTCCGTTACCCCCCCTCGGACCGGTGGGGGTTCTCCCAGTCCACCCCTGAGAGGCTGTCTGGAGCTAATGGACGCACAGAGCACAGCCGCCCAGGCTGACATACTCATCTGCAACTCTCCCAATATGGAGGCAGCTGCGTGTCCTCCTGGTACCAGCAAAGCATGGCAGGATATTGAGTCTAAGCTGGACAGACTCTTTAATCAATTTTGGAAGCAAATAACAAGCAGGAAGCCCCAACAAGCTCCACCACAGCCCCAACAAGCTCCACCACAGCTAAGCGAAGCAGTCCCCATTAAAATCCACCAACAAAAGGTTTCGAAGACGGGACCGGAGGCACAAACATAAATGCAGAGCCTACCCCACGTCAAGCACTCGCCTCCACCTTAAGCCACCACAATCCCGCACCGGAAGTGAAGCACCACCGGGACAGATCCGACCCCCCGACAAAACAAGCTTCCACCACCTCAAGCCGCGGCACTGAGCCAGAGACTTGCCTTTGTTGTTCCAGGTATCAGGGACTCCCAGGGTCTGCACCTGGCGCCCAGAAGGGATCGGATGAGCACAAGCAGTAAACAGCAGCCTGCCAAGCATGTCCCACTATAGCCGATTCTCCACACCATGCCTTTGATCACATGAACTGCTCTCTGCACATTAACTAATCGTAAAGTAGCAAGCGTTTAAACATGTCATTATTTCACCTCCTAAAGAGTTTATTGTCGTAGTTCCTTACATGCCTTTACCTTAACCGTTCATGTATTATGTTATTCACTAGTCTCATCTCATGGGGCGACTCACACTTTATTTATAACTAGTGGTGGAGCTGCTGATATAAATACACAGTTGATAACGTGCAACAGAGGCGGCTCTAGACTTTATAAAGTGTCACATATACACATTCCAGCACAGTTTACCTGTGTATGTGCCTGAGAGTGTGTCTGACAGAGAGTATCCTTGTGTGTGAGAATGTATGTCTCTGTGAGCATGTTTGCATTTTTGTCTGAGACTGAAGTGTGTTGTGTGTATGGCGGGTGATGGTGTGAGGGGGGTGATGGTGAGTGGGAAAGGGGGGTGATGGTGAGAGGGAGAGTGGGGTGATGGTGAGAGTGAGCGGGGGGTGATGTGAGAAGGAGGGGGGTGATGTGAGAAGGAGGGGGGTTGATGTGAGATTGAGGGGGGGTTGATGCGAGAGTAAGGGGGGGTTGGTGTGACAGTGAGGGGGGTGATGTGAGAGTGAGGGGGTGATGTGAGAGTGAGGGGGGTGCTGTGATGTGAGAAGGAGGGGGGGTTGATGGTGAGGGTGGTGAGAGGGTGAGGCTGAGGGTGGTGAGGGGGTGAGGCTGAGGGGGGTGAGGCTGAGGGGGTGACGCTGAGGGGAGTGGGGGTGAGGCTGAGGGTGGTGAGACCGGTGCTGCAGACTGGTGTCTGCGGTGGCTGGCCAGGCAGCAAGGAGGGGCCTCGCACCCGGCGGCATACCGGGCAAGCCGCCGGGCCCCCTCCTGATGTCAGGTCCTCGGTCAGCGACCGAGGACCTGACACAGTCTGCCCACAGGCGGTTTAGGCGGCCGCGAGGCCCCAGCCAGCGCGAGGCCTTAGGCGGCCACCTAAACCGCCTAATTAGAGAGCCGCCTCTGACGTGCAAGCTACACCCTAAACATGACAGCCATCTTTCACAACAATGTACTGCTATATACTCATACCCTCAGTGCAACTAGCCATGATATACGCACGTTCAGCCTAGCATGCTCAAATATAACACACTTCTGTCTAAAAAATAAAATAAAAAAAAGAATGCAGCTTCAGAATTTATCTAAATTGTATGCTGTCTAGGAGGTGGGAGAGTCTGGGAGGTCTGCTGCTTATTAGCTGGAATGTGTCTGCTGACTGTGAGGTACAGGGTCAAAGTTTACTCAATGATGCCGAATAGGGGGCGGACCGAACAAGCTATGTTCGCCACGAACTATTCGCCCACTAACCGTTCGGGACATCACTAGTCCTGAAATTAAAGGCTCTGCCATTGCTGGACTAGCCACTGCATTAAGGTTATGTCAAACTTCTTATTTAGCGTGACGATGGCTGACAGTACTTGATATGGTCTAGGGTTCTCTAGGGTAAATAATGAGGAACGTAATTCTAATTACTATGAAGCACGGTGTAGTGGTTGATAGTTTGATAGCCTGACTTCTCCTAGCACTGTTCCGTCTAAGCGACCTGTGTTTTCATTGTCTCTAATTGATGTTAAACCAACATAGACAGATAATGATGCCTGCATCTTGGACGTTATTGCCACATTATACTGTTTTCGTTAGCATTAGTTGTGAATTAAAAAACAAAAAAAAAAACGAAATATTTAGATTTTTTTTTTTTTTTAAATATCATTATGTGATTTTTCTTTGAAAAATGTCCCCTTGTAGCGTTATGTGGAGGTTGGGTTATCCTACTTATATTTTTATTTTACAGTTTGCATTTTGATAATGTAGAGGGGATTTATACTAAATTGCGTTTGCCTTCCACTTGAATGTCCTTATGGTTTAATTGAGTTTCATTTGTTTATCTGTGTTTTTAAATTGAAAGTTTCTCATGCAGTAACCATGAATATACAGACGCATAGCTAATCAATAAAACAAACAATAATTCCAGAAAAAGGACAGTAACATATTGAGTATCATGTTGAACTGTGTTTAATATTTTATAAATAATAACTGCCTTAGAGCCTCGTATGTATGACAGTCACAAAGCAATGATATATAAGCATCTACTGGACATCGTGGGCCTTAGATACATAATTTCTCTTGGAATTCAATCATTTTTCCTTAGAACCAAAATATTCACCATCACCACTTTGCATCGATTTGTCTTCGCTAGGTTTTAGATGGTTTGAGAACAGTCTGACAACTTTCCAGGGTACCGATGGCTGCAAACACATCTGGATTCTCCTTGGTGTAGAATCCAGTTGGCTCCACTGGCTAAGTGCTCGCTGGCTGAGTGTCAGCTGAGTGAAGTCAGCCATTGAATGCAGTCCTGTATGGGCAGGGATCAGGGGCGTATTAGCCGCGAGGCAAACAAGGCATTTGCCTTGGGCGGCATTTTCCAGGGGGCGGCAAAAAAAGCCGCCCGCAAATGCCCAAGGCAAATGTCTTGTTAGCCTTGCGGCTAACAGACATGCCGGCGGGCTGCTGGGTGATCGGGCGGCGCGGCACTGCCTGCCTGGCGGGCGGGCGGCTGGCCGGCGAGGGAGCACTTCCCCTGAGCTGTCTGCTCAGCTCCCTCGCCAGCCTCAGAGTGAGTCTGGGAGCCGGAATATGACGTCATATTCCGGCTCCGCCTCCCAGCCTCACTCTGCGGCTGGCGAGGGAGCTGAGCAGACAGCTCAGGGGAAGTGCTCCCTCGCCGGCCAGCCGCCCGCCCGCCAGGCAGTGCCGCCCGATCACCCAGCAGCCACTGGACCACCAGGGAGGAAGAGACACCCCCCTCCCCAGCATTCCCAAAGGTAAGGAGGGGGGTGTTAAATTAAAAAAAAAAAGTGTTAAAAATTAATTTAAAAAAAAAGTGTTAAAAATAAAATAAAAAAAACGTGTTAAAAAAAAATAAAAAAAACAATTTGTTAAAAAATTTTTTAAAAAAAAATGTGTTAATGTGTTAAAAATAAATTTTAAAAAAAGGGTTAATGTGGGTGGGTGAGTGTGTGTCTTTGTCTGTTAGTGTGTGTGTCTGTTAGTGTGTGTGTGTCAGTGTTTGTGTCTGTTAGTGTGTGTGTGTCTGTTAGTGTTTGTGTCTGTTAGTGTGTGTGTGTGTGTGAGTGTGTGTGTATGTTAGTTTGTGTCTGCTAGTGAGTGAGTGTGTTTGTCTGTTAGTGAGTGTGTCTGTTAGTGTGTGTGTGTTTCTGTTAGCGAGTGTGTGTGTGTGTGTGTGTGTGTATTTAGAATGCGGGGCAGGGGGGAAAGGTTGGGTGGGGGTGGCGCGGGGGGAGGGGTGGCGCGGGGGGAGGGGGGGCGCCTGAGTTTTGTCCTGCCTAGGGCAGCACAAAACCAGGATACACCACTGGCAGGGATTAGCTCAGCTAAGACTCCTAGATTCTCCTTCAAGTGAACTCCAGATGCATTGCAGGCACTCAGGTAAGTTCTAAAAAGGTTTGAAAAAATACTTTGGGAGCAGGCTGTAGTAATTATGTCTAACAATGGTTTATCTAGACAGAAAATATATAATTTACCTGTTTTTTTCCTTATTGTTTAATTTTCACTCTATCTGCAGGTATATTGTTCTTTATACACCAACGCATTCCACAGGCTTTACCTCAATGATCGATTTCATTGTTTTAAAAAGCTTACAGGTGCCATGACCCCATCTCTTCCAACCATACTAACACGCTATTACCAATAATCTACCTTTACATTGGCTTTTCCTATAATCTGCTCTCTACCCTACTGCAAATAACGTATGTGTTTATATTTTACTAGAATCATTTTGGAATATAGTGTTTGAATTCAATAATGCAATTCTATAGTGATCTAAACAAACAATGCTCTATAAAACAGAATTTTTAAAAAAAGCCACATTAAACCAAATGAAGTTAAAGTATACTGTTGCTTTACCTTCAATATTGTTTAATTAAACAATGATTGCATAAATTAAGCATACCATGACCTTGGATTACAGTAAATTTTTCAAAACTAAATGCCCTTTCTTTGATTTGTCAAAAAGGTTTTTTTTTTTTTGCATCACATTTTTTGGACTTTTTGAGCACAGCCTAGAGGACTGTAAGAATATAGAATGAATAAAAATAGTTTTTGGGGATAACATTAGGAATAATAAATAAAAATTTAATGTACCACCGCATACCCTAAACAAAATTAATTTTTTGTGTCTTTCATTCTACGAGGGGGTTTTTCAATAAGTGACTTATAGTAGTTTTACAATTAAATTTAAAATTATAGGACACAATTAGTCAAGCCAGTGCAGTAGCTGAACTGACATTTTTATAGCTATATTGGACACAATGTAACTTTTTTTTATATTTGTTGATTCACCGAAGAAGATACCACGGTATCCAAAGTGTTCCCCGTGATGTTGAACCATAACTGACTCGAATGCTTTCTACAATTGTGTCAAGTTGTTTGGAGGCAGGATCTCGACTGAAAATAACAAATTTCAACTCAACTTTTCATTAAAGGAAAGCTGACATTCTATTTTTTTAATATTATTATATAATCTTTATGTCGCCATATACAATCTTGTTTTTTTTTTTTTATTATTCAGGTATGGTCATATTTAAAAAAAAAAAAAAAAAAATCCCTTGTCTCCACTCCCCCCCCCTCTTTCTGACAGTGATATTTTGCAAGAATGGTTTGATTTTAATAATGAGAATTGGGTTAGATTACTGACAATCTAACCAAGGATGCCAAAAAATGTATGTTCCAAAGGAATGGGGGTTTGGAAGGTTGTTAAATAATTTCTTTAAAAATGTCAAAATATGGGGACGTGGCCAACTGAGAGACTGAGCGGACGTCTCTATGCGAGGCTCCGTGCTCGGAAAGCGAAAAAGAGTACTTTGGCCGAAAAATACAGGCTTACCAGCTACCATACTTCACCCCCCACCAGCAGACACAATGGGGCGTAAAAAAATAAGAAAGTTTAGCGCCCGGAGACACCCCGCCTTCAAGACATAAGACTCTCCTTTGACAGGCCCGTGCCACGGCTGCAAGCAAAGATGGCGGCAGAGGCAAGTAAGGAACAGGAGAAGTCGGAGGACTCCCATGAGGAGGATGAAATCCCCACGCCACAGTCGGGTGGGGAGTCCGACGCACCTGAGTCAGATGAGGCCCCCACCATAAAAGGGGACAAAAAGAGGCTCCTGCTGGACCTCAGAAAGGTATGGAGGGAGGACTTACATGAGGTCCAGACTGAGGTGGTGGTGGTCCACAATAAAGTCTGGGCTATAAAGGTAAAAGAGGCAGCCAGGAATAGCCAGATGCAAGAGACCAGGGCACAGATGGAGGGCCTGGCCTCACAAGTGCAGCAGTTACACCGCACAGTGACAACGCTAGAAATGCATCACAGGCGCAGAAATATACGCCTAAGGGGGATCCCAGAAGCAATAGGCACAGAGAACCTACTACAATATACACAGACCCTCATTGACTCACTGGGAATCAAGGGGGGGTCAACCCCACCACAAATCACCTTGGTGTTCACAGTCAGGAAATCCCCAGCGGCGCCAGCTGGAACCTCCAGAGACGTAATAGCGGTGACATGCGATGTGACAGTCAAGAACGCGATCATGACGTTCTACAGAACGCAGGGAAACATAACCTTCGAAGGGAGTACAGTGGCAATATATAGCGACATTCCGTTCCCAGTGCTGGTAGAAAAATGCAAATTGGCACCTGTGGCAAAGAAACTACGAGACCGCTTAATAAAATACCGCTGGGGGCGGAGGGATCCCTGGAGGTGACAGCTGGCGACAAGACATACACACTGACGTCGGCAGATGACCCCGAGGAGCTGTACAAACTCCTTGAAGTGCGTCCTCAGCCTCAGACAGAGACACCCTCCAAACAGCAACAAGCAGATGGAAAAGAGACAGGCACATACAACGTTCAGAGACTGGCCAGACCATCAGAGGGGGCTACATCCTGTCGTTGAGCCACAGACCACCTCCACACCACTGCTCCCGAGCAATGTCCCATCCAGCCCATATTCCCAGAGATCAACACAAGAGGAAACCAGGCAAAGGCAGGACAGCCGAATGGGTCTCCGGAGTGAACTATCTGCGACTATCAGCCAAAGCAGAGCATTACAGCACTGCCCATTTCTAAATACCCCAAGATAGTGGTGGTTAAAGGCTTAAAAATTACCCACCATTGTACATATATATAATGATACAGTTGTGTTTTACTCATAATACCCATATATAAAACGGCAAAGTTATGTCTTACTCATGAAAATTCAATAAAATACAAATTGGGAAAAAAAAAAAAGTCAAAATATATTAATTAAAAAAAACCAATTACATATAATAATATAAAGATTATAGCAAAATCTTGAAATTTCTGATATTATTTTTCATTGTAGCCTTGTAATATGGTGACATTATTTTTCCTTGTAATATGGTGGAGAAATACCCATCTTAAAATATCTATTAGCTAATGGAAATTGTGCCCCAGTAAATCGACAGACTTCATTGGTGTTATGTTCAGATACCATACAATATTTAAACATTTCTCCATTTTTGTGCACAATACCATTAAAACCCTTGTCCATCCCAAGTCCACATCTCTTTGCACTATTGCTATTGCAGTACCCTGTGTTACATTAAAAGAAGTGTGACTCTTTTGGGTCACTGGTTGATATAAATAAATTGTGTCAAAGTCTGGTGCATTTTTCAGCCCTTCGCATTCTACTATAATGATGCAGTAGGCACAATGTTAGCCTCGTTCTTCCCCTTTTAGCAATCAGTCATAACCAACAACTGGTGTGTTTTTCGTTCTAAGCCTATAGCTGATGGAACATTCTAGATATAAAAAAATTAAAGAAAAAAACAACAGTTTTGAAGTTTTTGATACTTTGAAACCAATGTCTGGCTCGTAAAATCTTCTACCATATCTTGTTCAAAGTCATTAAAATATGTTGTCTTGCCCAATTACCCTGTGAATGGCACACATACACAGCCAGTGCCATACGTATGCAAATTCCATCATTAACCTGTATCTGTTTGCGGTGGGTTTAACAGGTTACATCAATAAGGTATCACAGTTTTCATTTTGGTTAACCTCATTAGTCTATCGCGTGGAAACAGCGGGTGTTCCTCGTGTTTGTACACTAATTGCGTATACAGAGATACACGTAGCTCTTTACAAATATTCTTCCATCTCCCAGCTATGTAACAATTTACATAACGCTTTAAACATATTTTGACACTCACCATACATTTAAAAAAAAAAAGTACTCGTAGATCCTGATTATATGACATATTTTTCAGAAGGTGTTTTACCGGGTGTGAATACATTTAGATCTCTTTCATTTTCATGTGTGTCCTGTGGAGTGAACGCTAAACACAGCTGGAAGGGTACATATTAAAAAGATCTACTAAATAACCAAGTAGTCAATTATGTGCTCCAGGTATTTGGTCAATATTAATGTATCTTAACGTTTTTAGTAAAATAACTTGCCTGGTTTAAGAGAATTCTGTGTCAGGGTGAACCTATGATTCGATGCGCACATTGTTAATCTCCATAGCAGACCAGGGATTGGCTGAAAGACTTCAGCTACTTCCTGGTTTCAGAAAAGGATAGGTGATTGGTCAGATCATTGTGAAATTCTGTAAAAGAGGGACATTCAAAAATATTTATTTAATGCATGATCTTTACAATGCTTTAAAAGGTGGCCTAGATCCACACTGGAGTATCTATTTAAACGTAGTTATTATAGGTTTATTCAACTGTGGGGAGAGGGATATGAATTCAGAGAACTGATCTGAGATTTCCAGATTCAGAGCTCTTATTAAAACAGTACCTGACCCATGCAATGGACAGTAGAGGGTAAAGTGCTAAATCTGGACTCAAATGTGTAGGGTAGGGGTAGGCAACCTTTTAGCAGCACTGTGCCTAGGATTGTGATGTCCCGTAGCGTGCCGGTCCTATTTTCTTTAAATCGATGTTTGTATGCTGCTGTATTCTGCTTGTGTTATTTATACTGTAATTGCTTGGTATCATTGTATTTCTGCGTATATGAGCCATTATAATGTATATGCTCAGGAGTAGTTTGTGGTATCGTGTATGATACATATCAATGTGGGCTGTGTATGGGGGTTGCTTGTGGAATTGTGTGTGGATGGATAAGTCACATTGTGTGTTTGGTAGTGTGTGCATGTATGGGGGCTGTTTGGGTTATTGCATGTGAGGCTGCATGTGGGGTTGTGTGCATGTATGTGGACTGTTAGCGGGTTACGTTTGTGCGGATTGTATGTATGTTTGTTTGTGGGCTGTTCGTATTATTTGTATGAGGGGAGGGTTATTGTGCATTTCTGTGTATATCTAGCAGTGTGGGTGGCTTCCCTGGGTTCCAGTGGGGACCTGTCTGGCCAGGTACAGGTCAAGGAACATCCTGCAGGCTGCTCTACTACAGTGTTGATTCCCATTCACAAGTGCCGGGAGGAAGTGATCTGAGATCACGTCCTCTGTGTGCTGCAATGCATAAATTGAGGATTGTCCTTCACCACCTTTTCGTATTAGCAGATATCTGAAGTTTCACTCCTCCTGATAGGCCAGAGCCTGTTTGGCTCTAGCAGCCTTGAGTGCCGTGCAAAGACACCTTGAGTGCTGTGCATGGCACTAGTGCCGTAGTTTGCCTACCCTTGGTGTAGGGCATGTGGGGAGCTGAAATGAGAATAATTTCGAGATTGAGTAGCATTTTTACAGAAAACCATTTATAACCCAGTTAGGAAAGGTGAAGGAAGGGTACGCCTGATTATGAATATTAGTCACTTTAGAAAGTTAAAATATATCATACCATATACTTAATTTCCATTGTCGGGGATACCATTTGCATTTGATACATAATACGTTTCAATATAATGAAATGGCATTTGCATGTGTGTATAGTGATGAAAGAAGTCAGGATCTACCCACATGCAAAACATTTTGTAGAAATTGACCACGGGGAACCTTTAATTTGACATTATATTGACAATTAACTGAATATTGCTTTATTTGAGTGCATAATTATATAGTTAAATAGGTTTTAAAAAAGGCACAAGTCCACCACGTTCACCCTTTCACAGGTATTTTCTTCTGCTAATAGTCAAAAAAAAAGTTTTAAAAAATCCAATTTTTAAGTGATTTCAAACTGATATTTGGAAAGAGGGAACAATTATTCCTAACTTCGATGTTGTTATCAAATCTCTTCCTGGATCAACAAGTGGCAAATCTAACGAAACAATAAAAACTAATTGAGTATCTTAGAGAACTGGACCCAATAACAGACAAGTATTTAGTGGTGTCCCTGCTTTAGTATAGGTGAGTTATCCAGGTCATGCTTTAAAACACCTGTGTACCAGAAGGATTTTTATCAAATAGTAGCATCTTGGGGTGATCTGAGGACAGATTTTTATTTACAGTCCGATACAATGACATTTCCCATGTTTGGCTCTCAGCAGGTTAACTGAGTGCTTTTCACCCTATCACTGCTGTCCAAGTTGGGCACTGAGCTGTAGTGGTTGTCCTGCCTAGACATACATCCCAAGTGGCTCTGATTAGGAGGGACAGTCCCTATTTAGGAACCAAATCTCTCTGCCCCTATGTTCTATCCTATTGTCCCTCTTTTTCAGGAGTTCCGTATTGTTGGTGTGTCTGAGTGTATCACAGGGCTCTACAGCAATAATACTCCCGGTAACGTGTCTTTAAACTACAATAAATGTGAATCAGTCTGTTTATATAAGATTCATTGTTTTTATTCTAAATTACATTATAGTTGTAAAAATTGTTATTAGTAAGTCACCTGCAATTTTCAGAACAACCTCGCTCCTGGCCATGCACCCAGGAACACCCCTAAAGTTAAAGTGTCCTTCTGTCCATTTGAAATGTTGGGAGGTGTGCTTAGATTGCCTTTAACCCCTTAAGGACCAAACTTCTGGAATAAAAAGGAATCATGACATGTCAGACATGTCGTGTCCTTAAGGGGTTAATGTAGTGGTATTTGTTTATAAGATAGAATATCTGGCTAGTGACTCCTGTGTTCAATATAGGTCAGAACCCTGGGGTTTATTAGACCACTGATACAGTATTCACCATTTTACCTGCAGGAAGGTAACCCATGCAGAGTATCCGCAGAGAGCCTTAAAAATAACACTGATGAGTACTCCGAAACAGACATTATACCTAACAGACAGAATAGCTTGTTATGATCCCGTTATAACACTGGGAAGTATTTTAATACTATATGATACTTGTAAGACTGTAAAAATTTAATCTTTTAGGATCGAGACAAACTAAATAAATGAACCAGTTTACCTAAAATGAATGTTCATATTTCCATTCTATTCTACCATCCTAAGTCTTTTATCTTTTTGTTGGCGTGGCGTAATTAATTCATACTAATAACATATTGAGTTTTTTCTTCTCATTCTCTAGCGCTGTTTCTCCTTCATTTTTGTATTTTCCCATCCTTTATTTTTCTTCCTCAGTCTCTCAAGCACTCATTAACTGTCCCTGTCAGTGTTTCCCGTCCACGTGTCCCAAAGCTGTCACAGTTACATGCTTTATTCCAATAATTACACAATCACAATGCAACCCCCCCCCTCCCCATCCCTCCCATGTCCGCCACACACCTTGCCCCTCGTCTCCCCTGTCCCATCCCCCACATAAATCCACTCTGCTTCCTTCCAACTGTGCTCTCTTCTTTTCAACGAAGGCCCAGTTTCCATGGCAACTGCTGCTGTGTATCAATAAGGCACAGTAAGCAAAAAGCTCATTGATCTGTCTTTGATAGAGTCACAGGGTAATGGCTGAATGCTGTGCGCTGTGTAACATGAGAGCAGTAAACATCGGCATCTACATCTGGGCTGAAATAGGAAACTGGACAGACAGACTTTACAGGATTCTATAGAACACTGTATTTCAGATGGTTATTTTGAACAATTCACATGTATCTGATTGTAATATTGCTGTATTAGGATTTAAATTGTACGTCTATGGGCAAGACATTCAAATCCTACAGTGTTTTTGTCCTTAGCTTTGTCTCTGTCTGTCGAATTAAATCTTCTGAGTCGCTTTAATTATTTTAGCATAGCAGAGTCTCTAAAAAACGTTTAATCATAATCTGGTTAAACAACCACTAATGTCAAACAGGCCACTATATGTCAGTGAAGTGGTCCTGTCATTTTAACCTTGTTACGTCAAACATTGCAGTTTTTCAGAAACATGCTTACATTGCAAGGTTTAACACACCTTTTGTGGGCGTCTTTCTGACAGCCGTTAAAAAAAAATAGGAGAGGAACAGCGCTACAGTACTGATCACAGGGGAGAATAGAGCTGCACACCTGAAGGGAAGGGTAACCCTCAAACCCTTCAAAGAATATATAACAAATACAGGGTGCGCTAAGTAGGACAATGAGAGATAATAAACAAAAATAATATAAAGAGTCTCTTAAAGTACAGTGAAGACCTGGAGTGTATATTCTTCAGTTCTTGCTTTGAATTCTCAGTGGTAAATATGAAATACAAAAGCAAAAATAGAGACCAA
Organism: Pelobates fuscus; assembly: GCF_036172605.1. NCBI lineage: Eukaryota > Metazoa > Chordata > Amphibia > Anura > Pelobatidae > Pelobates > Pelobates fuscus. The sequence goes on along the minus strand of NC_086325.1, from coordinate 144,742,607 downwards.
TAGTGCAAAACCATTTTAGGAAAGCTGGATCACAAACAACATAGAAGTAGAGAAGTGCCAACTCACAATTTAAAGAGCTATGTCCAGCTCTAGGTAAAACAGCATACAGTGGTATTTAATACTCGCCACATGTAGGATATAACTGGACACTTGGAGGTGTATCCTCAAGACTTCTTACAGCATTCCAGATAAGCGTCAGCATATAAAATACATAAAAGGGGGAAAAACCCAATGGTGCAATAACGTAGGTTAATTGCAACTACAGACAACACTGAGGTCCTAAGAGTGCCAACTTACAATTGGGAGAGCTATAACCAGCTCTGAGTAAAACAGCATACAGTGGTATTTAAACTCCCCACATGTTGGATATCCTTCTAGCGATGCTTGCAGTGCCGGTCTTATGAAATAAAATCACAAGAGAGGGCCCATAGTGTTTATCGTATAAAAACAGCAGTAAAAGGTAAAATGAAACGTACTTACAGTGTTCAGAGCAGCCACACTGCTCTATGAACCAGGCGTAGGTGGAATAATCCCCACCAGGGATTTATTTTGTAGTACTGGATCTTTAAAATGATAAAAAAAAATCAGCCAGGATAAAACAGCAACAAATAAAAGTAAGTGTGCAAAATACTTTTATTGGATTCTTATAAAAACACAACGCGTTTCGCCAAAACAGGCTTTCCTAAAACGGTTTTGCACTATTGGTCTCTATTTTTGCTTTTGTATTTCATATTTACCACTGAGGATTCAAAGCAAGAACTGAATAATATACACTCCAGGTCTTCGCTGTACTTTAAGAGACTCTTTATATTATAGCCGTTAGAGGTGCTTCGGCGGCACTGACAATTTAGTCACGTGACGCGGAAGCCCCCAATAGGAAAGCAATGATTGATGCATGCGCTTCGGATCTCCCAGGCTCCCCTGTGAGGAGCGCTGGATTGGGCATTGGCGGAGGAGGCCATGCCCTTTTCTTGATATCACAGGATGTGGAGAGGTATTCAGCGCCGAGTGAGCCTCGGCGCTGGAAAAAGGTAAGTAAAACTTTATTTTCTCTATGTTTTACAGCACACAGTGGGGTTAGAAATACAGGTTTGTATTGCTAAGGCTCTAATGTTCCTTTAAAGGAAAGAGCAGTTCATGCATTAAACAGTGAGTTGATAAACAAACAGCTGTTGCGTTAGAGGAACACTGTAGCGTTAGTAATACAAACATATATAGGTACACGTTATAGTGACCTGCTCAATGTTTACGGTACCTCGCCCCCCCACCCCACCTTGCTTATTTACTTTATCTCCCTCGCTTCGGAGGTCTTCCTGATCTCAGTCAACTCAATACTTTCCCATTGGAGGCTTGTGTGCAAGCGATGCAAAATTCTGTGCTGCGCCAATCAAATGGTTTCTTTTATCCCATCTGACTGAAATAGCCGAGTTTAGCTCAACTCTTTCGATGGAAGCACCTTTAGTGCCTATCAGTGTGGCAGGTTCCTGCAGAACAGCAGTATTTTCAGTTACAGGGTTAAAACGACAGAAGAATGACACCAAGACTACTTGATTGAGATGAAGTGGTATGGGTGCCTGTAGCGTTCCTTTGAAAATCACTAGCTTACCAGGGTTTGTTCGCTAAATGTTGAAATGGGGTGGACAAAATGTTGCCCTATAACATTTAGACTAAACTAGCCAAGCTGTGACTATGGCTGAATTGAAATATTTATAAAGCAACTATCTGTGGCTATAGCGTTTTCTATTTAGTTTGTATTCACCACCACTTCCCCTTTAGCGAATAACCCTGAGTTATATATATGCATTTTGGGTCTTTTTAGTATACATTTTGCAAATTCAGTTTTCAAAATGCCACAATTCACTTTTTAGCCACTGTAGTCTTAAATGTAAAGTCAGTGTGTTATGAAGCGTATTAACTAGTTTACAGCACTAGTACGTCTCTCATAGAATCGAATTTGGGTATTTAACCTATTTGTAGGCATTGCAGTGGGTAATCATCCTCCTTAGCATTGAAATGTGTTAACTCCTTCATTGCTGCAGTCTACAACTCTACAAGAATACTCTATGTTGTCTGGCACTGAAGACGTCTTTGAGCAAACTAGATTTTGATCAATTTATTTAAAGGGCCAAGTGACATCAAGGGCTATAGAAGAATTGTATATTTAAACCAGAGCAGCGGAGTTGAAGAAAAAAAATCTTTGCACATTCTCGAAATCGGTGGAGCAGAAAAATGCCTGTCAATACTGACTTAACCTTTGGGGGGGGGGGGGGGGGGGGGGGGGGGGGGGGATGGTTTAGTGGTTTTTAAAATGTTTTTAATAATAGATTTCTGCCTATTGTCGAAACCCAGCATGCTTTGGGCTATCTGACCAACCATTAATCCTTTCACTACCAAAAAGTTATAAATTATATTTTTGGGGGAAAATAAATTATTTGATGCATAGCTAGAGTATAAGCATGGATTAAAATAGCAATTACTCGTAGAGACTTCTATTCAACGATTAGCAAAAAAAAAAAAAATTTGCACAATTTTAATTGTTCATTTGCTTGATCAACTTTCAAATGTTGGAGGCGAGGGAGCAAAATAATTTGGAGATTATATAGCACTGCCTATTTTGGAATAGTTCACATAGGTTCCAAAATGTATGAGTAAAGATATTTTTACTGTATATTGATGACTCTGGGTCGGGATCATCAATTATTTCAGTTTGTGATGCCTCAAAGGACTTGGTGCCTCCGTATAACACAGGCAATTAGGACATCTTCCTTTTTACTCTCCAATATACAGTTGCTCTATATGGTGACTTTATTATTTTTTATTTATTTATTTATTTTTAAGGAACACAAAGCACTGAGATAATGAGCCCATTCACACATGATAACCAAAGACACCGATATAAGATGACACTCAGTTATATTAGATTTAACCCCATTGCAACGGAGTCTGTTTGTGGTACTGAGCTGTCATTAATGTACTTAACGAAGGGCTTCGTACCACAAATGGAGTGGGTTTAAATGCCCTTAAATCACGGTGATTGTGGCACTGTGGCTAGTAATGGAAGCCCCACAAGGCAGGCAATTGTGTCGTTTCCAGGCAATTGTGTCGTTTTCCAATTTAATGTTGTTTTCACTAAAAATAGGGTATATTAAAGCAACTCACTATCAGTGCAGATGTAGAATCCTAAACACTCAAAATGAGGGGCGGTAGAGGGGCAATTCAAAAAGAGGCATGTCAATGATGTCACAGGGGGTGTGGTGCATGCTCTCTCCCCAAATGTCAGTGTGGCATTCTGATGTTCAGAAGGAGCGCTGGATTGCAGACATTTTCCATTTCAGCTAATGTTGCCTACATTTGGCAATTCAGCTTTCAATTCACCAAAGTTAAACTTTTAGTAAATAAATCCTCGTGTGTAAGATTAAATGTTAAAGCGTCTGTAGAGATAACAATAACCATAATAAAAGATAGTTCATCTTTTAATTGTGAATTGTGTTTCTTTTAAAGACAACAGCATCAGGCAAAAGTGTTTATGACAAAGTGTGCCATTTATAAAATAAATAGGCTTTTAGACAGATCTGTATTCTATTACATTTCATAAATGTAGCAGTGATAAAACACAATTAAAATTGGAATACACTTTTGAGATGTGTCAGACATGTAATGGACAGAATGAATTTTCATATTAATTAATCCCCTTGTTCAAAATCCATCGGGGACTTACTCACTTAATGAAGAATTGTGCAGGACCGACAAAGGAGTGCAAAACTTAGGACAGAGATAAATTGGAAAAAGTTGTCACTTCAGTAAATGCTTTCATGTGTAATTTTTTGTGATTTTTTTTGGTGCAATTCATTAAATGTGTGGGCAGTGGCGTACACACAACCCATGGGGCCCCGGTGCGAAAAGTGATCCGTGGGCCCCCCCCGCGCGCGCGGGCTGGGGCCGCAACACATGGCGGCGGGCATCTGGTCGCAGGGCTGCAGCCCCTGCGACCGCCGTATGTACGCCAGTGCATGCATAAACACATACACTTAAAGGACCACTACAGACACCCAGATCACATCAGCTCAATGAAGTGGTCTGGGTGCCAGGTCTCTCTAGTTTTAACCCTGCAGCTGAAAACATAGCAGTTTCAGAGAAACTGCTATGTTTCACTGAGGGTTAATCCAGCCTCTAGTGGCTGTCTCACTGACAGCCGCTAGAGGCGCTTCCGCGCTTCTCACTGTGAAAATCACAGTGAGAAGATGCTGACGTCCATAGGAAAGCATTGAGTAATGCTTTCCTATGGGCGGTTTGAATGCGCGCGTGGCTCTTGCCATGCATGCGCATTCGGAGCTGAGAGGCGGATCGGGGCGGAGAGATCCCCAGTGCCAAGGGAGTCCGGCGCTGGAGAAAGGTAAGTGCTTAAGACACACACACACACACATTAACTGACAGACACACACTCAGTGACAGACATACATACACACTCAGTGACAAACATACATACACACTCACTAACAGACGCACACAGACACACACTCTAACACTTACACGCACACTCTAACACACACACACACTAACACACACACACACACACACACACTAACACACTAACACACACTCACTCACTAACATACACTCACACACACACACACACACACACTAACACACACTCACTAACATACACTCACACACACTCACACACACACTAACACACACTCACTAACATACACTCACACACACACACTCACTAACATACACTCACACACACACACACACACACACACAGTAACACACACTCACTAACATACACTCACACTAACACACACACTAACATACACTCACACACACTCACTAACATACACTTACACACTCACACACACACTAACACACACTCACTAACATACACTCACACTCACTAACATACACTCACACACAGTAACACACACTCACTAACATACACTTACACACACACACACACTAACACACTCACACTAAGATACACTCACTAACATACACTCACACTAAGATACACTCACAATAACGCACACTCACTAACATACACTCACACTAACACACTCACTAACATACACTCACTAACATACACTCACTAACATACACTCACTAACATACACTCACACTAACACACACTCACTAACACACACTCACTAACATACACGTTTTTTTTTGTTGTTTTTTTTAATCCCCCCAGCCTCCTTACCTGTGGGAGAGCTGAGGGGATTCCCTGGGGTCCAGTGGTGTCACCCGGCTGGCTGGTCCTGCGGGCGCGCGAGGGAGCACTCTTCCCTGGCTGAGTGCTTCCTCTTCAGCTCCCTTGCGCGTCACGTACTGATACCGGAGCCGGAAGATGACGTCATCTTCCGGCTCCGGTATCAGTGTGGTGCGCGAGGGAGCTGAAGAGGGAGCACCCAGGGAAGAGTGCTCCCTCGCGTGCCCGCAGGACCAGCCAGCCGGGTGACAGCAGGGCCAGCCTCGGGGGGCCCTGAGGGGGCCGGCTCTTGGGCCCCCCAGGAGAAGAGGCTGGCCCAGTGGGTACATACCTGGGTCGCAGGGCGGCCGGGCCCCCTGGTGGGCCGGGCCCGGTCGCAGCCGCGACCCCTGCGACCCTGGTATGTACGCCACTGTGTGTGGCTTTTTTTTATCTTTTGCTTCTTTTGTGCCCTGACTGTCATTTTTTAATATGGTCCTTTTTTTGGCGATGCAATGGATTTATAAATTTTTCTGCCTCTTTTTTCCACAGGAAAGTATTTTTTTTTTCACTTCTCATTTATGTGTCTCTAATTTTGCAGCCTTCTGTATGAATAAAAGTATTAGTTTTAAAACACTTTAGCCAGGGCTGGATAAAGACATTGTGCTGCTTGGGTCCAAGGATGAAATGCTGCTACCTCCTCCCCCCCCACCCCCCCTCAAAACCATGGCACATCCATTATGTTATGCAGTGTGTATAGTAAATGCAATGTCTGTGTAGGGGGATGCAGTGTGTATTCTTTGCAGTGTGTGTAGTGAATGCATTGTGTGTGTGTGTGTGTATAGTAAATGCAGTGTCAGTGATTGTGTTGTGGATGCAGTGTTTGTCTAGTGGATGCCATGTCAGTGTTTCTGTTGTGGATGCAGTGTGTCTCGTGGATGCAGTGTGTGTAGTGGATGCAGTGTGTGTTAGAAACATGGTGTGTGTTGTGGATGCAGTGTGTGTTATAAATACGGTGTGTGTTGTGGATGCAGTGTGTGTTATGGATACAGTGTGTGTAGTGGATGCAGTGTGTGTTGTGGATGTAGTGTGTGTATTTGAGGGCTTGGAGAGGGGCTGCAGGGGGTGGGAAGTTTAGTTTTTTTTTTTTATTCATATTTAAGCTTATTCCTTCCTCCCTGCATCTTACATGTGGCCAGGGAAGGTGGGCACTAGATTCCCTGGTGGTCTGGTGGCCAGGACCGGTGCTAGGATTTTTAGTTACACAGGCGAAGAGGCATTTTGGTGCCCCCCACCCTCGTTTAAAATAAGGTTCATACAAACACAGAAATAATCATACAGAGACATACAGACACAGACAGAGACATACATGCATATAAAGACATACATACAGAGGCATACCGTCATACAGACACATACATACATACATAGACATACAGAAACATACATACAGAGACATCCAGGCATACAGACACATACATACATACATAGACATACAGAAACATACATACAGAGACATCCAGGCATACAGACACATACATACATACAGAGACATACAGGCATACAAAGACATACACGCATACAGAGACATACCGTCATACAGACACATACATATATACAGGTATACAGAGACATACAGGCATACAGACACATACGTACAAAGACATACAGGCATACAGATACATACATTTGTACATACAGAGACATACAGGCATACAGACACATACATTTGTACATACAGAGACATACAGGCATACAGAAACATACAGACACATACATTTTGTACAGACATACAGAGACATACAGGCATACAGAAACATACATACAAAGCAGCAGACGCACACACTAGCAGACGCACACACTCACACTCACTAGCAGACGCACACACTCACACTCACTAGCAGACACACTCACTGACACTCACTAGCAGACACACTCACTGACGCTCACTAGCAGACACACTCACTGACGCTCACTAGCAAACACACTCACTGACGCTCACTAGCAAACACACTCACTGACGCTCACTAGCAGACACACACACTGACGCTCACTAGCAGACACACACACTGACACTCACTAGCAGACACACTCACTGACGCTCTCTAGCAGACACACTCACTGACGCTCACTAGCAGACACACTCACTAGCAGACACACACACTGACGCTCACTAGCAGACACACTCACTGACACTCACTAGCAGACACACTCACTGACACTCACTAGCAGACACACTCACTGACGCTCACTAGCAGACACACACACTGACGCTCTCTAGCAGACACACTCACTGACGCTCACTAGCAGACACACACACTGATGCTCACTAGCAGACACACACACTGACGCTCACTAGCAGACACACACACTGACGCTCACTAGCAGACACACACACTGACGCTCACTAGCAGACACACACACACACTAACACATGTTTTTTTTTTTATTTAATCCCCCAGCCTCCTTACCTTTTTGGAGTGCTGAAGGGATTCCCTGGGGTCCAGTGGTGCTGCTGGGCTCCTGGGCTCCTTGGCTGGCTCCCTGGCTCCCTTGGTGGCTGGCTGGCTGGCTCCCTTGGTGGCTGGCTGGCTCCCTGGTTCCCTTGGTGGCTGGCTGGCTCCCTGGCTCCCTTGGTGGCTGGCTGGCTGGCTCCCTTGGTGGCTGGCTGGCTGGCTCCCTTGGTGGCTGGCTGGCTGGCTCCCTTGGTGGCTGGCTGGCTGGCTCCCGGGCGGGCGCGAGGGAGCACTCTCCCATGTGTGCTTCCTCTTCAGCTCCCTCGCGCACCGCGTAGGGATGCCGGCGCCGGAAGATGACGTCATCTTCCGGCTCTGGTATCAGTATACGGCGCGCGAGGGAGCTGAAGAGGAAGCACACATGGGAGAGTGCTCCCTCGCGCGCCCGCAGAACCGGGCGCTCGGCCACGCTACAACAGGTCGTCGGTTGGAGGGGAGCGCAGTGCGCTTCCCTCCTTCCGGTCAGCCTGATTTTGCGCCCCCAGGGCCGGTGCGCCCTAAGGCGGCCGCCTGGGCCGCCTTATGGTAGCGCCGGCCCTGCTGGTGGCACAGCATGCGTGTCCTGTGAAGAGGGGGCCTGTGAGTCTAATCTCCTCCTCCAACACAATCAGCTCCTTTCCTCTCGCGAGCTGCAAGAATGTTGGCGCGGGTTGCCATGGCAATGCTCCAAGCGACACGCAAAGCATGCCGTAGTTTTGCTACGGCAACCAGTGGCAACGTTCTAGCCCACATTACTGGCAGGTCAGCCTGGGATGGATACATGCCAGTCTGAATGACAATCATTTTAGCCTGCCCACTGAGGGCAGACCCTGCAGGAAGCACTATTTCAGTGTTCTCTGCAGGGTCCTAGTGCCCTGAACATAGCGCAAGCATGACTTATGATGTACTCGCACTAAGATTGTTGGCAACAGTAGTGCCAACCCTGCTTCTATCTCTTAAGCATCTCCTATAAATATATTAATATATATATATATATATATATATATATACACTCTGTAGTTGATGTTTTAATAACTAGAAAGGCTTATTATTTCTGCTGTGGATCCTCTCTTACAGTCAGGAGTGTGCGTCTAATCTATCCCAGCACCATCTCTATCTATTGATGTCTCTCTCAAAAGCCGCGTGTATGTATCAGCTTAGTCCTAGCTCTTCTCCTTTTGAATTCGTATGTATAATTATACATTGTGCTGATAGCAACCCCTACCTGTGTTTAATTTCCCCACTGCCGCGCGCAGTGTTGGTGCTTTATAAAATAAAGAATAATAAAAAAGATTATCCACCTGCCTTGTTAGCAGTCTTGCAGCTTGGTGCCTGCTATCTTCAATGGATTCTTAGAAACCGGAGCCCAGAGGCAGTGAAGATCTGGCCCTGCTTTGAACCATGCTACTCTTGTTTAAAGTTTTGTGAAAGAGGAGACATCACCTCGATTTCTTTTTTTTTATATATAATAATAATTCCTTTCAAAGTCTATTGAAAAAAAACAGAGTGACTTATACAAGCAGTCATATACCATGAGATACAAAATAACATGAACCCCCCAAAAATCATAATTTACAATGTGCAATTACATAAGGAAAAGATAAAACAGATACTTTGCACTGTATATTCCGATCAATAGGCAAAAATGGCGTCAGGAGACTGGTTCATTTATCAATCTGGCGGAGTCCGCACTCAAGAGGAAGTAAACGTCAAAGTTATAGATCGGTTATAAATGTGTAGATATGTTTGTATATACTGCTTAAATATCAGGGAAGGAAGGGGAGAGGGGCTCAGGGAAGGAAATGAGAAAAAAGGAACGTTATAAAACCATGGTTTTTAGGTAGCAGCACAATGTACATGGTAGCCTTATCAGAACTTTATTCTTTCGCTCATGTTCAGCGCGGGATGGGAGCCATCTCTGCCATTTTAATCAGTGCTTGAGGCGGAGGCGGGTGACAAAACGTCAGTCAAAACAAACACGTGGCCATAGGAAAGTTGGCAAGGGAAGCATGGGGGCAATTATCCCATGGGCCACTAGTATAGAGGGTTTTGTGAGCTCTTTCTCTATGGGTTTAAAGAAGGAAGCTGTGTTGGGATGTCTGCTGGCAAGGTACTATAAGATTGTACAGGGCTGTATGCGTGTGGGTGGGAGCTCGTGACCACAATCTCAATGGATTTGACTCAATGAGTTTATACCGTACAAATAGAAGTTGTTGGGATACTTTATATCATACCAGGTTCAGCATCCTCCATCAGTCCATATCGCATGTGCCACTTGTTTAACACCATCAACAGAGAGTTCTGTAAGTTTTTTGCACAAAAAGACACTATTCATTTGTAATTGCAGCCGTCCCCCACACGTGGCACTGTAACTCTTGTAGTCGTGTATTTTAGACACCCTCTTGATCCAGTCTCTCAACGTGGGGGGGATTTTACTCTGCCTCATGAAACCGCTATTTTTTAACACTCCTATAGTTAACCCAATTTTATGTTTCTTTACCCCTTCTGACATCATGTGGAAGGTTGCATTGTACAAAACTGTTTTTTTTTTTTAAGTACTTTAATATCTGTTCAACAGTTTTTACCCAAAGCAGAAGCATACCTAGGTTTGGAATTTATTTTGGAACCTTACCCCTACACCACCTTACCCTTACACATAGTGCATGAGCGCTAGCAGCCCAAAGCATTACTATATGACACTATAGCGTCAATGTTTGTATACCAAGAACTATAGTTCCAAGGTCTTTTAAAGGGACATTCATCACTTGACAAAGGGTATTTAAACCAACAAGCAAACACTTTTAAACAAATATACAAACCAAAATAAAGGAAGAAAAACTTTGAAAAGTTCCATAAATTTGGTCAATTTGCATTGTTGGACACGCCTCTAAGTTAGGGGAGTTAATTTAGCCACCTCCCACCTCCCACCTCCCTAGCCACCTCCCACCTCCCTTGCCCACACAGTTGCAGACCAGTCCACTAATGACAGTAGCAGCAAGAGAGAAAAACCTGACAATGTAACCTGCTCTCCATAATCACACTGATCAGACTACCTTTTTTCTCCCCCTGTCAGGATGTTGCAATCAGGCATGTCCTGTGCACTTTTTCAGCATTCCTAGGGATAGAACACTGATAGGTTAGATCAGAGTCTCCCCCCTTAAGTGGGTGTGGAACGCGTAAGAAAAAAGATCCAGGTAAATATGGAAAAAAAATATCATAATTACCTGTTTTTTCAGCCTGCAGAGTGAGGCAACTGTCTCATGCAAAGCTAAAGCTCTTGAACAAGACAGTTATCTCAAAGTGATGCATGTCCCCTTAAGTGATATAGTGCATTGAGAGGTGGATTTAAAATTAATGTAACATAGCATTGAAGTGTTGCCACAAGGCTAATTTTGAATAAAGATAACTAACACAATTAAGGACCTGTTCCTTAAAATTACTAAAATGTATAATGAATTTAAAGAGGTTTATTGGCTCAATGCTGTTTTGAAGCAAATAAAAATACAAACCTAAAGTTGCAGCAAATATAGAGGATAATACCACGTCATTTTGGACCTGATCACTAAGCCAAATGTAAACCTTTTTCCCACTTAGCCATTTTGGACGTAATATTTTCTAATATGAAATGAAGTACATGAATAATGTATTATAACTATAAAATCTGTTTGTTTATTCATTATTATTTATTCCCTACAATAACTATTCTATTTAACTCTAGTTAAGGTGATTTACAGGGTTATTAACTAAGTTTGCAATTAAATCTGAGTTGTAAAATTTACAACTAGCCAAACAGTAACCAAAGCCGTTTATTAATTTTTTCCCCCAAATCCCAGCTCTTTTAGCCTCAGTTTTATAATTCAGACTTAAAATACTAAAATTTTGTAAGTTTTTTTTAATATCCTCTTAAAGAGTAGGTAGATTAAAACCTTTCAATCATTATTTAGAGGTATATTTTTTTTGTTGTATTGCTTTTCAATGCATCATTATGCATTAATGAGATAATGTATTAAAACATGTAGTGACATCTACCTTTAAGCCCCTTTCAAAGCATTGAATGATGGATCCCGCATATGGTTAAAATAAAATGAGAGCACATTACTGAACTGAGATGTTGGAACGGTATCTTGCATTCAAATTTATGTCAATGAAGATGGGCTGCAACAAAACCATTCTCAAAGCTCTTACCTTTACTACATATATTAAAGGGTCACTCTAAACCCATTAAAGCATTTTAGCTTCCTGAAAAGGTTACGTTGAAGAGTGTGTCCTGTTTTGTTTTATTTCATTTTGCTAAAAGTGCAGATTTCAATAGAAATTGACACTTTTATAAATTACCCTTGTTACACCCCCTGGCTGTCAATCAGACAACTTGTCTTGTTACTTCCTGGTTTCTTTAGCTCAGTGGAACTAAACTCAAGAGGCAGAAATTACCCAGAGCACCTGCCTTGTAAAGACTTCTCGCTGAGCTCTATTGGAATGTCTATGATTGGATGTTAGAAGGGGCTTGCAAAGGCTACAGGTATTGCAAACTTTTTTTAGCTATACTCCCAATGAAAAAAATGCATAATTAAATGCATGCAAGTTTTCATTTGGGGCGTATCTACTAAACAGTCATTGTTATTTATTTTGTATTTGGGCAGTGGAGTGTCCCGTTAAAAATTGCATGTTTCTATGGAAGCCTCGATGCATTATTTACAGATCTATTTGCAAGTAAGCAGTTTTGGTAAGATATTTCCCAGGACAATATGGTCTTGTGAATAAAAACAACTCTGAATATTTCTGAATATCTTCCTGTAGGTGTCAAGTTTGCAAACAACAGATTAACACTATTTACCACCCAAGCAGAGGTGCCATCTCCTTTGTGAGAAGACACCACGACCATCGAGAAAAATAAATTACATTGAGACATTTGCTTGCTTTTATTTTTTCCAGTCTACTTGTCGTGACACATTAGTGAGGATGCATAAATGTTAGCTGTACTCAGCGTTTTTGTAGAAGAATAAAAGTTCTGACATGTTTTTAGTATGTAATTCTTTGAAAAAAAAAAAGAAGATATTTTATTCAATGTAGGACTGCATTTACAGACCAGCCTGGCCTTCTAAGATTAGGTTGTGTTGGAAGAACGACGCTAGCTCACACACAACATTCAACAAGTAAGTTCATAGATCAGTGGTTCCCAAACTAGTCCTCATGACCTAGTACTTCCATTGAAGTCCGAACACGGTAGAAGCTACAAAATAATGCCAAAGGTAGGTAATGTAAAAGTGCACAATTTATTAAAAAATAGAGGGAAAAATATAACAAAAATGGCAACAACTAGTAGCCCACCTAATAAGATGTTACCTCCAATATGTGCACCAAAATCCAGTGTGCACCTAATATGCACATTCAAATAGGTGGAAATGAAACACTGTGCATCCAAAATTAAAAAAAGGGGGTGGGGGATGCAGGAAAAGGCAAAAGGCAGCTGAAGATAGCAAAATCTACTAGGAGGGGGGGAAAATAGAGACACTGGACAGGGTCTCAGCAAACCTTCAAGGTCCCGGACTAATTTCGTCCCTGTCTTTGCACTTTCTCAGCATCCTCATGGCCCACCAACAGTCCAGGATTTATGTATTTCCCTTTTTTATTCGAATGGAGATACTGACAAAATCGGGACTGCTGGTGGACTGGTTTGGGAACCACCGCCATAGACAGCTTGTGATTTCCTGTAATACACACTATATAAATGAGGTCATTCTGGATGTGAGAAGGTAAATTAGGTCAAGTCACAAACTCAGTTTGGCAGGGCACTGGTATGTATGCTTGCCACTGGAGATTGTACTTTTAAACTACATATGTTTTATTGTGTATATATAGTAGAGATGTACATGGAAATCATTTTTCATTCTTTCCGGTCATTCTATTAGTTTTTTTTTTTTTTTTTCGGTTCTTCCAACATTCGGTCATCGAGTCTTCAGTTTGTCAGAAATTCTGTGGAAATTTAAATTATTTACCAAGTGTCGAGTGACTTACTATGATATTTGTAATTGTCTGCTGGGGCTGGTTGTACCCCCAGAACACGTCATTGAAAGCCCAGAACTCTGACCCAAGCTGACAATGTCAATTCTGTGCATATGTTATGTCTGTTGTCAGCGCACTTTGCACACTGACAACAGACGTAGAAACCTACTACGTCTGTCACTGTGCGCTGCCTCCTGCCTCCCTTTATCTCCCTCTGTATTTATTGTTAAATCCCTCCCCTTACCTCGCCAGCCCAGAGTGCACACACATTCTCTGAGCCAGCGAAACGTACCAATCATAGGCTTTTCTATGTGATTGATTTGTGCAAGGCCCCAGTGATGTCAGAGGGGGCACAGAAGATCAGCGCCAGGGGTTTCGCCCGGTGCTTGATTCCAGAGGAGTAAAAACGTTTATTTGCAAGTTGGAGGGCAAATGGAGTGGGAGACCTTCTCCATAGTGCCCAATAGAGCATTTTCACCAGCCAGTTCCCCCCCTTCAAAAGGGTTGAAGTAACCCTTTAAGAACATTGGTAGAGATTCAGCCTTTCTTTATGGAATGTCTAAAGAAAATCAAGAATGTGTCAAGCTGTGTAACACTGCTTTGGATAATGAATCTGGCCTCAATATTAATTAAAAGGACATTCTAAGCACGCTAACAAACTTCATCTCATTGTACCTGGAGTCCCCTTGACCACACCTGCATTCAGTGTTAAACCTTTATTGAACAATCGAGCAATAAACAAGGGTCCCCGGCTGGTTTCATTTTACGACAACTTTATATTTAGTGAATAAGTTTGTACATCATATTCATATTATTTAATTGTCATTATATGGTTTGCGTAACATTTCCTTTCTCACACAATAAAGAACCATTAATCCTTGGGAGAAAGGTATTGAATTATAGTCATTTCGGTTTCACAGCATGGGCCACAAACAATGGCAAATAAAAAGCAGCCATCTGAGGAAATTAGTGCTGGTTGGAGAAATGTTTAAGTTGGTGACAACTGCAGTCTACGGTTTCCCATGATGCACAGCAAGAATGCACTAAAGCACATTTTTTCCAATAATGCCATGCAGGCACAAGGGGACAGGCATTCCTCTCTATGATGTACATATGTATATGTGTTCACATTCTGTGTGCAAAGCATCATGGAATACCAAGTGATTTGCAACATATGCCAGGCAGTGCCTTGACAACATTACATATGACATGCAGAATTTTTTTTTTTAATTAAAACAAAGGGTTATTTAGAAGAAAAAAACTTTAAGCCTGCTGTTTGTGAAAAGGGTGAAATGTAAAAAATATACTAGTGCCAGTGGTGTTTAGAGGACCAGTCTTCTAGTTTAAATATTAAAATAAGTCGTAGAACAGATGACTGAAGAGGGAGCATTTTAAAATGATTTGTGTTTGAAAAACCCACTTCAGCACATTGTTCTTACCCCATAACATTACATTTCCTTGCCTGATCGACTCGAAATGACAATATAATGACTCAATTCCCAATATTCTGACCTTCTGATGCTTTCTCATCCTCTGCCAAATTGTTTAACACGATGCAATTTTTGTTTGTCGTTCAATGGAAAATGATATATAGTGCCTATCTAGTTTTCCAAAAAGCATTTGGTAGTCTTCCAGACTGGAAGCCAACCTGTATAATAATTATACTATGACAACTGCATAAGAATTGTACTTAAAAGAACACTGCAGGCCCGGTTTATCATCATTGTTATGTATTTTAGAATTAACTTATTTTAAAATTCATTACATAAAATTAGAAAAATATGCCGTCCCTTGACCGTGTACATCATAGTCCTGGGTTTTGATTATTTTCTTCGTAACAGCAATAATGCAAGTTAACTTTGAAAGGATATGAAGTTAACAATACGTTGATGAAGTATGCTGCCATGTTCCTACATTCTTGGTACGCCAGCCACCCATGGGGACGAGAGCGCAGACAAGTCTGGAACAATGAAAACTGGCCAAATCTGTAGACTGAGCCCCAAAGGGGAACGATTCACAAATAAATCTCCAACTACCTGAGAAATTCACAAATTATTCCATTATAAGGATGGCCGATAAAAAAGGGAAAGCATGGTGGAACAACGCTTTGTGCTTTACTAGCACGTAATCATAAGGTTACTCTATAACAGGCATAGGCAACCTTCGGCACCCCAGATGTTTTGTACTACACCTCCCATGATGCTTTGCCAGCATTATGGGTGTAAGACAATTATGGGGGATATAGTCCACAACATCTGCAGTGCCGAAGGTTGCCTATCCCTGCTCTATAAGTAAGTATTAAATCGTTTGTCTCACCGTCTTATGTTTTCTGTATAATTAAATTATAATGGGATGAATTGTCAAATTTCACAAGCCGAGGTCCTCTTGAGGATTTCTGTGTGGAGTGTCCGTTGAGGATCCGATTACAAATGATTGTTGTGTTCACTTTTTCAATAACATTTCTCAAAAAATCCCAGTCCTGTTATACATTTTTTATAGTAGACATCATGTATATGTTAAAACTACTCACTTCCAACAAGAGCCATGCACCCTGCATTCATTTGGGGATATATAGAGATACTTTGCTGTTACCATACTTCTCTGAGTATCACAACTTGTGAGGCAATGTGTTTGCTGTCTGTATGTTACATTATATTTTTTCTTTTTTTTCTTTAAGACAATACTTTGGTTTTTTAAAAGATATCACAAAGTTAAAACAAGCAGCTACACAGTTACGTTGAACATCTCTTTTGAAAACTTAAGACAGATTGTTGCAAAATTATTAAATTACCTTAAATTGTGTACATTGGTTGTTATGGCAACACTGACATGTCTATTGTGGCTAATTACTACAGGTATATATATACAGTTGTAGGTTTGGGACTTGGCAAAGCTTGTGAGATTGAAACATTGCTTTTTGCTCTGATTGTAGTAATTTGCACTCAATAAATTATCTTTTTTGAAATGGATCCATGTTGTGGAGTCAAAGCAGGATTAATCGTGACACTAGAGGACCACCTAGGGCCCAGGGGTTAAACAGGGGCTCCAGAACCATCAATTAGCATGGCCCATTATCTAATCCCTTTGTGAAGAATGAAGGAGGGCCCCCCCCCCAAAAAAAGGTTTTATTTGATTCCTGAACACAGAGCTTACAATCAAATGTTGGTTCATGTATGTTTCTCTTCTTTATAATAAACACCAGAATGTGCTTTATTGTAACATATACCTAATAGAAATGATTTTCTGCTCTTTAGGTGAATGGAAAGGAACTTTCGAGACTTTCTCAGGAGCAGACGTTTGAGACTCTACGCACCACTAAAGATCCGTTGCTGATCCAAGTGCTTAGGCGGAGCCCTCGTATGAAGGGGACACTGGCCACCTCTTCCCATGACCTGCAATTTGTGGACAGTGGCACACAGACGGACATCACCTTTGAGCACATCATGACAATGGGCAAAGCACGACCTCCTAGTCCAGCCATGGTGGTCCTGGAACCTTATGTACTCTCAGAGCTGTAAGTAAAGAAGAACGGATGCCTTGATATGGTGTATAAATCCTATAAAAATGATATCACTAATGTTGTGCAGGATCCAAACTCCCATAACCACAAATTCCAGTGTATAACATAATCTTAACCTTATAATCATAACCTTGAAGTGAGCCAAGAAGACATTGACTTCAGGGCTTTGATATGATGATTGCAGTCCACAAATTATGCTTTTAATAAGTGTCAACATTAATATTGGGATTTCCATTTTGCAATTAATTCAAACACGTAATTCAATTTGGCAAGAAGTATATATATATCTATCGAGTAAGGCTTTAAGTGGGTGCAAGATGCGGGTGAAAGTAAAAAAAAATAAAAAAAAATTGGTACGTCTCGGAATCTTTCTTCTCGTTGACATGTGCATTAGTCCAGAAATGGTGGGGAAACACTGCTCTGTAGACTTTACAGCATACAGAATATTGCGTAGGCCTACTAATATATATACACGTTGCATATTATTGGCCTTTATCTGATTACCTATAGCCACTAGTGGTACCACTAGTGCAGGGGTAGGCAACCTTCGGCACTCCAGGTGTTGTGGACTACATCTACCATGATGCTTTTTCAGCATTGTGACTGTAAGAGTATTATGGGAGAAGTAGTGCACAATATTTGGAGTGCCGACAGTTGCCTAACCCTGCATTACTGGATTGTATTTGCTCCACAGTTTGTATCTGTTTTATAGCATTCTATATTGAAGCAGTGCATATCCAGTGCAAGTTCCAGGGACGTTATTCTTTATTGTCTGATATAGATGCACATCAAAATATCCAGTCATTAGTTTATTATACAAGCGAATGACTATATAGAGTATATTGTATAATGTCTTTAATAACGGAACTATTAGACTTGTAGCACTAACATTGATTCCTCTTACAGCCCACCCATCGGAAATGAGTTTTACGACCAGGCAGCCTATATGGATGGTGCGCAGCCCGAGGGAGAACGAACTGATGAACTGGAATATGAGGTGAGCCCATACCTTCATTTCAGGTTATCTCCCACCTATTGGGTTATATCTATATGATACAGATATAGACTGTATCTATGTTGTATACACTGAACTATATTAATATCTGTAATGTCCCTATCCCTGTTTCCTAACATGATTCTGTCTTTATCTTTATTCCTGTATCTATTTTCCATACTAGCCTCTGTCTGACATGTTTTATTGCTTTTTTGCCTCCCTACAAGCCAATATTACGTCTGAGGCTCGAGTCAATCTGCTTATCTGCGCTCACTATATTACAACTCAGCACCTATCTGTCTAATACTGTTACCTCATACTATACCTCCTTTTTCACTGCCATCACACAGTGTCCTTTATTCATTATGACCCCCCAGTCCTTGCTATGCATTCAAGTGGTATTCCTTCTCTCATGTTTCTATCCCACCATCATAACATCAGAGTATCTACTGCAATCAATCTTCTTAATGTATTACTTTGTTACATTTTGTCCATGTCCTGTTTTTCTATACCCTTATCCCACAGTCTGTATTTTATTCATTCATTCACATTTTCCATGCCACATATACTTACTGCACCTACTCTACATGCACTAACTGCACCCATACCACATTCATTTATTGCAACCATGAAACATTCATTTACTGAACCCACGCCACATTCACTAACTACACACATGCTGCATTCACTTACAACATCCACGCCACATTCACTTCCTGCATCCATAACACATTCAGTTAGTGCACCCACACCACATTCACTAACTGCATTCACTTACAGCACCCACATCTACTTAATGCACCCACACCACATTCACTAACTGCATTCACTCCACATTCACTTACAGTACCCACACCACATTTACTTATTGCACCCACACCACATTCACTTGTTGCACCCATACCACTTTCACTTACTGCATTCATGTCATATTCACTTAATGCACCCACACCACATTCACTAACTGCATTCACTCCACATTCACTTACAGTACCCACAGCACATTTACTTATTGCACCCACACCACATTCACTTGTTGCACCCATACCACTTTTACTTACTGCATTCACGCCACATTCACTAACTGCATCCATGCCACATTCACTTAATGTTACCCACACCACATTCACTAACTGCATTCACTTCACATTCACTTACAGTACCCACAGCACATTCACTTGTTGCACCCATACCACTTTTACTTACTGCATTCACGCCACATTCACTAACTGCATCCATGCCACATTCACTTAATGTTACCCACACCACATTCACTAACTGCATTCACTTCACATTCACTTACAGTACCCACACCACATTTACTTATTGCACCCACACCACATTCACTTATTGCACCCATACCACTTTTACTTACTGCATTAACACCACATTCCCTAACTGCATCCATGCCACATTCACTCTCAGAAGACATGACTATTTCACTTAGTATGTTTATGTCAACCTCACCGCATCGATGTCACTTTCACTTCTTACAGACACCCCCCCCCCCCGCCCTTTCACATACTCCATTCACAACACTTTTATTCTTTCTGTGTACATGCCACTTCTGTACTGCTCCCATGTCAGTTTCACGGTCTCCATTGATGGCAAGCTCCCTGTGTCTCTCTCTCTCTGTCTCACATCATCACCTTCTGTCTTTATGCCCTTCTCATTCCATATCTATAACCTCCCCTAATGATATCACCCTCTCTAGATCTAATTCTCTCTCACTCCCTTATGCCCTTTGTCAGTGAACATTGCCCGCTTTGGGTCAAGTTTGAATTTTCCTATAAGTCTTGACTAGTTTACATGTGTCCTTCTTTCCTCCCTGTCTGTCGTGGCCTTCTGTTTGCTTGTTACAGGAAGTGGAATTGTGCAAGTCAAACCATTTGGACAAGCTCGGACTGACTGTGTGTTATCGTACTGATGATGAAGAGGACCTTGGGATATATGTAGGAGAGGTACAAGGCTCTACATTTATTTCACAGCTATAAAGTATACACCTTACTATTTATCACAATGGTTTCACTCTCCCATTTTTAATTGTTTTTAAAGAAAAATTTGGCAAGAGAATCCATCAATCAGGAGCACTATGGGAGTTTTTTTATTGCATAAACTTCTGCCGCAAGAGTTTATGAGATAAGTCACTTATCCCCCCCCCCTTAAAAGCAATTCCACTCAACACATAGGATGGGTCAAACTGCACAATGAATAGGGTGTGAACATATAAAACTAACAGAAACTGAGCAACTCATTCCGTTTCATGTTGCATTAATCACTAACAGGGTTATTTACTAAAGGGAAAATTCAAAGTGAGTTTAAAATGAATTTCAAACTTAATGCTATAGAAGCCGAACTGAAAGCATACGTGACTTAGAGAATTTTTTTTTACTTTGGCTTTATTTACCTTAAATTTGAAATTCATTTAGAATTTTCACTTTAGTAAATAACTCTGTCAATATTTTTCATTTTGAGGCCCTTTAGGGCCTGTAATTTGTGCTAGTTTCCGGAGATCTCTTGGATCTTTGGACCTGTAGTATATGCAACCTTCCTGAGATCTCTTGGAAGTTTGGGCCTGTACCACGTGCTACCTTCCTGAGACCTCTTGTAACATTGGGCCTGTAATATGTGCTAGCTTCCGGAGATCGCTTGGATCTTTGGACCTGTAATATGTGCTAGCTTCCTGAGTCTCTTGGAATTTTGGGCCTGTAGAATGTGCTACCATCCAAAGATCTCTAGTTGAACACCTTTAGGTTGGCTAGTTCAGAATAATGTATTTGATTACATTTTCTACAAGAAGAAACCAATGATGAGTCAAAATGTAAACTGTTTCCCTGTATATACTCACTAACAGGTCAATCCAAACAGCATTGCAGCAAGAGATGGACGGATAAGAGAAGGAGACCGAATTCTACAGGTAAAATTGTCACGAGAAACAATAAAACAAAAAAATAATCTTATTCTACTTACATTGTTAGCAATAAGGAAATAGGAAATAAATGTGTCAAGTTGCATCAAAACTTAAGTAATGATGTTGTCTGATTCAGACTCTGACTTGCATCATGAGGTTCCCATCTGGTGTTTTAATTTTCATATTACTGTTTCGATAGTTTGTCTGCTCTGACCTGATCGTGCTTGTTGACTGTATTTCAATAGAAAGCAATAAACTTCTATCTATCTTGGAGTAGACAAGCTGACCATAGAAAGACAAGTAGTCCAGCATCTCCTCAAAAATTCAGATACCCCATATTAAAGTGCTTAAATGTATTCAAAGCAACAATTCAACCTCAAACTAGGCCTTTCTCAAGGGACACTGAAGGTTTGAAGATCTGCTGTACTTGGTCTGTTCTTGTCGCTTACTATACTGGTTTTGAACTGGAGTCCTGTTCCCTGTGAGGACCGCGCTTTCCTTATTGTTCTTGGGAAAAGAAAGGTACGGTTAGGAAATAGGGAAGGCAGTCAGAAAACAAAACAAAAAAAACGCAAAGTTAAAACCAAAATAGTAAAGGTAGCGTGATTGAATGATTATAACTAAAATAATTCTAAATTATAATTCACAAAAGAAGGTAAAATAAGGTTGTTTTACATCCAAAACCATAATTTGCCTAATAAGAAAAAAAAAATCCATGTTATGCCCCGAACCATTATATATTGAAATCATCCATTCTTACAAATCTATCAGCCAGGGTCTATCAACAATATCATTCGTGGGATGCTGACCTGGACTCTATAAAAGGTTTCTCTCATCCTCCTGAGAGCCTTTTTTCTTGGTCAGTGAAGTCCTGTGGGATTGAATAATTCATTATCCATTTAGCCCACAGCTTATTCAATTAATAGGGCAACGACTATAACAGTGCAGAGTGAAAAGGTGTCACAAAGGCATACAGAATTTTTTTACAGCTCGGATAAAGTGCATTCCTTGTTCTTTTAATGTGAAATAGCATTTACTTATGTGAAAACTGATCACTTACAGACAATCAATTTTAAGAAATCTACCAACTTATTAGTTGTGTGTTCTAAGGGACTCCAGATATCATTGATTAATCTTTGTGTCTTCATTTACATTGCAGATTAACGGTATTGATGTGCAAAATAGAGAAGAGGCAGTGGCCATTCTAACACAAGAAGAGAACACAAACGTCTCTTTATTGGTAGCCCGTCCAGAGACAGAGGTAAGAGGGTAATTATTGTGCCTGTACCCCGAAACACTGGCAACTATATAAAGTTCTTGTACTCTCACTCGCTGACTTATGGAGTGATAAAAAAAAATTAGATACAAGTTATTAGTTATAGGAATTATTTATTTTTTTAAATGATATTGTGTTGTGCTGGATCATACTAAAACATACAGGTAAATATGTGAGACATCCACACCTTTATTAAAGGTATGTAAGGGGAAATTCACAGTAGCACAGTAGCCTAAACCACATAAAATCTTCTCAACATTACTTGATAAACGTATGATACTTGTACCTGTTACAATGACACAGTGTCATCGTTGAAGGCAATGTTCGCGTTCCTCCTTATCAGGTTAAACAGTTATTGGGATTCTTTCAACTACCTTTGTTTTATTGATTTTTTTGTAGATGGGCAGACGATGGAAAGATAGTGATAGAGAGGACTTCCTTGATGACCTAGTATCGGAAAACGAAGAGGAACTGCAAGCACAGAGACTGAATTCTCCACCTCAGCAACAGGTAGACAACAAAGGAAACATGCCTATCCAAGCACTTCGTGCCATGGCAATAGCAGTTATTTTAAGAATCGGTGGCAGTTAAGTCCCACAGGTATCTTTAGCCCTGCACTCAACCCAGGTTTCCAGTGGTCTAGTAGGTCTGAGGATGTACAGCCTTAGGAGCACAGAGATTTATCCTTCCTGCTCCTATTCATAAATGGTATAACTCCACAAGAGGGACCCATTAAAAAAATTATTTTGGTTGCCCTGGTCACCTCTGTCTCTTGTACTAAATCAACCCCTCACTTCTGCTACACATTATTCTGAATGTAGAAAAATAATGACTACGGTGATGTTCAATAATTTAGATATTTATTGCTTAACACCTTACTGTTTCTTTATCTAGACTCTGTGCTGTATGAAATCTATAGCTCACATCTGTTTTGCAATTTACATTTCACAGACAACTACATCCAAACCAGTCTTTAGTAGTGTATATTGTGATGAATACGGATTTATATTAAACTTTGACCAACACAATGTATACATGAAAAAAATGAGGGGACATCTATAGGTAAATGCTTTATGTCTGTCATATTTTATTTGCATATTGACAGCACAGTCATGTTTTTATAATATAGTATATGCATGTTTAACCATACAGATTTATAAATATTCCAAACAAAATTATGTAGAATTATGTAGAATGCCTTTTTTAATGTGAATTTGTGTCTTTCAATTTCCTGTTTGACCGGATGTTCCTTTTATCCTAGGTTGAGAATGAGGCAGCTGAGCCCAGTCCCAAATCTCCACGCCCTTTCCCTCTCCCTGCAGGCCTGAGTCGGAGTCAGGAACTGGACAGTGGAGTAGGGAGGACAGATGAGAGCACCCGCAATGATGAAAGTTCTGAGCATGACCTCCTGGGAGATGACCAGACAAGCACTGCGAATACTCCAGGCAGTCAGCGTCGCCTTCGTTTCCTACGTGGAGACTCCCAGCATCCTTTGCAGTGCCGTGAATTTCACCACAGCCTTGACTCTCTGTTGGCAGCAGATGGCTCCACTCCTTACGGTGAGGCTCAGCCACCAGCTGCAGGGCTGACAGATGAGGAATATGAAAGATACAGAGAACTTTTGGAAATCACCTGTCATCTGGAGAATGGCAATGGACCTGCCTTCCTATACGCATCTCGTCAGGGTGGCCTTGATGTAAACCGCAATGAGAGTGTCCTCCGTGAAATGGCTGTACTCGAGGAAGAGCTACGACATTTGGAGTTCAAGTTCCGCAATGTTCTTCGAGCACAAAAGATGCAACAGCTGCGGGAACGTTGCATGAAAGCCTGGCTTCTGGAAGAAGAGGACAGTCTTTATGAGTTTGTAGGTGGGAGCACTGCCAACAATGAAGCCTCTACCAAGCTCCCAGATATTACCGAGTTGCCAGAAAGATCAGACAAGGACAGCACTAGTGCATACAACACTGGAGAAAGCTGCCGGAGCACTCCTTTAATGATAGAACCACCAATATCCTTGGACAGTCCACTGAGGCGGATTAATGATACATCTGGTGCATTATGCCAGGCAGCAGAGGGCCTCTGTTCCAATGCTAACATGAACAGAGGACATGTCAAAAATGTTCCACCATATCCTGGTAGCCCTGAGCATGTGTCATCAAAATTCCGCTCTCTGTGTCGTGATGGACGGCACACAACAGATGAGAGATTGAGACGAGGAGCCAAGCCAGGAAATGAGCTAGATCGTGGTAGTCGAGAGAACAGCCCGTACCTCAGCAGACGCCAGCGCTCCCAAGGAGGGGAACGTTACCGAAGCTGCCTGCAATTAGCACAACAACGCAGCTTAGATGAGCTAGACGGAGATCCCACGTGTGTGAAGGGCATAGGGGTCTCCCATGGTACTCACCCCCATGCAGAGCCACGTATGGAGTGGAAGGTAAAGGTAAGAAGTGATGGTACACGGTATGTGGCCAAGCGCCCAGTGAGAGATCGTCTACTGAAAGCCAGAGCCATGAAAATCAAAGAGGAACGCAGTGGAATGACCACGGACGATGACGCTGTGAGCGAGATGAAGATGGGTCGTTACTGGAGCAAAGAGGACAGAAAGAGGCATCTAATGCGAGCTCGGGAGCAGAGAAAGAGAAGGGAATTCATGATGCAAAGCAGGTTGGACTGCCTGCGGGAGCAACAACAGCAACAGCAAGGGGTAGAGGGAAAAGGGGAGATGAGCATCATTGCCCTCAGCCACCGCAAGACCATGAAAAAGCGCAACAAAAAGATTCTAGATAATTGGATAACTATCCAAGAGATGCTGGCTCATGGAACACGATCAGCTGATGGCAAGCGAGTTTATAATCCACTGCTCTCTGTCACCACTGTCTGAGCGGTAGCGAGGATGTTTCATACTCTCTTTGCCAAATGAAACTCTTCTCTGACCTTCATGTGCTCATCTTATTTACAGTCACTGCCTTATCTCTATTATATCATCTTGAGTTGTCTTTGACTTTTAATATTTCTGTCTATCATTGGGTCATATTTCCATAATCTCCCCTCTTGGTTCCTTTGTTCTCTGTTTTTGGGAGGGAAATGGGTGGGGGACAGGAGGTGGGGGTTGTTTGTTTGTACTTTCTGTTAAATTTCATTTTGTTTTGTTCTTTGTCTTCCCCATCCCGTTCAGTCAGAGGAACCTGGGAATGGGTATTTTAATACAGGGTGAATTCAAATAGCAGCCATTACTTGTAGATTTCAATCTTGAAAGAAAACCGCATATTTCAAATGTTTTGTTTAGTGACTGGACCAGGTGTCAATCAAACAAAGCAACAAGCTGTAGAAGACAACATTGGATTTTAAAATGTAGAATGTCTCCTACATGGAGAGAACTTGGAGCACAATTAAGTCAAACGGATAACAAGCTAAAACTTTTCCATGACCCAACAATATCGAAAGATATATCACTACCATGGATTGCCCCACAGCTTGTTTATAAAGGGGTGCTAGGATCTGTTCGCAACTAGCCAATACTTAAGTTGAGAATCTGGGAACTACGATAATGCCAATCATATTTTGAAAACTGAACACTGCCATCTGGTGGTGAATGAGCACATAGACAGCTATAATAATGTTGGTCTGGTATGATTTTTCTGATGGACCATAGCACAAAGTTGATGGCGGTAGGAAATTATAATTATAGGACTTGCAGTTTGCCTTCCAGATATCACTGCACATGTAGACGCTCTGTGCAGAATCATGTATTAGAAAACTCAACCTGTCTGTTGTTGTTTAGAATGTGATAGTGACCTTTGTTTGATCCTATTTATTGTTACATTCCCACTATTTTGTTTGTCTTGGAGTGGATGTGATAGACTGAGGAAATGATGAGAAGACACATGCTAGGTACGAGGTTTCATATGCTCAATGCGCTCTTGATGGACGGGCAAGAATAGATCATGTACTCTCTCTGTCCTCGTCGTATTCCTGATTGTTTTCCGAGCAACCTGGTGGATTATGAAGAGTAAACACTCAAACATTTTCAGCATTTTCCTCTGAATGTCAATGCTTTCAGCCTGTGTTTTTCAGGTCAATAGTTCTAGATAGGACATGAAAGCTCCGGGGATTTGTTCAATGTGGCTGAAAAGCTTTAAGGATGCATTGATTAAAGGAACCCTTGGTATACAGTGAAGTGAAAAAGCAACATTACAAACTATTAAAAGAACATAGCTCTAGAAAAAAATAAAATATTGACGGTATTACCAAAATTTAAAATGTGTACTAAAAATGCACAAACATTACAGGGTCTTGCAGTGTTCCTACATACATCACATACACATTTTACTGTGTAGTCTTTTGTAGTGGTTCTCAATCCCCGAGTCTGAACCCCTAAATGAGTCTCCCATATCATCTCGGTGCTCTCTTGGTAATGTTAGATTCTTAAGGTCCCAGGCATCTGCCCACAATAAGTTATTTACTGTAGTAACACTGCTTTCTCTAGAGCAGCAGAGAGCCCTTGATTACAACAAATTATGAAATTAAAGGAACACTAAAAGCAAGATGGCCACTTTGATTGAAGTGATTATGGTGTCTGTAGTCCGTAAGCACTGGGTCCTGAATCACTAGTAAATGGTTTTCTCACTGTTTAGTAAAGATTCTCAGCCCTTGGTGGGCAGCCTGAAGCCCAGCCTCCAGTGACAATATGGCATAGGTGGAGCTACGCTCCACTTCCAGAGCTGGCGGGCAGTGATTGACTGAAAGCTTTAGTCAATCACTGCCCCAATACCGGGTATGGTGTGAGGCTGACTATAACTGCGCCTCTGCCACATAATCATTTGAGACTGTTCTTCAATCCTCCAGGGCCTAATATACTTTACTAAACAGCGAGCAAACTATTTAGAAGTGACTCGGCTCCCAGCACCTGCAGACACCAAGCCAATGTCAAATACATAATCTGAGTCCATGACAAAACTGGTTGAAAGCCATTGACTTATTATATGGACATGCAAGAGTATTCCATAAACATAGCATTTTAGAATTACATTCAGAATGAAGTGAATGTGACCGATACATTCACCTACTGTTGCAGGAAAGTAGAAAGAAGCCCTAGCTTGCCATATAGACATTTATACCCAATACCGGTTATGAGCACTGTATACATGCAATAAAATATAAAGAAAATACAATACATGCATTATATCATACAAAATCCAAACACAGACAGAGACAGCACTGAAAAACCAACTGGCCCATCTACTGAGCCCATTTTAAAATGTTTTATTTATTTATTCAGTCTCTTTATGCCACAAGTGTTCTTGAATGATTTTACTGTGTTAGTCTTTACCACTAGTCAGCTATTCTAGGTATCGACTCTCTTTCTACAAAGTTGCAATTTCTCCCATTACCCAACATTCATTTGTCTCCCAACTTCAGACTCTGCTCCAGGGCTAGTCTTTATCTTTTTTTTTTATATAAATTCTTCCTTCTTGAACTTTATTTAATGCCTTAAAGTATTTTCCAATATCTATCCTGTCTCCTTTCTCACTTCGCCTCTGCAAAGTTTACATATTAAGGTGTTGCAGCCTGTTCTGCTCTCTAACATAGCACAATCATGCCACAGTTTAAATTCCCTCTAAATTGCAGTTTTTTCAAGTCCAGACCCCCGGATCTACATCTACAGTTTTGTCGGTGATTAATCCAGTGCCATTTGTACTTTTTTTCTGTCGTATCCCATAGAAATTGTGGTGTCATTCATTAGGGCTTGAAAAAAATTGAGCAATTGGAAAACTATTACAATACAAAGTTTAGGAATTTGGACATTTATCAAGTAACAAACTGATTCAGAACTGTCTCCAAATTTGGACATTTGGGGTAATTCTTGGTTTTGCGTTGCTGGATTTTTAAATGCTAAATTATATAATAATGTTTCACTGTATGCCAGCAAAGTATTTAAATTCAATCAGGTCAAATTAAAAATGAATACAAACTTTGAGCACTGGCTGTAGATTCCTGTGGACACAGCCTTTATGATGAATCGAATACATAAAATCAATAGTGGGAAGAGCTAGTGGGCGTTTCCATTGAGGAACTTCTGGTTCTCCAGCGTTGGTAGTGGACGCAGGGAAAAATGGTTTGACTCCTTACAATGTGTGGGTTACCAGGGTACTCCTGGCACCATAACTGGTACAGCGAGCTTTAATTAAGGCATTTAGGGCATCTTAACCACAGTTCATCTGTGGCAATGGTTAGCAACACAAGGCACACCAACTGCCCAAGATTTAGATATTTCTCAGTTTTGTTCCATTGAGAATACTGACAAAACCTGGTCCGATGGTGTGAGTGGATTGAGAACCACTGGTCTATAGCATCAAGAGCCCTCGGACCAGCTCTACACAAAATAGAACAAGCTCATAGTCTCCTATTCCTCTATCTCCTTTTGAATGAAGTCATAACTTTGATTGTACTCCATTAGCACTTCCCTACTGTTTAGCTAACATTCCATCAACTCATTCTTTCTGAGTTCCATCCTATCATATACAGATAATTATTTTGTTACTGTGGAACGGTGTCTGGAAGTAGCAGCTGGTAGATACTTCTTCCAAGGAACAAATTCTTTACCATTTGCTCATCCTCTATTATTACCAACTTAAATACATTTACATTCAGTTCTATTCAGTTCAGTTCTTCAATTCAGTATGTCCATGGCATCTGTTGGCTGAGTTCTATGATAAACTAACGTACCCATCACAGGTTTGCATGCACTCACTATGTCACTAATAGGGAGCAAACCTGACTAGTGCATTATGGGACCTTTTAACATAAACTCCATTGGCCAACGTAGACACTGAAAACACCCATCAGGCAAACAAAAACATTCTCACATTGAACGATAGGGAAATAAAAATAAAGGGATTCATTACTAGTTCCGATGCAGTAAGAACTGCTCTCAGAGGGAACATTTCTACAATATATTAGTTTTATTTACTTTTTGTGAATATGAAAAATGATCAAAACAGAATTACATGACACATATTGGGTTTTAGTAAAAATAATATCACATTGAAAGCCATACCAGAAAGGTAAATAAACAGTGCCCTTTTCATTTCCATAATAACAGTAAAGCTTTGAAAATTGTATTAGGAGAATGCTGGTTGGTCCCTTCTTCACTTATCAGTATTTCTGCAGACATTGGTACTAATAGCTAATTTTTTCCCAGGTCAGGAGATTATAACTGTAGCTGTTCCTGAACTACAACTTTCATCGCACCCAGGCGGCTCCAGGATTGCAGTGGTTATTAGGTTATTCAATTTCAATGCATATTTGGTAGGCTTAACATACTTTGATACTTGAGAGTGCTGTCTGGTGTCTGGCAGTGTAGTTAAAGGACCACTATAGTGCCAGGAAAACATACTCGTTTTCCTGGCACTATAGTGCCCTGGGGGTGCCCGCACCCTCAGGGACCCCCTCCCGCCAGGCTGGATGGAGAGTAAAGGGTTAAAACTTACCTTTATTCCAGCGCCGGGCGGGGAGCTCTCCTCCTCCTCTCCGCCTCCGATCCTCCCTTTCGGCTGAATGCGCATGCGCGGCAAGAGCGGCGCGCGCCTTCAGCCGGTCTCATAGGAAAGCATTTACAATGCTTTCCTATGGACGCTTGCGTGCTCTCACTGTGATTTTCACAGTGAGAATCACGCAAGCGCCTCTAGCGGCTGTCAGTGAGACAGCCACTAGAGGATTTGTAGGCTGGATTAACCCTATTATAAACATAGCAGTTTCTCTTAAACTGCTATGTTTATAAAAAAAAGGGTTAATCCTAGAGGGACCTGGCACCCAGACCACTTCATTAAGCTGAAGTGGTCTGGGTGCCTAGAGTGGTCCTTTAATAGGGTCAATATGTGAAATTAAAGGAATATTTCAAGCACCGTAATCAATAGCACTGTAACCAGCATGTGCCCTGGCACCCGATTCCCCATGTAAGGAGTCAAATCTTTTTAGAAAAGTTTGACAGGCATTGCTCCCTACCTCTACTACTTCCTAGGTAGAGCTGGGAGCTTTATCGGAGTGAAGCTCAGCAGTGCATGGGCTAGCTCATTGGCTGAGAAAAATCAGTCTACGTACTTAACCAATGAGGTCAGGGCTAGGCTCAGGAGAGCTCCGAAAGCTCCTGGCCAGGAACTTACCACTTTTCATCGGAAGGAGTGGAGGCAGACGTACCCCAGGTAAAAAGTCAAACCGTTCTAAAAGTTTTGAGTAGTACAGCTGTAGTTGTTAGGGTGTTTGAAATGTTCCTTTAATCATCTAGTCACGGCAGTTGCTTTTTTATGTCAGCTGTGATTACTTCATTGATTACACACATGGGTAGCACTTTTAATCCCTACATCAGAAAAATAATTCATAATTGTACCAAAATTGACGAGAGGTTCCTTATCACCATTCCATAATAATAAAAACACTTAGCTTCCACTGCAAGAGTAGTAGTTGAGGGATAAAAGGAGAATATGTACCATATTTATGAGACCAGCACAGCCTTTTCTACTTTATACCTGTTTTCCTATGTCCCTACACACCTCTTATACTCACGGAGTAGACGGTGACTGAGAGAGATGTAGATAAATATCTTGCCTTTGGGATGTTTGGGTTCTTTAAAATTATCATTGCTACTGTGTCTCATTTTCTCTCTGATACTGGGTCGAGAATCTTAATAAACTGTTACATTTCTGATAGAACTGGGCACTGATGTGGTTTCTTCTTTGATCTTCTCTCGTCGAAAATTTTTGTGTTGACGGAGACAGATTTCCCACCAGGTGGATTAGACACGCAGCCTAGAGCAGTGATGGCGTATTCAGGTACTCCAAGTCTTTTTAAATATTTCACATGATGCCCAGGCAATTATTGACTAGTTGAACAGAATAATAAGTGTATTTCACAAGTATCTAGCCATCACTAGCCTAAAGTGTAATTTTTGAAATAGACTTTTGCATTCAGTTTCAAACTAACTGCAATTCTGAATTTTGGCTGGTCAGCGGGTCGTCCGAATTCCAAAACTCTAAATTGCTGTATGAATGAATCACGTCACAACCACAACAGACAATGGTCAACGAGATCGATGTGTTTCATGAATGATGATTAATGCCAAAGGCCATGCACAAGTCTACTTTTTGTTGACCTAGTGATAGTCCATTAAAGTTCCAGTTCCATTTACAATTCCCATTTTTTTGTTCATGCTTCTCATACTTTGAACCAATAGCCTGCCCACAAAGCCTTTTATTTAGCTTAAAGTTTATTAGGGGGTGGGTACATGGAGGCTTTTTGTCTGAGGGAGCACAAGAAGTAAGCCATACCTAACCAATAAACTTAAAAATGGGAATCTTGGATCAGTTCCTTACGGCACTAGAATACCTCATTACATATGAGGCAACTCTGCAATGGACTTGGGCTGGGTACGCTCCATTCTCATTGATTAAATCCAACATTCAAGTTACGGTACATTTGTTTCCCTGAACTTTAAGGATTATCAAACACAGAAATTTGCAACACTGGCTGACCCAGAAAGTATTGGACTCAAACAATAACACTATGACAGATCTATAACATGATTTATGGTTCTAGCAAGGAATAATGGAAGGAGATATATCAACAACGTGACACATCTTTACTTTACATCTGAAAGTTGGGTACCTTTTGTTTTTTTTTATCTAAAGGAAGTCTGTGCCAGAGATATGACCGTAGTAGGGTGGACAATCGGTTTCTTTGTCTAACCTTGCAGAATGACTTGTTTGTTGCAAGGGTAATCGAAGGAGAGCAGAGGTCCCTACGGGAAAGGTGTAGGTTGAAGTTTCCTTATTAATGCAGTAAGTCACAGTGTCCTGAGCATCCATGTAAGCAGTTTATTAAATGAGAAGTTTGATTAACACCTTGAATTCAGTGCAATGGTTCCAGGAGCTAATTCACTATGAAAGGCTTTTTATATGTTCAAATGAAGATAAATCAAGTAATCCAGGATATATTGCAGCACTTATATATATATGGGGTGTATATCTTTAAATCTGCTAGAGACAGAGTCAGTTTAATACACACCAAATGCTATACTTTGTGCAGAAAGATTTAAACCACATAAAAGGTATAGAAAGACAGTATAAGGAACTGTTTCCTATCGCATAATGAAATAGATGGTATATGTTTCCACAGTTATATATGGTGTATACGCCTTTAAATCTGTTAGAGACAGAAAAAGTGGAGTATATACCAGATGTTATACTTTATGGCAAAAAGATGGAAGCTCTATGAGATAGACATACAGTATATGGAACTGTATTCTATAATACAATAAAATTAGGTATCGCTCTAAATGGGTGATTTTTGGGTGAAATTTCTGCCTGTATCCAGTTTTGAGCTATTCACTGTAAGTCAGACTCCCTCATTCCTGTGTGTTGCAGTAGGCATACCAGATCAACTTAGTTTTATTAAATGAAAAAACTACTCTGGATACTGCGGAAACGAGCTTGGCTGACATCATCAGAAGTGTTGTACAAAAGCCAATCACAATGCTCGCCCACTGGATTGGCTGAAACTGTCAAAAAGGCAGATCGGGGGCAGAGCCAGCACAAGCCAAACACAGCCCTGGCAATCAGCATCTCCTCATAGAGATGCATTGAATCAATGAATCTCTATAAGGAAAGGTCAGTGTCTGCATGCAGAGGGTGGAGACACTGAATGTCAGTCACACTGTGCAGCAATGCCACAGGAAGTACCTCTAGTAGCCATCTGAGGAGTGGCCACTGGTGGTATCCCTAGGCTGTAACGTAAACACTGCCTTTTCTCTGAAAAGACAGTGTTTACTGCAAAAAACCTGAAGGGAATGATAATACTCACCAGAACAAATATAATAATTTGTAGTTGTTCTGGTGACTATAGTGTCCCTTTAAAGTAGAATGCAGTGTAAAAGAATGAGGTGCTCCAGACTATGGAGGTGGCCATATCTCCTTCATAGTACACAACAAGGACTCCAGGCACCCAGTGCTCTTTATCTTGACAGGCTTTTATTGGAACGTAACACACATAGGCAACATTTCGGTCACACACTCTGAACATTCGTTTTTAAACTCTGATCTTTTGACTTATATTTTTTTAAATAGGACTTAGAAGTTGCCAATTATCTGGAATTCGCAACATGAATAAACACATAATACAGGCCAACCAAATCAGGAAGCACGTAGGGTAAAAAGAAATGGGATAACTGACAGCAGAAGGGGGCAGGGGTTAATATATTCTTTGGGGTTAGTATTGGTAAAAAAGCTGGGGGGGGAAAAATGTAATGGAGGGAGTATTGAAGGGGAGGGGACTACACATTTCCAGAGTCCCTTGAATGTGGTTGGGAAGCTTCTTCATTGTATAACCCTTCCCCGATGTTAGGGCGTGTTATATTTAATATAGGCCCACCAAACCAATCTGGGATATATTTATGTGTAAAAACTGAAATGTGAAAGCCCTATATTTGACCATGTAACTTTCCAAAACCCCATAAAAACGGTACATGCGGAGTACTGTTATA
This sequence comes from Pelobates fuscus, assembly GCF_036172605.1. Lineage (NCBI taxonomy): Eukaryota > Metazoa > Chordata > Amphibia > Anura > Pelobatidae > Pelobates > Pelobates fuscus. The sequence goes on along the minus strand of NC_086325.1, from coordinate 144,708,687 downwards.
CTCATGGGAAATTGCTGAACACAGATATGTGTGTTTTATTGCAGTAAAAGTTAACAGTATTATTACATTCACCGTTAAAATGCCATGCAAACTTGGGAAATAACAAAATGTCTTAATTTATTTAAAAATTGTATTCATATTAAACTATGTTCTGCAACAAATATTTGATGTGAAATGAAAGCCCTGTTTCTCTTGAACAAAATGATTTATAATAAGTGTAGGTGCACTTAATATGAAAGAGGTGAATTATGGTTGAACAGACATATAGCGCAAATTCTAGGTTTTGTTTTGGTTCAGAACTTGGACAATTCCCTCCATCCTTAAGGAATCTCTAAAATTATAAATTGCTACATTAATACAAAGTGCTTTGACTGTTAATTTGCAGGCTACGCATCTTTCAAGTTGGAACCGTTTTAATCTATATTTTATTAGTGTGAAAGCTGATGGCAGAACATTGGACTTAATTTACATTAGCGAACACATCTAACACATCTAACTAGAAGCAGTAAGCCTGTGCAACAGAAGACATGATTTAATGGATCAGCACCTCTAACCTCTACAACATTCTACACAATAAAATCCCCTTCTGAAGATTAAGCAACAATGATTACAATTTGCATAATTTATTCTTTATATGTAATTGAGAAATTGCTTTGGTTCACTATGTGTACCCAGCATAAGTTAATGCGGTACAGCCATCCCGTTTTTGTTTTGTTTGTTTTTTAACTCCCCCATCCCGACTCCACTACATCTAATTGTCCCACTGGTTACTCCCAAATACCCCTAAGCCGCCATATTACCTATTTTTTTTAATCTTTATTTTGTGCCCGGACCTAGGCCATCTTTGTGTGGGTAGATGAAGTCCCTGTAGGACACGTCATCTGCCCAAACTAGTTAGCGCTGTGAGATTCCCGCGCATGCCCAGTTAAACACTTGGGCATGCAAACTGGAATTTCATCTATTCATTCATTCGTCAGAAAGACGAATGAATGAATAGAAATGTCAGATGAACAAACAAATACTGAATATCGGTGTTCGATCATTTAGTTTATCACAAGGAGGGAGCTACAGGCTCGCAGCTCCCTGTGGCAGAAGCAGCCACAAGAGACTTTTACTGTAAAAGCTATATGTTATTTGAAATACCAAGCACTACATGTACCGTGTATTTACCAGCAATGTTAATGTAATCGGTTCCCGAACCAGCAATACGTAGCCGGTTCGGGAACCGATCGAAAGTACCGAACGCAAGACCACCCTGCTGTGGTCGTGTGCCTCCACTTAACCGGCTGAAACAATGTTGCCAGTACCGTAATTGGGGTCGTGGGTGGCCGCCGTTCGCCTAATCTCCACGTGGCGGCGGCCATCTTAGCTGCCGAACAGCGGTGTTTGGTCGTCGAGCGTCTGGAACTAAAATCGGACGCTCGACTAACCAGACACCGCTCAGACCTCCAGGAACCCCAAAACATACGATTCAAACTGCCGAACGGCCCGCCGTTCGGTAGTTTGAATTCCCCAGAATAGGGGATTCATCCGAACGAAGATTAGAGTCGGATGGCTGAATTTAGGGGACATCCAGAAACGGGGGAAAACTCTGTTCCCACTAATGAGATTAACTGTTAATCTAAGGGGAGGAGAGGGAGAGGAGGTGACTACGATGTGATTGGTTATTTGAAGTTACCTCCCTTGCATGGGAAAAAGACATAAAAGCAAATGTGTGAATAAAGCTGGCAGTTGACCTCCAAGCTATGTGTCGTCTAGTTCTTGGAGGGAAGGGATTGTAACTACGCTACCTGTTTTATCGCTGTCTTGGATTGCTGTTCCTGTCTACCAGCGGAGCTACCTTGGATCATACCTCTACTCCGCTACACTCCCTCCTTGTAAAATGTAAAAATAGAAGCGGCAGGGAACAGTGCCCCCCATAATAGCATAAGGGAGATTGAAATCATGCAGCAAATAGGGGCATGTATACTAATATTTAGTATATTAAAATTAAAATAACCCCCCCCTTCCAACAAATGGTCCCATGGTGGGGCATCTATTAACTAGGGGGGGGGCATAGTGTCCCCCCCAATAGCCTGCGAGTGGGGGCTATTAAACTAAACAGGGAAAATATGGTCCCCCTTGGCCCCCACCCATGAGCGGCGGGTGGAGTCCATAAATGAAAATGAGGGGGGGGGGGACTTATTGTCCTTCCACCCCGGCCCCACCCATGAGCGGCGGCCCTAAATTACAACAGGGGGGACCTATTGTGCTCCCCCCGGCCCCCACCCATGAGCGGCAGGTGGGGCCCTAAATGAAAATGTTTGGTGGGGGACCTATTGTCCTCCCCCCCTGCCCCCACCCATGAGGGGCGGATGGGGTCCCTAAATGACAATAGGTGGGGGACTTAGTTCCTCCCCCCCTTGGCGCCCAGCATTGAGCAGCGTGTGGGGGCACTAAATAACCATAAGGGGGGGACCTATTGTCCTCCTCCCCAGCCCTCACCCCTGAGCGGTGGGTGGGGGGCTCTAAATAACAATAAGGGGGAGGACCTATTGTCCTCCCCCTGCCCCCACCCATGGATGATGGATGGGGTCTGTGTACTAATACCCCCCCCCCTGTGACTAGGGGACCCCAAGCCCCTAGTCACCCACCCCCCAAATAAAATTAAATCAATCCCTACTTATCCCCCTCATCCTAAAAATATTGAGGGAGGAGGTAATAAAAAAAAATACCTAGAAAAAAATAAAATCTGGACTCCAAGCAATAGGTCCCCCCCCAGGGGCGGGCTGGGCCGGGGGGCAGGGAGGCAATTGCCCCCCAGGCCGCCCGAAATTCTTTTAGGACCGGCCGCGGCGGGCCAGCCCTTTAAATGCTGCAGCCGCCGAGCGCTCTGTAAAGAGCGCTCAGACGGCTGCAGCTGCTTTTCCCTCCCCTGTAGGTGGCCGAGCTGCACTCCGGTCCGCGGTCCCGGCCGGAGTGATAGGAAGGTGCACACTGAGTGTGCACTTCCTGTCAGTCCGGCCGGGTACAGGAAACAGAAACTCCTGTTCCGCGCGGAACAGGAGTTTCTGTTTCCTGTACCCGGCCGGACTGACAGGAAGGTGCACACTGAGCACCTTCCTATCACTCCGGCCGGGACCGCGGACCGGAGTGCAGCTCGGCCACCAACAGGGGAGGGGGTAAGAAGAAGGGGGGGAGGGGAGAGTAAAAAGAGGGGAGGGGGTAAGAAGAAGGGGGGAGGGGAGAGTAAGAAGAGGGGAGGGGGGGAGAGTAAAAAGAGGGGAGGGGGAGAGTAAAAAGAGGGGAGGGGGGGAGTGTAAAAAGAGGGGAGGGGGAGAGTAAAAAGAGGGGAGGGGGGAGAGTAAAAAGAGGGGAGGGGGAGAGTAAAAAGAGGGGAGGGGGGAGAGTAAAAAGAGGGGAGGGGGGAGAGTAAAAAGAGAGGGGGGGAGAGTAAAACGAGGGGAGGGGGGAGAGTAAGAAGAGGGGAGGGGGGAGAGTAAGAAGAGGGAAGAGAGGGAGTAAGAAGAGGGGAGGGGGGAGTAAGAAGAAGGGGGAAGTAAGAAGGAGGGGAGATAAGAAAAAGAGGGGGTAAGAAGAAGAAGGGGGGAGTAAGAACAAGAGTGGGGAGTAATTAGAAGAAGGGGGTAAGAAGAAGAGGGGGGTAAGAAGAAGAGGGGGGAGTAAGAAGAAGAGGGGGGAGTAAGAAGAAGAAGGGGGTAAGAAGAAGGGGGGGTAAGAAGAAGAAGAATGGGGTAAGAAGAAGAAGGAGGGGTAAGAAGAAGAAGAGGGGGTAAGAAGAAGTAGGAGGGTTAAGAAGAAGAAGGGGGGTAAGAAGAAGGGGGGAGTAATAAGAAGAAGGGGGTAAGAAGAACAAGGGGGGGGAGTAAGAAGAACACAGGGAGGAGGGGGGTAAGAAGAACACAGGGGGGGTGAGAACACACAGAGGGAGGAGTGAGAAGAACACAGGGAGGGTGGAGGGGGGATGAGAATGTCAGGGTACCTGTAGTCTCTACCTCAGAGGAGGTGAGAGACTTAGACGTTTATCCTCCCAGAGGGGTTGTTTCTTCCGTTCCTCGCGGTCCTCTCGGCCATTTACAAGCCGACCGCGAGGGATCCACTTCCTTATATGACGCGACGCTCAGTAGTCAACGTCATGACGCCAACCCGGGTCGACCTGTCACTCAAGTCCCGAGCACTAATCAGGACTCGTCGGGGGCGTGATTACCCTCTAGAATCAAGGTATAAAGTAAGGCTTTCGGCATCTGCTCATTGCCCTGTCGTGGTTCTAGCCTGTCTAGTCACTCAGCGCTCTTGTATTCTAGTTGTCTCTTTGGTTCTGACCCGGCTTGTTTGTACTACCCTGTTTATCTCTGATACCCTTTGATTCGGCTTGTCTCTCGCTTACCTGTCCTCTCGTTCCCTCGACCTCGGCTTGTCCCTGACTATTCTCTACTTACTCCTTACGTTAAGTCCGGCCATTCTAAGGTCCGGTATACGTACCTACCACCTGTTTGTACTCTGTGTGTTGGATCCCTGTCCCGATCCTGACATTACGACAGGGCCAATGGATCCTGCAGGTACAAACACTCAGGTTGGTCCTTCTGACTCTAGGTTCGACGCCATGGATCACAGAATGGACCAGATGGCTCTAGCACTACAGGCGTTACTATCTCGTTCTAGTAATCAACCAGAGGAGATGCGTAATACTTCTATCTCTCCTGTGAGTTCAGGTCTAGAGGTAGCCACTGTAGGTGCTTCTTCCCGTATCACTCCACCTGTACGTTATGGTGGTTCTCCAGAGAAGTGTCGTGGTTTCTTAAACCAAATAGGTATCCATTTCGAATTACAACCCCGCTCCTATCCTACAGATAGGGCGAAGGTTGGATTTATTATCACATTACTTATCGAGAAAGCTTTGAGATGGGCCAATCCATTGTGGGAAAATGATAATCCGTTAGTATACAATTATAATGCCTTTGTAGCTGCTTTCAGAAGAACTTTTGACCCTCCAGGTAGAAAGGTCAATGCAGCTAGATTACTGTTGCGCCTTAGACAAGAAAACCGAACACTTGTGGATTATGCACTAGAGTTCAGGTCCTTGGCGGCAGAAGTTAAGTGGAATGAACAGGCTTATATAGATGTATTTTTAAACGGGCTATCAGACATAATCCTTGACGAGGTTGCTACTAGAGAGCTTCCTGAAAATTTGGAGGATTTAATTTCTTTTATTTCTCGCATTGATGAACGTTTAAGAGAGAGGCAGAACACTCGAGAGAGAGACCGTAGACCTTCCTTTAAACTAGCTCCTTCATTTCAAAGTTCTGAATCCACAACCTCACTTATTCCAGAACCTATGCAGATAGGCAATACTCGCCTCTCAGAAGAGGAGAGACAGTACAGGAGAAGGGAGGGGTTGTGTATGTACTGTGGAGTCAGAGGTCATTTACGCCTAAATTGTCCTAGTCGCTCGGGAAACGCTCGCACCTAAGTTTCTCTAGAGGACAGGCCTTGGGTGTTTCTATTTTGTCCTCTAATCATAATTATAAAGAGCACAGGCTTCTGCTACCCGTTTCTTTAACTTGGGAGAAGGGAGTACTAGAAACTATGGCATTGATAGATTCCGGAGCTGCTGAGAACTTTATCGACCAAGTTTTTGTTACTAAACACGCTATCCCATCCCAGTTAAGGGAGACACCCTTGGCCGTTGAGGCCATAGATGGTAGACCTTTAGTTGAGCCTGTGATTTTTCGTGAAACCATACCCGTTAAATTAACTGTTGGTATCTTACACGAGGAAGACATATCTTTATTGCTTATTTCGTCTCCATCTGTTCCCATAGTCCTGGGGTATCCTTGGTTAAAAAAAACATAACCCTATTATTGATTGGGAATTAGGGGAGATAGTCTCATGGGGTCAGGGTTGTCAGGACAAGTGCTTACGGACAGTGTCACCGCTTTGCGCAGTTAACACACCGATTAATTCTACCTACTCTACAGAGGTACAAATACCGCCTCTGTACCTGGATTTAAAGGCAGTATTTGACAAAAAGAATGCTGATACTTTACCTCCACACAGGTCTTTTGATTGTAAGATTAATCTACTACCTGGTACTATGCCCCCCAGGGGTAATGTATATCCTTTGTCCACTAAAGAGAACTTAGTCTTAGAGGAGTATATTCGTGAGAACCTTGAAAAAGGATTCATTAGGAGATCCTCCTCCCCTGCCGGGGCTGGGTTTTTTTTTGTTAAGAAGAAGGATGGTACACTAAGACCTTGCATTGATTATCGAGGTTTGAACAAAATAACCATTAGAAATGCCTACCCAATTCCCTTGATTACCGAGCTCTTTGATCGTCTAAAAGGCTCCAAGATTTTCACCAAGTTAGATCTCAGAGGGGCGTATAACTTGGTGAGAATTCAGCAGGGACACGAGTGGATGACGGCGTTCAATACCCATTATGGGCACTATGAATACACAGTAATGCCTTTTGGTCTCTGTAATGCACCGGCAGTATTTCAGGACCTGATCAATTAAGTTCTTAGGGAATTTCAACATGACTGCGTTATTGTATATCTGGATGATATACTTATACACTCTAGAGAGATTGAGACTCACCACAGACAAGTCAGAAGGGTATTGCGCAAGCTCCTTCAACATGGCCTGTACTGCAAATTGGAGAAATGCAGCTTTGACCAATCCCAGATAAACTTTCTTGGCTATGTGATTTCTGGGGAAGGGTTTAAGATGGACCCGGATAAGCTCCAGTCCATTTTGGATTGGCCTTTACCCAGGGGCCTCAAGGCCATTCAGAGGTTTATTGGATTCTCCAACTATTATAGGCGCTTCATTAAGGGTTACTCTTCAATTATAGCTCCTATTACCAATATGACCAGACAGGGGGCTGACACTAAGAACTGGTCTACTGAAGCCCTTCTTGCCTTCAAAACACTCAAGGAACTGTTTGCTTCTGCACCAATTTTAGTTCACCCTGATACGACTCTGCCTTTCCTACTCGAGGTAGACGCCTCAGAGACAGGTATAGGTGCTATCCTGTCCCAAAGGTTAGGTGTGGATAAGCCCTTACATCCATGTGGTTTTTTTTTTCCAAGAAACTATCAGGTCCTGAGAGCAGATATGACATTGGTGACAGGGAACTGCTAGCAGTTATCATGGCTTTAAAGGAGTGGAGACATTTATTGGAGGGCACCTTACATCCTGTTACTATTTTGACAGACCACAAGAACTTGTCTTATATTGGGGAGGCCAAGCGCTTGTCCTCCAGGCAAGCTCGTTGGTCTTTATTCCTCACGCATTTCAATTACGTGCTCACTTATAGACCTGGTTCTAAGAATTCTAAAGCCGATGCTTTGTCTCGCCAATATGAACCTTCTGCGATATCTGAGCCGGTTTTGTCTTCTATAGTACCCAGGGGCAATATTATCGCCAACACGAGTCTTAAGATTCACTCTCCGTTGCTTGGTCAGATCATGAAGTTGCAACATCTGGCGCCTAGACAGACTCCTGGGGCAAGGCATTTCGTTCCTCCTGAACTCCAACTGGAACTCTTACAGTGTTTTCACAACAGTAAGGCGGCTGGGCATCCGGGTATTCGCAAGACATGTTCCTTGATCTCTAAAGATTTCTGGTGGCCTTCTTTACGGAAGGATATTAGGGATTTCATCGGAGCATGTGAGGTCTGTATGAAGACTAAGCAACCTCATACGCTTCCATGTGCTTTGTTACATCCCTTGAACATTCCAGAGAGACCATGGTCCTGTTTGGCTATGGACTTCATTGTAGATTTGCCTGTTTCTAAAAAACAGACTGTGATCCTCACGGTGGTTGATAGGTTTACTAAGATGGCCCTTAACTAAACTCCCGACTTCTCCTGAATTGGCGGAGATATTCGCGAGAGAGATTTTTCGCTTACATGGGATACCTTCCGAGATTGTTTCCGATAGAGGTTCCCAATTTGTTTCACGTTTTTGGAGATCCTTCTGTTCTCAACTTGGCATCAAATTGAATTTTTCTTCTGCCTATCATCCTCAGTCTAACGGAGCTGCTGAACGTACCAATCAAAAGATTGAACAATATTTGCGTTGTTTTGTTTCTGAACACCAGGACGATTGGGTCGGTTTGATTCCTTGGGCGGAGTTTGCACACAATAATCTCGTTTGTGATTCTACTCGTTCCAGTCCCTTCTTCATGAATTATGGCTTTCATCCTTCCATTCTTCCCTCGGTTTCTCCTTCCCAAGGGGTACCGTCGGTTGATGTTCATGTTGCCAATTTGAGGAAGTTGTGGGATCAGACTCGACAAATTCTCCTACATAATTCCATGTTGTTCAAGAAACACGCTGATAAGCACAGAAGGGCGGCTCCGGTTTTTGTTCCAGGTGATAGGGTATGGTTGAGTACAAGAAACATTCGTTTAAAGGTCCCTTCTATGAAATTCGCTCCTCGTTACATTGGCCCTTATAGGGTTCTGACTCGAATTAACCCAGTTGCGTATCGCCTAGCTCTTCCAGCTGCCTTACGCATTCCTAACTCCTTTCATGTTTCCTTACTGAAACCGTTAGTCTGTAACAGATTTTCCTCCACTATACCCTCTCCTCGCTCTGTTCAGGTTGAGGGTCAGGAGGAGTATGAAATCAACTCCATCATCGATTCTCGAATCTCCCGGGGGAAGTTACAATATCTTATTGACTGGAAGGGATATGGTCCTGAGGAGAGGACTTGGGTACCTCAGGAGGATGTACATGCTCCTCGCCTCCGCAGGGCTTTTCACTCCCGTTTTCCATCTCGTCCCGGTTCCTTCCGCCCGGTGGGCGTTTCTGAGAGGGGGGGTACTGTCAGGGTACCTGTAGTCTCTACCTCAGAGGAGGTGAGAGACTTAGACGTTTATCCTCCCAGAGGGGTTGTTTCTTCCGTTCCTCGCGGTCCTCTCGGCCATTTACAAGCCGACCGCGAGGGATCCACTTCCTTATATGACGCAACGCTCAGTAGTCGACGTCATGACGCCAACCCGGGTCGACCTGTCACTCAAGTCCCGAGCACTAATCAGGACTCGTCGGGGGCGTGATTACCCTCTAGAATCAAGGTATAAAGTAAGGCTTTCGGCATCTGCTCATTGCCCTGTCGTGGTTCTAGCCTGTCTAGTCACTCAGCGCTCTTGTATTCTAGTTGTCTCTTTGGTTCTGACCCGGCTTGTTTGTACTACCCTGTTTATCTCTGATACCCTTTGACTCGGCTTGTCTCTCGCTTACCTGTCCTCTCGTTCCCTCGACCTCGGCTTGTCCCTGACTATTCTCTACTTACTCCTTACGTTAAGTCCGGCCATTCTAAGGTCCGGTATACGTACCTACCACCTGTTTGTACTCTGCGTGTTGGATCCCTGTCCCGATCCTGACAGAGAAGAGCACAGGGAGGGTGGGTGAGTGTGAGAAGAGACCACTAGGGTAGGGTGGGGGAGAGGAGAGACCACTAAGGGGCAGGGGAGAGCTCTAAGGGACAGAAGGGACAGCTCTATAGGACAGGGGGCAAGACAGGGAGCTCTTTAACACTACGCGCACACACACACACACACAATGCATCCCTATACATACACAGAAACACACAATGCACCCCTATACATACACAGAAACACACAATGCATCCCTATACATACACAGAAACACACAATGCATCACTATACATACACAGAAACAGAACATGCTTCCCTTACACACAGAGAAACACACAATGCAACCCTTACACACAAAGACAATGCATCATTTGCACACATACACAGAAACATACAATGCAAACCCTTACACACACATGCAAACACACACACTGTTTTTCTTACATACACACAGAAACACAATGCATCTCTTACACTCAATGCACACACATACAGACACACACCTTGCATCCCTTATGCATACAAACACAGATTCACACAATGCATCCCTCACACACAACCAGAAACACATAATACATCCCTTATACACAAATACACACTGCTTCCACTACACACAAACACACTGCATCACCTGCACAAACTGGTATCCCTATACACTACATACCATAAGCACACATATTAGATAACACATAACACATCCCCTACACACTCCACTCCCTGTAAGCGAGCTCATGGGTGGGTGGAACATATAAGTGGACTTATGAGTGGGCCTTATGGGCATACTCACCGTCAGGCACTGGGGCCCAGACCTTGAGCTGTGTAAGAGGCCCCCAAAAAATGGAGCTGCTTCCAATTCTCCCAGAACGTTGAATTTTGTGACCACAGTTGCAAACAGCCTCCAGAGGTCCTGTTCTACACCAGACCAGTGGAGCCAAACTGCATCCCATCATCATCCTCATCTAATTGTAAGTAGGCAATCTAGTATATTATTGGTGACACTAATCTATAATTTACCTCACATTAAAGGGACACTATAGCTTAATGAAGTGGTTCTGGTGTCTATAGCTGGTCCCTGCAGGCTTTTTAATGTAAACACACACTGTGTGCAGCACTGGCGTTAGTTCATATGGCAGATCATATGGGTGGGGCATTGTGATGTCACATGGGGGGGGGCGGCAAATTTATATTTTGTCTAGGGCGGCAAAAATCCTTGCAGCGGCTCTGATCCTGGGCAGGTGCACCAGTCTACTGGTGACCCACAGGAGGGGAGTGCACTGATTGCACTGCACTCTCCTCCTGCCCAGACCCGTCTTGACCGCAATTTGCCCTCTGCCCCTAATTTACAGTGGCTCACACTCACAACAAGCAGTGCCTGGAGCCCTTTGCAGAGACGGAAACAAAGAGGTTCTGCGGCAGCTGGCCGTCCTGCAAGCATTACATTAAACAGCTGTTCCCCATGCAGCCACAGGTGGCGTTGTGCTGGGAGACTGTGATTACTCTTCACTTCCTCCCAGCCTACAGAGCAGCGCATGGGGGAGAGAGGAGGAGGCATGATTTAATCTTGAATAAATCCTCTAAGCAAACCTTTATAAATTTGGGGGGATCAGCTCTGTTTCCACAGTTTATTGGTGTTTACTCTCATCTCTGTATTAATATTGAGGGTTGTCTAAGTAGTAACATCAGTGTGTGTCAGCAGGGCCAGCCGTTGGGGTGGGCAAGCTGTGCGGTCACGCAGGGTGCCATGACAACAGAGGCGCCCGGCGGCCAACACAGCTCACAAATTGGGTACACCAGCATATTTAATTTAAACGATTCGCTGGTGGTCCACTGGTGCGCACCAGCAGTAGGTGCAGTCAGATCATATCCTCTCCCTCGTGGTTCCGGCGCTCAGTTAGTGAGTCAGAGCACAGGCTCAGAGATTCTCAGCCTGTGCTCTGACAACATTGAAAGTCAGAGCCGTGAAGGAGCGGGTATGGCAAAGAGCTACTGATTAGCATAACATCAATATCCGTTATAAAACCAGAAAAAGGTGGGCATGGATGGTGAACTGATTTGGTGGCGCAATGGGCCACTTGACTGGTTTTGCCCCCCAGGCCTAAGGCTGCCAGCCCTCCCCTGCCCCCCCCCCCCTTATTGTTATTTAGGGCCCCCACCCGCCACTCAGGGGTGGGGGCTTGGTGGGAGGACAAAAGGTCCCTCACACACATTTACATTTAGGGCCCCACCTGCCGCTCAAGGGTGGGAGCCAGAGGGGAGGACAATAGGTCCCCCCTTATTGTTATTTAGTGCCCCAACCCACCGCTTACGGGTGGAGGACAATAGGTTAGGGCCCCAAGCCGCCGCTCATGAGTGGAGGCCGGGGGGAGGACCATAGGTGTGTCCACCCTATTGTAATTTAGGGCCCCCACCCGCTGCTCATGGGTGGGGGCTAGGGGGGAAAAAGGTCCCCCCTTCAGTTTAATAGCCCCCCACTTGCGCAGCACAGGTGGGGGCCGGGAGGGTGATACAAGGGGTTGTTTTTTTTTTTAACAGTGAGCTGCCACTGTTTTTATTTTTTTCTTCCACCAATCACTTAGTGGGTTATTTGCTAAACACCGAATTAGATCAAAATGTTAAAACTAAGAATACAATAGCTGGTTTGGAAGAATTCTCTATCACAGCTGTTGTCATAGCTATGTTAGCCTTAATTTTGCCAGATTTATTTTGCTAAAATTAATTGTTTAGTGAATAACCCTGCTGATTGTAGTGAACTGAAAACAAAATTCTAAAATTACGTTAAATTGTTTTTTGTTTTTTTTAAAAAAAAGCTGATTTGTAAAAGAGCTGGGTTGGAGAATTTTCCCAGATGGAGTTCTTTGTCCTACATACTCCCAGCTCCCTGGTGCCATGAAGTTATTAGCATCAATGACAATATGTCCGCGCTTATAGAGGACATATCAACCCAGCGCACATGTGTTGATTTGATTTAAGACAAGTGTTACGAAAAGCTCTTGATGTAGTTAGCTAGCTTCCACACCCAGTACGTTGCATGCTGGAGCTCTTTCAAAGGGATTGTTGGTCTCTCGATGGCTATTTTCATCAGTTTCTTTCTGCTTCGAGCCCGAGGATGGCCTTTTCTTGGTAATGCCTGGGTGATGTAATGCAGCATCGACTTCCTGATTATTGATCCAACTGTGCTCCCAAGGATATCCAAACACTTGAATATTATTTTATACCCTTTATCGAATCTATGCATTTTTACTATATAATGTCTTCAAACATACTCTTTCATCTTTATTTTCCTTCAGAGGCATAGTGTGAGCAACTACAACATAAGGGAATCTACAGATATAAGAAAATAAAACCCCCAAAATAGGGTAATACTGTATCTATCACCATACAAATGGTCTCTATATTACACTCACAAGATATCGGGGAATGACAGTTGTGTCTCCCATTTAGGGGTTACAAACCTCAAATCATTGTGTCTTCCTATAAAGGTTCACTTAAATATGTGAGAAACACAACATAGTGTGTACTATTTAAAACACAAAATCTTTCATCAAAATTGCACTTACAAAACAGATATTCTCAAGAATATATTACAATACTCAGGATAGATATATTATAGAACTCAGGAACAATCCCTTGATTTTCTATATTAGTTCCATGACTCCATAGTCAAACAAAAAACATAAATAAAGCAAATGCAGAATATCCCAATGCAGTTCAGCCGCTCTGCACCAACTTCTGCAGGGGAGAAGGCTTGCAACAATCACTTTCCCAGCCTCGCATTTTTATCAAGCACTTTATGTAAGAAATAAGACAATTACAGGGACACTATAGTCTCCAGAACAACTACAGCTTAATGTAGTTGTTCTGGTGTGTATAATATGTCCCTACTGGCTATTCAAAGTAAATAGCCTTTTCATAGAAAAGGCAGTGTTTACATTACTGCCTAGGGACACCTCCAGTGGCAATCACTCAGACTTTTCTTAAATTAGAGTCATTATCAGACCGGAGCAATTTAAATGGAGTCCAAGAGAAATGGGATTATTTAAAAGTAGCACTGCTGAAGGCAACAGAAAATTGCATTAGGCTTGTCAGTAAAAGCAAAAAATTCAAGAAACCACTAGGGTACTCTGCAGATGTGGCCAAAATAGTAAAGTAAACTAAAAGTTAGCATTTACTAATTATAAAAAAAAACAGAGTGAGGAAGACAGAATGATCTATAAGATTAGGCAGAAAGAGGCTAAGCAAGTTATAAGAACTTCCAAATCAAACACAGAAGAAAAAATAGCACAGTCAGTAAAAAAAAAAGGGGGGGACAAAACATATTTTAGATACATAAATGAGAAAAGGAAAGTAAAACAAGGATTAGTTAGATTAAAAACAAAAGAAGGGGGGGGGCGGGGCCTGGCAGCCGACCGAGGCAGACGTACGAAGCCAGAGCTCCTCAGGAAAAAGCCTGATCCTGATCTAAACAAGGGGTTTTCACCCTTAATTTCCGACAACAACTCTGCCCTAACTACTTACCCACAGGAGGCAGACAGGCAGAACGAGCCGAAGACAACGGGCTGTGTAAAAACAGCACAGCCAACGTTCAAGGCCTACTGCGTTGAGGTGGCGGGGACGGCCGCTCCTCCACCTCACTCGGCTTCTGCTCACCGCTGTGCCCCGATTCTCCCCCCCCTCTGGACCGGTGGGGGATATCCCGGTCTCCACTGGTGGACTAACCTACTACAGTGGAACGCAATCGTCAAGAGCAAACAGTAACTGTGCGCCCAATTCACCGTGACCAACTTGGCAAGATGGCCGCCGCTCCATCCGTGGCCTTCCACGAGGCGCGGATAGAAAAGGCCTTTGAACGCTTCTGGTCCCGATTCTGGTCTCACATGGGCCGAAGAACAGAGAAGGAGGCAGAGGCAAGCCCCACTCCTACAAGCTTAAATACCCCCAACCCACAGCCTGCTCTGCAGGGCTGCATCACTGCTCCGGTAACATGCGGGAGGAGGAGGAGGAAGAAGAAGCGGCAAGTACCCCAATCTTGGAGACTCCGCGCTGCCAAACCTCACCCCGACCTGCAGGGCTTAACTCCTCGACCAGCGCAGGTCCTCTCACGGGCCGGGGGGCAGAAGGGAACCACACCCACGCAAGGAACTGCACTCAGGTGCCCGATTCTCCCCAACGCAGGACTCAGGGGAAGGCCTAATCACGGAACTTACAGAAAGGCCGCGACGGCTACTCCGCATCTCACCACGCAGAGCACTCACTTGCAACTTCCCGCAGGCCTAACCGGACTTCACACACGCCTCCTCCGCCCACGCACTGAACGAATCTCACCCTGGCAAGAAGGTCAGACCGGTACATTGCAAGCCTGGAAGCTGACTGTTCAGGGGATAGGCTGAAGCTCGGGCAGAGTGGAACTCTGTGGGACTTGTACTATCAGACTGGCTACTTCCAATTCTCCCACACTCACAGAAGCCAACGTAGCCAACCATCCATTCCGAGATAGATAGACCCTAGGGGCAGAGTGAATTATCTTTTTGTTGCCCTCCTTAACTTAAGTTCAGCATGTTCAATTTTCTTTTTTTTTCTTTTTTATTAGTTAATATCAATCTAGCAACTTGTCACTTGTTATAGACTGCCTTGTCTAACTCTCTTGCAATGCCTTTAGCCACTTATCAGTAAGCCTATATCACACAGATGTACATTTAACAGTACCTAGGCTCCATCTTCAGCCATAGGAGCTTTTCTTTCTTCTAATGCCTGTATACTCAAAGCACATAGTGAAAGCACCTAATGCGCATACCAGCAGACAGGTCCACAAAAGGGACACCTTATAACTACACAGCCTAGCCATACACTCTGTTGAATTTTACTAGATATCTGTAACACGATAAGTTGGGACAAGTTATACCCTCTTGAAATATATACGTTAACAAAAAAGTGCAGTATTCTCAAATGCCAACAACTGTTTTTATATGTCTGTCACTTGAATTCGCAACTGCTATTGTGGCATTGCTAATGTACAGGTCTAATATATGCACAACTAAAATAAAGAATTAAATAAGATATGAGACCTAACTGCTAATCGACTGTAAGTTATGACTAGTTAGCCTGTTTCAGCGTGATTATATATAGGGCCCGAAGCTAAAGAGACAACGATTAATGCACTTAATATCCTTAAGCTACTGTTACCAAACGTCTGTGTAATTCATTTTAGACAGCCAGCATGTACCCAACCTGTTTTATCATTTATTGTTTAAAAAAAAAACATGTGCACACCTTCTAAATGCTTAACAACTGTTCAAACTCTTGTATGTTTATATTACCTAAGAATGCTGTTGTGGCATTACAGTCAAGCGAATGTTATACATGCACATCAAAAAAAAAGAATTAAAAAAAAAAAAAAAAAAAAAGAAGGAAGGTATGTAGAAGAGGATACATTTCTAGCTGACTGCCTCAACGAATATTTTTGTTCAGTATCTACACATGAAAATGAAGGAAAGGGACCTCAGTTAGGAAAAAGGACAAATGAGTCATTTATTACACGTGAGTTTACAGAGGAAGAGGTTCTATTTCAACTGTCAAAAGTAAAGACAAATAAGTCAATGGGACCTGATGGAATACACCAAAAGTTATTAAAAGAGCTTAGTGGTGTACTAGCAAAACCATTAACAGATATATTTAACCAATCATTGTTAACCGTAGTAGTCCCAGAAGATTGGAAGTTAGCGAATGTTGTGCCCATTCACAAGAAAGGCAGTAGGGAGGAGTCGGGCAACTATAGGCCAGTAAGCCTTACTTCAGTAGAGGGGAAAGTAATGGAAACCATGTTAAAGGATAGGATTGTTGAACATCTAAAAACACATGGATTTCAAGATCGGAGACAACATGGGTTTACTTCAAGGAGACCATGCCAAACTAATCTTATAGATTTTTTTGATTGGGTAACTAAAATAATAGATCAGGGTGGTGCAGTAGACATTGCTTACCTAGATTTCAGTAAGGCTTTTGACACTGTTGCACATAGAAGGTTTATCAATAAAATGCAATCTTTAAGTTTGGATTCCAATATTGTTGAATGGGTAAGGCAGTGACTGAGTGACAGGCAGCAGAGGGTTGTAGTCAATGGAGTATATTCTAAGCTTGGGCTTGTCACCAGTGGGGTACCTCAGGGTTCTGTACTTGGACCCATTCTCTTTAATATTTTTATTAGTGATATTGCAGAAGGTCTTGGTGGTAAGGTGTGTCTTTTTGCTGATGATACTAAGATATGTAACAGGGTTGATGTTCCAGGAGGGATAAGCCAAATGGCAAATGATTTAGGTAAACTAGAAAAATGGTCAGAGTTGTGGCAACTGACATTTAATGTGGAGAAGTGCAAGATAATGCATCTTGGACGTAAAAACCCAAGGGCAGAGTACAGAATATTTGATAGAGTCCTAACCTCAACATCTGAGGAATGGGATTTAGGGATGATTATTTCTGCTGACTTAAAGGTAGGCCGACAATGTAATAGAGCAGCAGGAAATGCGAGCAGAATTCTTGATTGTATAGGGAGAGGTATAAGCAGTAGAAAGAGGGAAGTAATCATGCCATTGTACAGAACACTGGTGAGACCTCACCTGGAGTATTGTTCACAGTACTGGAGACCGTATCTTTTTTTTTTTCCAAGTTGACAATTTTTATTTTCTTGTTCAGGGTGGGGGTACAGAAATAAGAAAAGGGTACTAGAGTACAAAATTGTCACAGTGTTTACAGTATGTCTCTTTGATCTGGACAACAACAGCATTGATTTTTTCAGTACCTCTAACTCGCACGCCTTGTGTTGTATTCTGCAGGGTGACCCCTTTATAACGGTATGTGTCGCCTTTAGCTTAAGGTCTTGTGCTCCGGGCCTTTGCCTGAGTGATGACTTATATCGGTCTTGGGGTTACCCAAGTTGGGTCCTAGGTCCTAGCCTGTACCTCCCGTGTAACTGTAACCTATTACGTGTATTGTAATGGGACAGGCCTTGTTCCCTCTCGTCTGCGAGATGCGAGCCATAGCACTTGGGCTAATGTAAGTGCATTTTAGACTCTGTCCTGCTTGGTGGAGTAACTCCCTCCCCCCAACTTAATCTGTACAACTATTTACACATATTTACAGTGTGGGCATTCACGTTTATGGGTCTCCGGGACCCTAGCGGTTCAGCGAACTCAGTAATGGTTGGGTGTTGTTGCGAAGCGTGCTATAGGTGGGTGGGCTTTTTTTTTTTAAAATTATTATGCGTTTTGCGTGTCATTTTCTTCGTGTGTTGTTTGACCATTTAGGTAGCTATCCCACTTCTTTATAACTTCCTGTACCAGTTTCCCCGATCTGAGGTGTGTAGTAAGGGAGGGGGTATTGTGCTTGAGTATCGCATTGTAGCAGAGGGAAAGCACCCTTCTCGGGGGGGCTAGGCCCTCACACACTCATTCATACTCGTTCGAAGGGGGTTGTAGTCCCCCGTGGATCGTTAAGGCTGATCTGGTTCTGCAATATCGATTTGAGTTGTAAGTATGTCACCTTATGTCACCTGTATAGTAACAGTATGAAAGTCCCTTCATCAATTTCTTCCATTCTGGGTACAGTCTTCTCTGCTGCGGCGCTGTTTGTGTAGTGGTCAGGTCGTCCAGTCCCCAGCTCCGTAGAATCCAGTCTCCTTCTTCTGGGCTGTGGATCATGGTCGTCTTCCCAATCTTAGAGACCAGTAGTTTTACCGGGAATCCCCATCTGTATGCCAGGTGGTGCGACCGGAGCACTGTCGTGATGCCGTGGAAGTCTCTGTGCCTTTTCAGAGTGGCTGCTGAGATATCTGCAAATAATAGGATACCCCTGTAGGGATCTGGTAGGGTTTTTTTGGTTCGGCTCGCTCGCAATATCTCCTCCTTCGCATTTGACGCCTCGTATGCGGATGTTATTGCGGCGTCCCCTGTCCTCTAGATCCGCCAGTTTAGACTCATGTGCGTCTATTTTGGCTTGCAGTGATGTGAGCTTGCCTGCGAGCTCATTGTGTGCGTCGGCCATTTCCACCATTTTATCCACCACTGTGGAGGTCCGGGTCCCCAGCTCACGGACATCGTTCCTGAGGTCCCCGAGGGCTGTCTGCAGTGTTTGCAGCAGGTTAGTGGAGAGTGCATCCAACATAGTTTGCATGACCTCCTGTGTAAGTGTTGCTGCTGGCGGCGGCACTGTGTGTGGCAGCTCCTGTTCCTCCTCGGCGCCATCTTGGTCGGATGTCTGGGCCTGTTGGGCTTTGTGTTGGCTTGCCCTGGAGACAAAGAAGCTGGCTTTTTCAGCTTTGTCGCTCTTGTCCGCGGTCCGTTTGGCTTTATTCTGAGACCTGATCGTTTTATTATTTACGGCAGAGTGTTGTTATTCTGTGTTTTGGCCGATTTAGTACTGAGCTCTCAAGCCATGCGACCTCTCCGTTCAGAGTCTAGCCTGGAGACCGTATCTTAAGAAGGATATTGATACTTTAGAGAGAGTTCAGAGAAGGGCTACTAAACTGGTTCATGGATTGCAGGATAAAACTTACCAGGAAAGGTTAAAGGATCTTAACATGTATAGCTTGGAGGAAAGACGAGACAGGGTGGATATGATAGAAACATTTAAATGCATAATAGGAATCAATGCAGTTAAGGAGAAGACTATATTTAAAAGAAGAAAAACTACCACAGCAAGAGGACGTAGTCTTAAATTAGAGGGGCAAAGGTTTAAAAATTATATCAGGAAGTATTACTTTACTGAGAGGGTAGTGGATGCATGGAATAGCCTTCCAGCTGAAGTGGTAGAGGTTAACACAGTAAAGGAGTTTAAGCATGCGTGGGATAGGCATAAGGCTATCCTAGCTATAAGATAAGACTAACGAAAGTATTTAGAAAATTGTGCAGACTAGATGGGCCGAACGGTTCTTATCTGCCCTCACATTCTATATTACTATAATGTGTCTTCTTTTACCTCAATTGTACAGCACTGTAAATGTGTTGGCAATTTATAAATGCCAGTAAGAACAATGTTCAGTTATTCCTTCATTAGTGTCATACATGTGCATATGCTGAGCAATTGGTACTACAAGGGTTAAACTAATATTTTACCGTACCCCATTTCATCTTAGCTGATGTTAGCATTTGGGGCAACATTATTCATCTTTCTTGTCAAATTAGACTGTCAGCTTCTGACACCACTCCATCATTTTTAGGTTGTTTTCAATTTCTATTAGAATCAAACATTTTAGTAAGACCTTAGATGCCATGCCAAGTCTGTCTGGCAGGGCATATAAATTTAAAAAAGGGAAATTGTGTATATTTAAAAAACATTTTTTAATGAGGCAACCTATCACTAAATATTAGTTAGCTAATGGCAGTGGCGTACTAGGGGGCTGGCATCATCAAATGTGAGTAGAAAATATAATTTTATGTGAAGGGGAGGGGGGTGCAGGGTTTTATTTAATTAATGGGGATGTGCAGATTTTTTTTTAAATAAATTAAGGGGAGTGTGCAGGTTTTTTTTTTTTTAATTAACGGGATGTGACGGGTTCTTTTTTCATTAAGGGGGGTGTGCAGGGTTTATTTTTATTAAGGGGGTGTGCATGTTTTTTTTTTAATTAAGGGGTGAAGGATTTTTTTAATCAAAGGAGGGTGTGCAGGGTTTTTTTTATTAAGAGGGGGTGTGCAGGTTTTTTTATTAAGGGGGGGTGCAGGTTTTTGTTTTTTTTAATTAAGAGGGTGTGTGCAGGGGTTTTATGTGTAGGGTGGGTGTATAGATTTGATTTGTGGGGGGGGGGTGGAGAATTTTTATGTGTAGTGAGTGTATGAACCTTATGTGATGGGGGTGCAAGGTTTTTATATGAAGGGGATATGCATTTGATGTGTGTATGTCTGTATGTGTGGGGGGTGCACAATTTGTATGTGCAATAAATATTCTTGAAAACATTGGAAAAAAATTGTGTGGTGGAATCTCGGTAAAAATAAATTTAGTAGGCCGAGATTACCACGTGGCATGTGTACGTGCATATGCTGACGTATCGATCAGTTGGTTGCACGAGGCAAGATACGATCAGTAGTGTACGGAGCATGTGCAAGAATACAGGATGTAGTATTCCCCCTCCTCCATTGTGCTGGACAAGCCATGCGGTCAAGCAGGAAGTTAATTCTTATTTGTATTGATTGGTCAAGAGAATGTGCGGGTGGAGCTTAATATGGGAGGAGTTATGTGCCTATATAAGGATCCTGCACTATTGTCCGGGGCTCAGAACTTGTGGTATTTTGGTGACGCTAGTCCCTCTGAGTCCCGATCGGTGATCCAATAAAGAATCTCTTCCTTCCTGAAGAAACCTGTGTCCATCTCTCTGTGCTTGGCTTCCGTCAGTTTCTCCGGTATCATTTGGTGCATTGGCCGGGAAGCTCATCGTTCAACGGTAGCTGAGAGGCAGAGGCGTGAGACGGTCTATCTTTGCCCACGTTCTCTACGGCTGCACCCCTGAACTTCTGCATGGACCTCCCTTCGTCTCGGCGCCACTGGTCTGTTGTCCAGGAGATCATCGGCCTCTACGTGAGAAGTGCTGGGGTGTCCCCGTCGATGAGTGTGAACTCAGGTTCAGGAACGAGGAGGTAAGACAACTGCTGTTTTAGACGGCAGGACCCATTAGGGGTATACCGATTGTGCGGTAGGCCCAAAGGGGTTTGAATCTGTGTATCTGCCCCCTCTGTCGGAGGGAAGGAGCGAAGGCGCACCGCTCGATCGAACGCTCTTTAGTCAGACCGTTTGATTTTGTTAGTCAGGCGGGGCTCTGGTGTAAATAGCCCTAGCCGGACACCGGTGTCTTGTCTAGACTAGCGTTCTAGGGTGTATATTTTGTTCGCTAGGTCGGAGGGACCGGGAGACTAAGCGGCGTCTGTGTAAATTCGGTTCGCTAGCTCTCATCCTATCTGGGCTAAGTGGGAAGGCGTGTAAATTTGGAACCCACTAGACTTTTGATAGTGCGACTAAGAGGCGTCTGTGTAAATTCGGTCCTCTAGCTCGCTATATATGGAGATTGGGCAGTGTGGCTAACCAAAACGTATGTAGATTGTTTTTAGGTAGTCCATTCAAGGTACTGGCCAATAGTTTAGTTGGGAATTGTAAATGTGATAAAGATTGTTTAGTAAAGTGTATATCTTGTTAGATAGCGCGAGCTCAGCCGTCTAGCGAGAGTGTTAATAGTGTGTTGCTGTATCATAGTGCACGGTACCATAACCCTGTATATTTACTGACACTGTATATAAGTACTAATCATTGTCGTCCATTGCATGTTTAACACCATAACCACTAATAATTGTATTGTGACCTTAACTTGTGCTTTGACCTATGCTAACCGTACTGTAACCGCTATTTGTAAAAGACGATGTTACTGGGGTGTGTTATAGACGGGTAATTCGTATATAGAGAATTATAGCGTGGGTGACTGTATAGTTACGCCAAAGGGCATAATATTGATTATCTAGTGACTGGTGTAACAGCTGTGTGTGTACGGGAATTCCCTGAGTGTTTATTGTGTTATTGTGTAAGTTTCACTTGGTAACTGTACCACGTGGTGCTGTTGCCAGAGGAAACGGGTGTGACTGTTGAATAGTACGCGTGTATAGTATTCGTTGTCGACGACGTTCCATTGTTAAGTATGGGTGCGTCGCAGTCAACGATCCCGGATCCCTTAGGTTGTATGGTGAAGAATTTTAAAAAGGGATTCAAAACTTGTGATTTTGGGGTTAAAATGTCTCCTGTACGTTTGGTCACTTTGTGTACTAGGGAGTGGCCTACTTTGGTTGCGGCATGGCCGCCATGTGGCAGTTTGGATCCAACTCTGGTACAGCGCTTACACGTGGCTGTATCGGGTAGGCCTGAACTTTACGGCCAGTTTCCTTATATTGATTGTTGGAGACAGGCCGTAAATGACTCGCCAAAATGGCTCCAGACATGCCACGAGGAGCAGTGTCGCCTCATGGTAGCTAGGACTTGTTCGTCCACTAGGACTGGTGTTAGGCCCATTTTGGACACGCCCCCTGAGTCCGAGATCCCTTTGCCGCCCCCTTACTTTCCGTTAAGAGGAAGTGACGCAAATGCAGGAAGTCCTGCAACCCTCCCCTCATTACCCCCATCCACTTCCGCTTCCTCCTCCAGTATAGGATCCACCCCCCCTCGTACTAAATCTCCCCTTCCGGAATCAGAACCAACCCCCATTAAAAACGAATATCCTGATTTGGCGCCACTTCAGACTTCCGGTCAAGCTTCATCTAGCTCGGCTCGAAGTGTTTTATTTACAACCTTTTCCCAAAACCAAGCTCCCATATCCCCATACCCTATTTCTCCCCGACTGGAACCTATGACTGACGCCCCTCCACGTAGCCCCATACAGACCCGACAGCTGCCTCTTCGTCTGAATCCTGGGCCAGCCTATATCGATGCTGCAGGCCAAATGGCACATGCTGACCCAGTCTTTGTATATGTCCCATTCACGACAACCGATCTCTTAAATTGGAAGACCCACAATTCCTCGTATACTGAGAAACCACAAGCTATGACTGATCTGTTCACCTCAATAGTACAGACACATAACCCGACATGGGCTGATTGCCAGCAGTTATTAATGACTTTATTCAACAATGAGGAAAGGACAAGAATTAATCAAGCGGCCATTAAAGCACTAGAGGATAAAGCCCGTACTTTAAACCAAGCCAATCCATCAGCATGGGCCGCATCACATTATCCCAACACCGATCCCGATTGGAATGTAAATGGTGCTGATATGGTTCAACTCAGAGCCTATAGAGACGCTATAATTGCTGGCATGAAAGCCGGAGGAAAGAAAGCTATTAACATGTCGAAGACAGTTGAGGTGATCCAGAAAAGCGATGAAGCGCCCAGTGTCTTTTATGACCGATTATTGGAGGCATACCGCTTGTATACCCCCTTTAATCCGGAAGACGCAGATAATTCCCGAATGGTGAACTCCGCCTTTGTCAGCCAAGCTTACGGAGATATTAAGCGCAAGCTACAAAAGTTAGAAGGGTTTGCAGGTATGTCAATCACCCAACTAATGGAGGTAGCGAATAAGGTTTATATGAATAGGGAAACAGAAAGTAAGAAAGAGGAAGAGCGCAAGATGCGTAAAAAGGCTGATATGCTAGCGGTAGCGATCGCAGGCGTAGATAGACGGGGCCCAGATAGAGGCGATAGTAGATGGAATGAGGAACCTCTAAGTAGAAATCAGTGCGCATACTGTAGGGAAGAAGGGCATTGGAGAAATGAGTGTCCTCGAAGAGAACAGTGTGAGAGAGACAGACCTAGGACAGGTTATGGAAACTTTAGAGGCAGAGCGAGAGGTAGAGGAGGCCCCGGAGGGAGTAATGGTAATAGAGGGAGTAATGGGAACAGAGGAAGTGTTAGGGAAGACAGGTATATTCCAGCAGCGCAAAGGTCCCGCGATAGAGAAGGTAGGGACTTTGTAGGGTTGGCTGACACGGTCATGGAGGACTATTGATACCGACCGGGCTCCATCCCCCTTGGTCGAGCGGAGCCTATGGTCGATGTATCAATAGGGGGAAAAAGGAGTGCGTTCATGATCGACACTGGTGCTGAACATTCAGTGGTGACTAATCTAGTTGCTCCTCCATCTGGAAGGACTATTACTGTGATAGGAGCAACTGGAAGAAGTGCTGAAAAAACGGTTCTTAAAAGTCGACTCTGTACATTGGGAGGCCACGTAGTAAAACATCAATTCCTTTATATGCCTGAATGTCCAGTCCAATTGCTGGGACGTGATATGCTATCTAAGTTACAAGCGCAGATTACGTTCCTACCAAATGGAACAACATCTTTAAAGTTTAATGGACCTTCAGGTATCATGACATTATCCGTACCAAAGGAAGAAGAGTGGCGACTTTATACAGCGTTGACTATCCAAAACCCTAGGAGTGATGAGACATTATTTAACATACCAGGAGTTTGGGCAGAGAACAACCCACCAGGACTGGCCCGCAATATTCCACCTATAAAAATTGAACTAAAACTTGGGGTTTATCCAGTGAGCCTAAGACAATACCACATCCCGCAGAAGGCTAAGAAGAACATCCAATCCTATCTGGATAAGTTCATACGGTATGGTATCCTAAAATTCTGTACTTCCCCCTGGAACACCCCATTGCTGCCTGTTCAAAAGTCCGGTACAGATGAGTATCGACCTGTGCAGGACTTGAGAGCAGTCAATGATGCGGTTGTTAGTATACATCCAGTTGTGCCCAATCCATATAACCTGCTTGCTTTAATTCCGGGCGGGGCTACTTACTTTACAGTCTTAGACCTCAAAGATGCCTTCTTTTGCCTCCGAATTGCCGCAGAAAGTCAATGTATTTTCGCTTTCCAATGGGAGAACGCTGTAACGGGCTCAAAACGCCAAATGACTTGGACAAGACTGCCCCAAGGGTTTAAAAATTCACCTACCCTATTTGGTTCAGCCCTAAGTCAAGATCTACTGGATTTCGAGTCCATCCCAGGAGAGTGTGTATTGTTACAATATGTAGATGACTTGTTGATAGCAGCAGTTACAAAAGAAATCTGTCAGCAAGCAACGCACGATCTACTACACATTCTCTGGAAGGCAGGATACAAGGTGTCTAGAAAGAAGGCTCAGTTGTGATTGCCAACTGTCAAATATCTGGGATTCCATATCTCTGAAGGTCAAAGAATTATGGGGCCAGAGAGAAAAGAAGCTGTCTGCCAAATACCAATACCCAAGAATAGAAGACAAGTGCGAGAATTCTTGGGGGCAGCAGGCTTCTGTAGGATATGGATTCCCAGCTACGCGATACTGGCAAAACCTCTGTATGCAGCTATCAAAGGTACAGAGCACGACCCCTTCTTATGGACTCAAGAACAACAAGCGGCATTTGAAGATGTGAAGAAGGCTTTGATGAGTGCCCCAGCATTAGGTCTACCTGATCACACACGACCATTCTACTTATATGTACACGAGCAAAGAAGAATGGCTGTGGGAGTATTGACACAGTACTTGGGATCATGGCAAAGACCTGTTGCCTACATGTCTAAGCAATTGGATGCAGTGGCCAGCGGACTTCCACCTTGTCTAAGAGCCGTAGCTGCAGCCGCCCTGCTAGTAGCTGAAGCCGATAAACTCACTCTGGGTCAAGAACTTTATGTACGAGTCCCACATGCAGTACAGACGTTGTTGGATTACAAAGGAAATCATTGGTTTAGTAACAGCCGTATGACCAAGTATCAAGCAATGTTGTGTGAAAACCCCAGAGTGCATTTAGAGACTGTAAACACCTTAAATCCAGCTACCCTTTTGCCACAACCTACTGAAAGTCAACATGATTGTTTGGAAGTAATGGATGAAGTATTCTCAAGTAGACCAGATCTTCGTGATTTTCCCATCCAGAACCCCGATGTTCAATATTATACCGACGGCAGTAGTTATGTGAAAGAAGGGATCCGCTATGCAGGATATGCAGTGACAACAATAGACAAGGTGATAGAAGCTCGGCCACTGGCGAAAGGAACATCAGCACAAAAGGCAGAATTGATAGCACTGACACGAGCGTTACAATTGGCTGAAGGTTTAAGAGTGAACATCTACACGGACTCCAAATATGCGTTTTTAACCACTCATGCCCACGGAGCTTTGTATAAAGAAAGAGGACTATTAATTCAGAAGGCAAAGAAATCAAATACGCAGCTGAAATCTTACAACTATTGGAAGCAGTGTGGGAGCCGAAAGAAGTCGGTATCATACATTGTCGAGCGCATCTGAGAGGAGATGGTGATGTAACCAAGGGAAATCGGATGGCAGATAGTGCAGCTAAGCGTGCTGCTGAATCAGGAAGACAGGAGTATGTGGGGCATATAGCTGCTCTTATACCAACTCCACTGTCCCAATGGACTCCAGTTTATACAGCTCAAGAAGAGGAGTGGTTAAAGACTGAACCAGGAAAGTATTTGGAGAACAAGTGGTATCAGCTAGAAGATGGAAGAATAGTCATACCAGCATCACTAGCGGTAGAGATTGTCCAAAATTATCATAACGGGACACATTCTGGGAGAGACAGTACTGAAGAATCTCTCAGAAAACATTTCTACATACCAAGATTGTCCAACTTGACTCAGGCCATTGTACGAAGATGTGTAACGTGTGCTAAAAATAATGCAAGACAAGGACTAGTAAAGCCACCAGGAGTCCAGTTTATGGGGGGACTCCCCATGTCCGATTTACAAATTGACTTTACAGTGATGCCTAAATCGGGTGGACATCGTTACCTGCTGGTAATTGTGTGCACCTATTCAGGCTGGGTAGAAGCATGTCCTACTCGTACAGAGAAAGCAGGAGAAGTTGTGAGATTCCTGCTACGAGAAATAATACCCCGATATGGACTACCCTGTTCTATAGGATCGGACAATGGTCCAGCTTTTGTTCATCAGTGCCTACAACAACTGACTCATATGCTTGGTATAAAGTGGAGGCTTCATACAGCATATAGACCCCAGAGCTCTGGTAAGGTAGAGAGAATGAATAGAACTATTAAGAATCAGTTGGCTAAAATGTGTCAGGAAACCCAACTTAAGTGGAACGTTCTCTTACCCATAGCTCTATTGCGAATCCGCAGTACCCCTACCAGAAGGATGGGCCTCTCTCCTTTTGAAATCATGTATGGGCGACCACCTCCCGTACTTGGTAACTTAAGGGGGGATTTGAGTCAGTTGGGAGAAGGAATTACCCGGCAGCAGGTTGTAGAGTTGGGTAAGACTATGGAGGAGGTACAGAAATGGGTACAAGATAGATTACCTGTGAATATTTATCCCCCTGTTCATAGTTATCATCCAGGAGATCAAGTGTGGATTAAAGAGTGGAATAATGTACCGTTAGGGCCCAAGTGGAGAGGTCCTTATGTTGTTCTTTTGTCTACCCCTACAGCGATAAAAGTAGCCGAAGTGACTCCGTGGATACATCACTCCAGGGTTAAACCAGCAGCAGTCGATTCTTGGCAAGTTACAGCAGATCCAGAGAATCCCTGCAAGATCCGGTTAAAACGCACTACTCAGTCGGAGTAACGAGGAACTATTGTGGATTACAAATTTTATTGTTACAGGGATTTGGTGCGTGAGTGAGAAGGCCATAATAAAGCCTGTCCGCCCACCGACGTATAGTTTATAAGCCAGGGAAAGTCTCGAAGGGACTCCTGTGAAGACGAGCAGAACTCCATTCCCTGCAGCCCTTACATCCTGGAAGCTGAGGTGCCTTCGCACGGACGAAGACTGAGGATGACGGCGAAAGATGTGTTTTTGATAGTGTTTATGTATGTGTGTTTTTATATTCAGGAAGGTAGAGGTACCGACACTCCTAGCTGTGAGGTATGCATTAAGACTACAAGAACAGGTAACCATATTTCCCAAACCCTAATTTGGCATTCACAATACGAGTGTAAAGGAGATGTATCGAGATGTAGATACTTAAATATAGATTATAGTGTGTGCCATTTAGGAGTAGGAGAACCTAAGTGCTTCAGTCCGGAGTATCAACCTCGTACAATTTGGTTGACTCTCAGGAATGGAGATCCTCAGGGGACCCTAATTAATAAGACGGTGTTAGAATCCGTACATTCTTCGGGTGTTCTGCTATTTGATGCGTGTAAAGCGATATCGAGTGGTAGAAAGCCGTGGAATGTATGTGGGGATCTTAGATGGGAGAGGACGTATGGGTCTAATGATAAATATATTTGTCCCAGTAGTAAAAATAAATATGTGAGTCCTAGATGCCCAAATAAAGACTATAACTTTTGCCCATATTGGTCTTGTGTGGGGTGGGCGACTTGGGGACAGACAGTAGACAAAGATATGATAGTGACTAAGTTGCCGACTAGCCCATATTGTAAGTCTATGGAATGTAATCCCATCCATATACTTATAAATAACCCCGATAAGTTCTTAGACAAATATGGCAATTTATTTGGGTTTCAAATATACGGGACGGGTTTAGATCCTGGGACAGTATTGTTTATAGGGATAGAGACTGATACGGTATCCTCCCAAACTCATCAAGTATACCATTCCTTTTATGAAGAGATGAGTATAGATAATAAGATCCCCCATAATGCTAAAAACCTGTTCATTGACCTAGCTGAAAGTATTGCCGGTAGTCTTAATGTTACCAACTGCTATGTGTGTGGAGGTACTAACATGGGAGACCAATGGCCTTGGGAAGTTCTGAGGCAGTTGACCAACTAATATCTACACAAGCCGATTATCATATGAGTGTTAGAGGTAAATCTGAATGGAGATTAAAGACCTCCATCATAGGTTATGTTTGCATAGCAAGGAAAGGAATAATGTATAATACTTCTGTAGGAGAATTAACTTGTCTAGGGCAAAAAGCTTATGATGATGATACAAAGAATACAACTTGGTGGTCGGCTTCAAATGTCTCAGAACCATCTAACCCGTTTGCTAGATACGCCAATTTAAAGGATGTGTGGTTTGACCTATCCATCACATCTACCTGGAGAGCCCAAGCAAATTTGTACTGGATCTGTGGTAAGAAAGCCTATTCGGAGTTGCCACAGGACTGGGAAGGGGCATGTGTGTTGGGTATGCTCAAACCATCCTTCTTCTTGTTACCGATTGAAACAGGTGAGACTTTAGGTGTTAAAGTGTATGATGTGAATCATAGGAAGAAAAGGGGACCTATAGAGATAGGCGCCTGGGAAGATGATGAATGGCCTCCCCAGCGTATCATAGATTATTATGGGCCAGCCACGTGGGCAGAAGATGGTACCTTTGGTTATAGAACCCCTATTTATATGCTCAACCGTATTATAACATCACAAGCGCTCAATCTTCTAGCGAAGCATAACACCAGGATGAGGACGGCAGTCTACCAAAATAGATTAGCCTTGGATTACCTTTTGGCAGTAGAGGGAGGTGTATGTGGGAAGTTTAACCTGAGCAATTGCTGTCTTCAAATAGATGACGAAGGGCAAGCAATAGCTGAGCTTACTAGCCATATGGTTAAACTAGCGCATGTGCCTACTCAGGTATGGAAAGGGTATAATCCAAGTAGTTGGTTTGGTAGCTGGTATGAGTGGTTTGGAGGGCTTAAGGCAGTGGTAGGTGGAGTCCTACTGATTTTAATGTTGTGTCTACTCCTGCCGTGTCTTATACCCTTAGTAGTTAGGTCTGTGCAAAGCCTGATAGAAAATATAGCAGAGAGGAAGGCTGCTGCACAGATAATGGCGATATATAAGTATAAGGCTCTAGATCAGGGGGAACCAATGCAGGAAGATGAGTGTTGAAGATTCACATCATAAGATAAGTCTGGTCTGGTTCAAGGTAACTTGCGGTGTATGCAAACCAAGGTTAAGTGATGCCTCAAGTAATTGTGAAATATCAAGAGGCATCAAAGGGGGGAATGTGGTGGAATCTCGGTAAAAATAAATTTAGTAGGCCGAGATTACCACGTGGCATGTGTACGTGCATATGCTGACGTATCGATCAGTTGGTTGCACGAGGCAAGATACGATCAGTAGTGTACGGAGCATGTGCAAGAATACAGGATGTAGTATTCCCCCTCCTCCATTGTGCTGGACAAGCCATGCGGTCAAGCAGGAAGTTAATTCTTATTTGTATTGATTGGTCAAGAGAATGTGCGGGTGGAGCTTAATATGGGAGGAGTTATGTGCCTATATAAGGAGCCTGCACTATTGTCCGGGGCTCAGAACTTGTGGTATTTTGGTGACGCTAGTCCCTCTGAGTCCCGATCGGTGATCCAATAAAGAATCTCTTCCTTCCTGAAGAAACCTGTGTCCATCTCTCTGTGCTTGGCTTCCGTCAGTTTCTCCGGTATCAATTGTGGGTGTTTTTTTTTTACATTTTTAAGGGGGAAGGTGGGAGTGTGTGGGGGAGGAGGGGGAGGGCAAACACAGGGTCTGCCCTGGGTGCCAAATGCTCTAGGTACTCCCCTGGCCGGTTGTACAAATATCTCACAAATACAGTTCCTCTTTAAAATGTGGCTTCTGCTTTAACAGGTCGCAGGCAAACGCCAACGTCAAAGTTTACACCAAGGCAAATGTCTTCCACCGTTATAAATTGGGAGCTTTGCCAAATTGCCAGCACATGGGCTAAATATTTACGCAAGCAACATATTTTACCGTACCCCATTTTATCCTAGCTGAGGTTAAAATTTGGGGCAGAGTTTTTCATCTTTCTTGTCAAATTAGATTGTCAGCTTCTTATACTACTCTATCATTTTGAGGTTGTTTTCAATTTCTGCAAGACTCGAACCTTTTAGTAAGACCTTAGATTCCGTGAAAAGGTTATTGTTTCGTTCCGTTTTATTTATTTTTTTTTTAGCTCTTTTTCAATACATTGTTTTTGCAGCACAGACAGTCCGTGGAGAATTGAGTACCGTACTTCATAACGCTGAGTGACTCACCCATTGTTCGACATCAGTGATGTCAATGACTGAAATAGAATCTCTCAGAAATGGCTGTACATTTCCATTAAAATGTCACTTTGTCATCCTTCAAATCATATTAATTTGTGTCACACTGGGAAAGCTTCTCTGAATGAAGCGTTCATATCCCGGCATCAAATAAAGTGGTAAAATACCTTGCACATTACAGTGTTCTATAGACGACGAGAATTTCAGACAGCATGTATTGTGACATAAATCTTCACATATGCCAACCAAGAGCCTTCATCGTACTTCATTTTTTTCAAACTGAACAGTATTTATTGATATTCAAGTAAAACTACACAAATCAAGTTCTACCTTTATCATTTTTTTCCTAATATACACTTTGCCGTTATGTATCGTCTATATTCATGGTGTTTTTAGCTTAGTATTAGTGTTAAGGGAGTGTAGGGGTTAATGATTAGTCTTAGGTTACTGTAGAGATTAATGTTTAGTGTAGGCATTAATCTATAGTGTATCTATTAATGTTTAGTGATTTGAAGTATTCAAAGTGAATTTCACTTTTAAGGCCAAAGTAGCTGAACTGAAAGCAAGGCTGATTTGGAGAATGTTTCCAATTTGGCTATTTTTACCTTGAATTTGAAATCACCTTGAATTCTCCCTTAAGTCAATGACATCACCATCCACGCAGTATGGGATTCTAAAACATAGAGATAACAACCAGATCAAGTCAATTGCAAGCTTGTTCGAGCAGGGTCCTATGCACCTACTGTTCCTGTATGTCAAACATGTCCACTTCCTTGGGGAAATTCTTCCTCCTGGGACTCTCTGCAGGTCAAGGCTAAATAGAGCCCTGGAATAATAATAATGTATGCATGTTCACACGAGTGCAGCCCTCTTGGTTTCATTTATATATTTGGGAGTCCAGGCCAACTTCTTGGTTTTGCACCCCTCCCTGTCATAGGTGCCTCATTCCAGGATCCTATTTAGCCTTGACCTGCATAGAGTCCCAGGAGAAAGTAGTTCCCAAGTAAGTGGATTAAAGCAATCCTATAGTGCCAGGAAAACAAACCCGTTTCCCTGGCACTATAGGCTCTTGGAGTGCCCCCTCCCTCGGGGCTGAAGGGGTTAAGACCCCTTCAGCCACTTACCTTAATCCAGAGCCGGGATCTCTCGGCGCTGGTGACCTTTCCTCCCCCGCTGACGTCAGCTCCTGAGTGGAGCTGAATGCGCATGCGCGGCCAGAGGCGCGAGGGCATTCAAACCCACCCATTGGAAAACATTACTCAATGCTTTCCTATGGGGATCTTATTTGACGCTGGACTCTGTGAGGATGTTCAGCATCAAATAAGTGCGATTTACTCAGTGTAAATCGCGGAAGCGCCCCAAGTGGCTGTCAGGGAGACAGCCACTAGAGGCTGGATTAACCCTCAGTGTAAACATAGCAGTTTCTCTGAAACTGCTGTTTTCAGCTGCCGGGTTAAAACTAGAGGGACCTGGCACCCAGACCACTTCATTGAGCTGGTCCTTTAATCTCATAAGAGCAGACATTAGGTTGCTAGAGCAGGAACTGCCAAGAACGGGGTACATTGACGTTGTGGCAGGCTTATGCAATGTATGATCATATAATGTAACTAAACTCCCACTACTTTTTGAGACTTAAAATTGCTGTTTTGTGAGTGACCGAGTGCGCTGGATTTTGTATGTACTCACTATATGTATGCATAGGCAGCCCCGGGCCCTGTTCAGCTCATTTGTTAAAGTGCACATGGACGGCAAAGTGCAGCCCCTGTGAATGTGCTGCCTTGAGCCATGGCCCCTGCGGGTCCTATAGACGGTCCAGCCCTGTTCTAAACCCCCATAGAAAAGCATTGATTCAATGCTTTCCTATGGGAAAGGCCTAATGGGCTCACCCTGCTTGCCGGACATACTCATTAGATTCCCTTTCGCAAAGACATCGGAGAAAGCCGAGAAGGAGCCAGCTCCGAGGGACACGGGCACTCGAAAAGGTGAGTGTTTAAAGGGTTATTTAACCCTTTGAGTGCCGCGTGGGGCTGACTGATACTATAGTTTTAGGAATACAGCTATGTATTTCTAACACTATAGTGTTCCTTTAATAACGTCCGTTAGCTTCTCCATCCTAATCAAGGTGCACTTTTGCTCTAGATGTGAGTTACGACGTTGCTGTCCTCCAGATCCTCGAGACCGTTCAGATTTGGTCGTGAAGTCAATCTATGCTCCGTGCAGGATTTATACCGTTTCTACAGCTGTTGCTTGATTTAATTTGCATTTTGCGGAGGCTGAACAGTGGACGAATGACAAGATATACATTGTCCTCGAAAATGTAATCATTTAGCAATGAAAATGTTTTGCGTAGCGAGCATTAAATATGCATAACTCTCGAGAAGAGTCTCAAAGGCGTACTTTCTTTTTGAGTAATATGGCATTATTTTTTCCAGCCATTCTGATTTCCCTTGATTACCATTAAAAAGAATTCTCTCCAAATGGATAAATATACTCACACTCCTTGTGAATTACATCTCAGCATATCTTTTTGTTGTCAATAGTATGGCTTAGGGCAGTACCTCCAAAAACTCTTGCAGAACAAATTTTATGATAAGAACGTCAGTAACAGCCAGTAGAAGAAATATCGGCTACAATACTGATTCCTAGCCCCCGTTTAGGACCCACTGCCCCCTGTAGGCTGAATTAGTAAATGCATTCATGTTGCTTGGTCCCACTTTCATATATAACAAATAATGCAAGTGTCACTAATTCAATGCTTTTAAAATGTCACTTTCTTAAGAGCCTGCAGATTGAGGTCAAAGATAAAATAACGTTTTCCATTAGGCCAAACCACAAACATATAAAGTGACAAACTGCTTGTCACCCACTTAACCCCAGCCGCAGACATGAAATTCACAGCTACACTTAAAAGATTAGCATAGTGTTGAGAGGACCTCCATTTAATTACTTAATGAACAGCGAGAGCAAATATATGAGCTGTGTTAACATGTTAGAACAGAGTTGGTCAAGTAATACATATTAAACAGAGAATGATTATAGAACCTTCTGATCTGAGGAACAATGAACTATGATACAGTTTCTAGAGAATGTGAATGTAAACATTTAAAGGGACACTATAGGCACTATAGGAAGCGGTCTGGGTGCAGTGTCCCTACTGCACTTAGTGCTGCAATGTTAAACAATGCAGTTCCAGAAAACTGCAATTTTTACATTGCAGCACTAAGGCGCTTCCAGCGTCAGCTATTTCACCATAGTAAAGCATTGATGTAATACTTTCCTATGGGGAGTGCCTAATGCGTGCGAGGCCCTGGCTGCGCTTGCGCATTAGTGCCCTCTCATCGAGCAACGTAGGAGGATGTGGAAAAGCGCCGAGGGACATTAGCAGTTTTTAACCCTTCATTTACTACAGTGTGGGGGGAGCGAGGGGGCAGAGGGAGCTGTAGTGCCAGAATTACAGCTTTGTATTCCTGGCACTATAATATCCCTTTAAGGTTAAAATAGCCAAACAGGAAAACTTCTCTAAGGCAGCTAGGCTTTCAATTCAACTCCTCTGGCCTTGAGTTTGAAATTCACCTGGAATTCTCACTTAAAACAGTAAATATCCCTGTAAGACTATATTATCTGTATGTACATGACACTAATTTCTAGGCACTTACAAAGCAGAATGTATAAAACAATGGGGTTTATTCACCAAACTGGGAATTGTGGGTGATTGACCAGGGTATTGCATGTAGTAGGGCATGATAGGTAAATAGGATAAATGACCAAAACTGATAATATTTTGGTTTTCAGTAAATTTGGTATAAAATGTTCTTTGGTTATTCCCAAACAATTTCCACTTTAGTAAATAGATGGGCTGAGGTGAGTGCAGGGGGACAGGAGGGCTGACCTGGGAGCAGGGATACAGGGGGGCTGAGCTTGTTGCAAGGGAAACAGGGGGGCTGAGCATATTGCAGAGGGATGGAGGGGGCTAAGCTTGTTGAAGGGGGGGCAGGGGGCTAAGCTTGTTGCAAGGAGACAGGGGCAGAGCTTGTTGTAGGGGGACATGGGGGCTGAGCAGGGGGAAGGGAGACATGGGGGGCTGAGCAGGGTGCAGGGATACAGGGGTTGCTGAGCAGGGTGCAGGGAGACATGGGGGCTGAGCAGGGTGCAGGGAGACATGGGGGCTGAGCAGGGTGCAGGGAGACATGGGGGCTGAGCAGGGTGCAGGGAGACATGGGGGCTGAGCAGGGTGCAGGGAGACA
Source organism: Pelobates fuscus (assembly GCF_036172605.1). Lineage (NCBI taxonomy): Eukaryota > Metazoa > Chordata > Amphibia > Anura > Pelobatidae > Pelobates > Pelobates fuscus. The sequence continues at coordinate 144,673,565 of NC_086325.1, read as the reverse complement.
TGGGGGCTGAGCAGGGTGCAGGGAGACATGGGGGCTGAGCAGGGCCGGCGCTACCATTAAGGCGGACTAGGCAGCCGCCTAGGGCGCCCCTTAGGAAGGGGCGCCGCCAGGAGCGCCGGCCCCCCTAATGCTGCAGCCGCCCGAGCGCTCTGCAGAGAGCCTCAGGCAGCTGCAGCTTCGCCCGGGCTGGTGCGTCCATGAGGGCGCACCGCCCGGGCGCAGCATGAAGAGAGGAGCTGACAGGAGGGAAGCGCTCAGCGCTCCCTCCTGTCACTCCCTCACTGTAGCGTGGCCAGCCCTGTATGATCCGCCGGTACAGGGAGCATTTGTCTCCTGTACCCGGACGGACTAACAGGAAGTGAACACTGAGTGTTCACTTCCTTTTAGTCCGGCCGGGTACAGGAAACAAATGCTCCCTGTACCCGCGGACAGTACAGAGCTCGGCCACGCTACAACATAGGTAGGGGAGGGTGGGGGGAATAAAGGGGGGGGGGGGGGGAAGACATAAATGGAGAGGGAGGGAGGGGGGGGAATAAAGGGAGGGGAGAGAAATAAATGGAGAAGGAGGGAGGGGGGAAATAAATGGAGAGGGAGGGAGGGGGGGGGGAAATAAATGGAGAGGGAGGGGGGAGAAATAAATGGACAGGGAGGGGGGGGAATAAATGGACAGGGAGAATAAATGGACAGGGAGGGGGGAATAAATGGACAGGGAGGGGGGGAATAAATGGACAGGGAGGGGGGGGGAATAAATGGACAGGGGGGAATAAATGGACAGGGAGGGGGGGGAATAAATGGACAGGGAGGGGGGGGATAAGTGGACAGGGAGGGAGGGGAAGGGTGGACAGGGAGGGGGGATACATGGACAGGGAGGGTGGGGGAATAAATGGACAGGCAGGGTGGGGGAATAAATTGAAAGGGAGGGGAAATAAATTGACACGGTGGGGGGAAGTAATTGACAGGGAGTGGAATTGACGGGGTTAGGAGGGGGAATGAGAGTGGGGAGGGGAGAAGAGAGTGACAAGGGAGGGGGGAGAAGAGAGGGACACGCAGGGGAGAAGAGAGTGACAAGGGAGGGGGGAGAAGAGAGGGACAAGAGGGTGGAGAAGAGAGGGACAAGGGGGGAGAAGAGAGGGACAAGGGGGGGAGAGAAGAGAGGGACACGGGGGGGAGAGAAGAGAGGGACAAGGGGGGGAGAGAAGAGAGGGACAAGGGGGGGAGAGAAGAGAGGGACAAGGGGGGAGAGAGAAGAGAGTGACGAGGGAGGGAGAGGGGGAGAAGAGAGTGACAAGGGAGGAGGGAGAGATCGACGTCCATCACACACACACAATGCACCCCTTGCACACAGAAAAACACACAATGCATTACACACACAGACACACACACACAAGCAATTCAACCCTTACATACAATGCATCCCTTACACACACAGAAACACACAATGCATTCCTTACACACACTCAATGCACCCCTTACAGACGCACACACTGCATCCCGTACATACACAGAAACACACATTGCAGCCCTTACACATACAAACACAGATTCACACAATGCATTCCTTACACACATATCAGGACTGATACCGGAGAAACTGACGGAAGCCAAGCACAGAGAGATGGACACAGGTTTCTTCAGGAAGGAAGAGATTCTTTATTGGATCACCGATCGGGACTCAGAGGGACTAGCGTCACCAAAATACAGCAAGTTCTGAGCCCCGGACAATAGTGCAGGCTCCTTATATAGGCATATAACTCCTCCCATATTAAGCTCCACCCGCACATTCTCTTAACCAATCAACACAAATAAGAATTAACTTCCTGTTTGACCGCATGGCTTGTCCAGCACAATGGAGGAGGGGGAATACTATATCCTGTATTCTTGCACATGCTCCGTACACTACTGATCGTATCTTGCCTCGTGCAACCAACTGATCGATACGTCAGCATATGCACGTACACATGCCACGTGGTAATCTCGGCCTACTAAATTTATTTTTACCGAGATTCCAACACATTCCCCCCTTTGATGCCTCTTGATATTTTACAATTACTTGAGGCATCACATAACCTTAGTTTTGCTTACACCGCAAGTTACCTTGAACCAGACCAGACTTATCTTATGATGTGAATCTTTTAACACTCATCTTCCTGCATTGGTTCTCCCTGATCTAAAGCCTTATATTTATATATTGCCATTATCTGTGCAGCAGCCTTCCTCTCTACTATACTTCCTATCAGGCTTTGCACAGACCTAACTACTAAGGGTATAAGACACGGTAGGAGTAGACACAACAGTAAAATCAGTAGGACTCCACCTACCACTGCCTTAAGCCCTCCAAACCATTCATACCAGCTACCAAACCAACTACTTGGATTGTACCCTTTCCATACCTGAGTAGGCACATGCGCTAGTTTAACCATATGGCTAGTAAGCTCAGCTATTGCTTGCCCTTCGTCGTCTATTTGAAGACAGCAATTGCTTAGGTTAAACTTCCCACATACACCTCCCTCTACTGCCAAAAGGTAATCCAAGGCTAATCTATTTTGGTAGACTGCTGTCCTCATCCTGGTGTTATGCTTCGCTAGAAGATTGAGCGCCTGTGATGTTTCATTAGTGATAATCTCAACCACCGCCTGTAACCTTATAATACGGTTGAGCATATAAATAGGGGTTCTATAACCAAAGGTACCATCCTCAGCCCACGTGGCTGGCCCATAATAATCTATGATACGCTGGGGAGGCCATTCATTATCTTCCCAGGTGCCTATCTCTATGGGTCCCCTTTTCTTCCTATGATTCACATCATACACTTTAACACCTAAAGTCTCACCTGTTTCAATCGGTAACAAGAAGAAGGATGGTTTGAGCATACCCAACACACATGCCCCTTCCCAGTCCTGTGGCAGCTCCGAATAGGCCTTCTTACCACAGATCCAGTACAAATTTGCTGGGGCTCTCCAGGTAGATGTGATGGATAGATCAAACCACACGTCCTTTAAATTGGCGTATCTAGCAAACGGGTTAGATGGTTCTGAGACATTTGAAGCCGACCACCAAGTTGTATTCTTTGTATCATCATCATAAGCTTTTTGCCCTAGACAAGTTAATTCTCCTACAGAAGTATTATACATTATTCCTTTCCTTGCTATGCAAACATAACCTATGATGGAGGTCTTTAATCTCCACTCAGATTTACCTCTAACACTCATATGATAATCGGCTTGTGTAGATATTAGTTGGTCAACTGCCTCAGAACCGGACATTACCTCCTTTGCTTCCCAAGGCCATTGGTCTCCCATGTTAGTACCTCCACACACATAGCAGTTGGTAACATTAAGACTACCGGCAATACTTTCAGCTAGATCGATAAACAGGTTTTTAGCATTATGGGGGATCTTATTATCTATACTCATCTCTTCATAAAAGGAATGGTATACTTGATGAGTCTGGGAGGATACCGTATCAGTCTCTATTCCTATGAACAATAATGTCCCAGGATCTAAACCCGTCCCGTATATCTGAAACCCAAATAAATTGCCATACTTATCTAAGAACTTGTCGGGGTTATTAATAAGTATATGGACTGGGTTGCATTCCATAGACTTACAATAAGGGCTAGTCGGCAACTTAGTCACTATCATGTCTTTATCTACTGTCTGTCCCCAAGTCGCCCACCCCACACAAGACCAATATGGACAAAAGTTATAGTCTTTATTTGGGCATCTAGGACTCACATATTTATTTTTGCTACTGGGACAAATGTATTTATCGTTAGACCCATACGTCCTCTCCCATCTAAGATCCCCACATACATTCCACGGCTTTCTACCACTCGATATCGCTTTACACGCATCAAATAGCAGAACACCCGAAGAATGTACGGATTCTAATACCGTCTTATTAATTAGGGTCCCCTGAGGATCTCCATTCCTGAGAGTCAACCAAATTGTACGAGGCTGATACTCCGGACTGAAGCACTTAGGTTCTCCTACTCCTAAATGGCACACACTATAATCTATATTTAAGTATCTACATCTCGATACATCTCCTTTACACTCGTATTGTGAATGCCAAATTAGGGTTTGGGAAATATGGTTACCTGTTCTCGTAGTCTTAATGCATACCTCACAGCTAGGAGTGTCGGTACCTCTACCTTCCTGAATATAAAAACACATGTAAATAAACACAATCAAAAGCACATCTTTCGCCGTCATCCTCAGTCTTCGTCCGTGCGATGGAACCTCAGCTTCCAGGATGTGAGGGCTGCAGGGAATGGAGTTCTGCTCGTCTTCACAGGTGTCCCTTCGAGACTTTCCTGGCTTATACACTATGTGATGGTAAGCGGACAGGCTTTATTATGGCCTTCTCACTCACACCTGTAACAATAAAATTTGTAATCCACACAATTCCTCGTTACTCCGACTGAGTAGTGCGTTTTAACCGGATCTTGCAGGGATTCTCTGGATCTGCTGTAACTTGCCAAGAATCGACTGCTGCTGGTTTAACCCTGGAGTGATGTATCCACGGAGTCACTTCTGCTACTTTTATCGCTGTAGGGGTAGACAAAAGAACAACATAAGGACCTCTCCACTTGGGCCCTAACGGTACATTATTCCACTCTTTAATCCACACTTGGTCTCCTGGATGATAACTATGAACAGGGGGATAAATATTCACAGGTAATCTATCTTGTACCCATTTCTGTACCTCCTCCATAGTCTTACCCAACTCTACAACCTGCTGCCGGGTAATTCCTTCTCCCAACTGACTCAAATCCCCCCTTAAGTTACCAAGTACGGGAGGTGGTCGCCCATACATAATTTCAAAAGGAGAGAGGCCCATCCTTCTGGTAGGGGTACTGCGGATTCGCAATAGAGCTATAGGTAAGAGAACGTTCCACTTAAGTTGGGTTTCCTGACACATTTTAGCCAACTGGTTCTTTATAGTTCTATTCATTCTCTCTACCTTACCAGAACTCTGGGGTCTATATGCAGTATGAAGCCTCCACTTTATACCAAGCATATGAGTCAGTTGTTGTAGGCACTGGTGAACAAAAGCTGGACCATTGTCCGATCCTATAGAACAGGGTAGTCCATATCGGGGTATTATTTCTCGTAGCAGGAATCTCACAACTTCTCCTGCTTTCTCTGTACGAGTAGGACATGCTTCTACCCAGCCTGAATAGGTGCACACAATTACCAGCAGGTAACGATGTCCACCCGATTTAGGCATCACTGTAAAGTCTATTTGTAGATCGGACATGGGGAGTCCCCCCATAAACTGGACTCCTGGTGGCTTTACTGGTCCTTGTCTTGCATTATTCTTAGCACACGTTACACATCTACGTACAATGGCCTGAGTCAAGTTGGACAATCTTGGTATGTAGAAATGTTTTCTAAGAGATTCTTCAGTACTGTCTCTCCCAGAATGTGTCCCGTTGTGATAATTTTGGACAATTTCTACCGCTAGCGATGCTGGTATAACTATTCTTCCATCTTCTAGCTGATACCACTTGTTCTCCAGATACTTTCCCGGTTCAGTCTTTAACCACTCCTCTTCTTGAGCTGTATAAACTGGAGTCCATTGGGACAGTGGAGTTGGTATTAGAGCAGCTATATGCCCCACATACTCCTGTCTTCCTGATTCAGCAGCACGCTTAGCTGCACTATCTGCCATCCGATTTCCCTTGGTTACATCACCATCTCCTCTCAGATGCGCTCGACAATGAATAATACCGACTTCTTTCGGCTCCCACACTGCTTCCAATAGTTGTAGGATTTCGGCTGCGTATTTGATTTCTTTGCCTTCTGAATTCAGTAGTCCTCTTTCTTTATACAAAGCTCCGTGGGCATGAGTGGTTAAGAACGCATACTTAGAGTCCGTATAGATATTCACTCTTAAACCTTCAGCCAATTGTAACGCTCGTGTTAGTGCTATTAATTCTGCCTTTTGTGCTGATGTTCCTTTCGCTAGTGGCCGAGCTTCTATCACCTTGTCTATTGTTGTTACTGCATATCCTGCATAGCGGATCCCTTCTTTCACATAACTACTGCCGTCGGTATAATATTGAACATCGGGGTTCTGGATGGGAAAATCACGAAGATCTGGTCTACTTGAGAATACTTCATCCATTACTTCCAAACAATCATGTTGACTTTCAGTAGGTTGTGGCAAAAGGGTAGCTGGATTTAAGGTGTTTACAGTCTCTAAATGCACTCTTGGGTTTTCACACAACATTGCTTGATACTTGGTCATACGGCTGTTACTAAACCAATGATTTCCTTTGTAATCCAACAACGTCTGTACTGCATGTGGGACTCGTACATAAAGTTCTTGACCCAGAGTGAGTTTATCGGCTTCAGCTACTAGCAGGGCGGCTGCAGCTACGGCTCTTAGACAAGGTGGAAGTCCGCTGGCCACTGCATCCAGTTGCTTAGACATGTAGGCAACAGGTCTTTGCCATGATCCCAAGTACTGTGTCAATACTCCCACAGCCATTCTTCTTTTCTCGTGTACATATAAGTAGAATGGTCGTGTGTGATCAGGTAGACCTAATGCTGGGGCACTCATCAAAGCCTTCTTCACATCTTCAAATGCCGTTTGCTGTTCTTGGGTCCATAAGAAGGGGTCGTGCTCTGTACCTTTGATGGCTGCGTACAGAGGTTTTGCTAGTATCGCATAGCTGGGAATCCATATCCTACAGAAGCCTGCTGCCCCCAAGAATTCTCGCACTTGTCTTCTATTCTTGGGTATTGGTATTTGGCAGACAGCTTCTTTTCTCTCTGGCCCCATAATCCTTTGACCTTCAGAGATATGGAATCCCAGATACTTGACAGTTGGCAAACACAACTGAGCCTTCTTTCTAGACACCTTGTATCCTGCCTTCCAGAGAATATGTAGTAGATCGTGCGTTGCTTGCTGACATTTTTCTTTTGTAACTGCTGCTATCAACAAGTCATCTACATATTGTAACAAGACACACTCTCCTGGGATGGACTCGAAATCCAATAGATCTTGACTTAGGGCTGAACCAAATAGGGTAGGTGAATTTTTAAACCCTTGGGGTAGTCTTGTCCAAGTCATTTGGCGTTTTGAGCCCGTTACAGCGTTCTCCCATTGGAAAGCGAAAATACATTGACTTTCTGCGGCAATTCGGAGGCAAAAGAAGGCATCTTTGAGATCTAAGACTGTAAAGTAAGTAGCCCCGCCCGGAATTAAAGCAAGCAGGTTATATGGATTGGGTACAACTGGATGTATACTAACAACCGCATCATTGACTGCTCTTAAGTCCTGCACAGGTCGATACTCATCTGTACCGGGCTTTTGAACAGGCAGCAATGGGGTGTTCCAGGGGGAAGTACAGAATTTTAGGATACCATACCGTATGAACTTATCCAGATAGGATTGGATGTTCTTCTTAGCCTTCTGCGGAATGTGATATTGTCTTAGGCTCACTGGATAAACCCCAAGTTTCAGTTCAATTTTTATAGGTGGAATATTGCGGGCCAGTCCTGGTGGGTTGTTCTCTGCCCAAACTCCTGGTATGTTAAACAATGTCTCATCACTCCTAGGGTTTTGGCTAGTCAACACTGTATAAAGTCGCCACTCTTCTTCCTTTGGTACGGATAAAGTCATAATACCTGAAGGTCCATTAAACTTTAAAGATGTTGTTCCATTTGGTAGGAACGTAATCTGCGCTTGTAATTTGGATAGCATATCACGTCCCAGCAATTGGACTGGACATTCAGGCATATAAAGGAATTGGTGTTTTACTACGTGGCCTCCCAATGTACAGAGTCGACTTTTAAGAACCGGTCTTTCAGCACTTCTTCCAGTTGCTCCTATCACAGTAATAGTCCTTCCAGATGGAGGAGCAACTAGATTAGTCACCACTGAATGTTCAGCACCAGTGTCGATCATGAACGCACTCCTTTTCCCCCCTATTGATACATCGACCATAGGCTCCGCTCGACCAAGGGGGATGGAGCCCGGTCGGTATCAATAGTCCTCCATGACCGTGTCAGCCAATCCTACGAAGTCCCTACCTTCTCTATCGCGGGACCTTTGCGCTGCTGGAATATACCTATCTTCCCTAACACTTCCTCTGTTCCCATTACTCCCTCTATACCCATTACTCCCTCCGGGGCCTCCTCTACCTCTCGCTCTGCCTCTAAAGTTTCCGTAACCTGACCTAGGTCTGTCTCTCTCAGACTGTTCCCTTCGCGGGCACTCATTTCTCCAATGCCCTTCTTCCCTACAGTAAGCGCACTGATTTTTACTTAGAGGTTCCTCATTCCATCTACTATCGCCTCTATCTGGGCCCCGTCTATCTACGCCTGCGATCGCTACCGCTAGCATATCAGCCTTTTTACGCATCTTGCGCTCTTCCTCTTTCTTATTTTCTGTATCCCTATTCATATAGACCTTATTAGCTACCTCCATTAGTTGGGTGATGGACATACCTGCAAACCCTTCTAACTTTTGTAGCTTGCGCTTAATATCTCCGTATGCTTGGCTGACAAAGGCGGAGTTAACCATTCGGGAATTGTCTGCGTCTTCCGGATTAAAGGGGGTGTACAAGCGGTACGCCTCCAATAATCGGTCATAAAAGACACTAGGCGCTTCATCGCTTTTCTGAATCACCTCAACTGTCTTCGACATGTTAATGGCTTTCTTTCCTCCGGCTTTCATGCCAGCAATTATAGCGTCTCTATAGGCTCTGAGTTGAACCATATCAGCACCATTTACGTTCCAATCGGGATCAGTGTTGGGATAATGTGTTGCGGCCCATGCTGCTGGATTAGCTTGGTTCAAAGCACGGGCTCTATCTTCTAATGCTTTAATGGCTGCTTGATTTATTCTTGTCCTTTACTCATTGTTAAATAAAGTCATTAGTAACTGCTGGCAATCAGCCCATGTCGGATTATGCGTCTGTACTATTGAGGTGAACAGATCAGTCATGGCTTGTGGTTTCTCAGTATACGAGGAATTATGGGTCTTCCAGTTTAAAAGGTCGGTAGTGGTAAATGGGACATATACGAAGACTGGGTCAGCGTGTGCCATTTGACCTGCGGCATCGATATAAGCTGACCCGGGATTTAGGCGAAGAGGCATCTGATAGTGCTTTAATTGTTGGGCACCAGTCAACTGTCGGGTTTGGATGGGGCTACGTAGAGAGGCGTCAGTCATGGGTTCCGGTCGGGGAGAGATAGGGTATGGGGATGTGGGAGGTTGGTTTTGGGAAAAGGTCGTAAATAAAACACTTCGAGCCGAGCTAGATGAAGCGTGACCGGAAGTCTGAAGTGGCGCCAAATCAGGATATTCGTTTCTAATGGGGGTGGGTTCTGGTTCCGGAAGGGGAGATTTAGTACGAGGGGGGGTGGATCCTGTACTGGAGGAGGAAGCGGAAGTGGATGAGGGTAATGAGGGAAGGGGTGCAGGACTTCCTGCGTTTGCGTCACTTCTTCTTAACGGAAAGTAAGGGGGCGGCAAAGGGATCTCGGACTCAGGGGGCGTGTCCAAAATGGGCCTAACACCAGTCCTAGTGGACGAACAAGTCCTAGCTACCATGAGGCGACACTGCTCCTCGTGGCATGTCTGGAGCCATTTTGGCGAGTCATTTACGGCCTGTCTCCAACAGTCAATATAAGGAAACTGGCCGTAAAGTTCAGGCCTACCTGATACAGCCACGTGTAAGCGCTGTACCAGAGTTGGATCCAAACTGCCACGTGGCGGCCATGCCGCAACCAAAGTAGGCCACTCCCTAGTACACAAAGTGACCAAACGTACAGGAGACATCTTTACCCCAAAATCACAAACCTTGAATCCCTTTTTAAAATTCTTAACCATACATCCTAAGGGATCCGGAATTGTTGACTGCGACGCACCCATATTAAACAATGGAACGTAGTCGACAACGAATACTATACACGCGTACTATTCAACAGTCACACCCGTTTCCTCTGGCAACAGCACCACGTGGTACGGTTACCAAGTGAAACGTACACAATAACAATAAACACTCAGGGAATTCCCGTACACACACAGCTGTTACACCAGTCACTATATAATCAATATTATGCCCTTTGGCGTAACTATACAGTCACCCACGCTATAATTCTCTATATATGAATTACCCGTCTATAACACACCCCAGTAACATCGTCTTTTACAAATAGCGGTTACAGTACGGTTAGCATAGGTCAAAGCACAAGTTAAGGTCACAATACAATTATTAGTGGTTATGGTGTTAAACATGCAATGGACGACAATGATTAGTACTTATTATACAATGTCAGTAAATATACAGGGTTATGGTACCGTGCACTATAATACAGCAACACACTATTAACACTCTCGCTAGACGGCTGAGCTCGCGCTATCTAACAAGATATACACTTTACTAAACAATCGTTAACACATTTACAATTCCCAACTAAACTATTGGCCAGTACCTTGAATGGACTACCTAAAAACAATCTACATACGTTTTGGTTAGCCACACTGCCCAATCACCACATATATAGCGAGCTAGAGAACCGAATTTACACAGACGCCTCTTAGTCGCACTATACAACGAGCTAGAGGACCGAATTTACACAGACGCCTCTTAGTCGTACTATCAAAAGTCTAGTGGGTTCCAAATTTACACGCCTTCCCACTTAGCCCAGATAGGATGAGAACTAGCGAACCGGATTTACACAGACGCCGCTTAGTCTCCCGGTCCCTCCGACCTAGCGAACAAAATATACACCCTAGAACGCTAGTCTAGACAAGACACCGGTGTCCGGCTAGGGCTTATTTTACACCAGAGCGCCCTGCCTGACTAACCAAATAAAACGGTCTGACTAAAGAGCGTTCGATCGAGCGGTGCGCCTTCGCTCCTTCCCTCCGACAGAGGGGGCAGATACAGATTCAAAAACCCCTTTGGGCCTACCGCACAATCGGTATACCCCTAGCGGGTCCTGCCGTCTAAAACAGCAGTTGTCTTACCTCCTCGTTCCTGAACCTGAGTTCACACTCATCGACGGGGACACCCCAGCACTTCTCACGTAGAGGCCGATGATCTCCTGGACAACAGACCAGTGGCGCCGAGACGAAGGGAGGTCCACGCAGAAGTTCAGGGGTGCAGCCGTAGAGAACGTGGGCAAAGATAGACCGTCTCACGCCTCTGCCTCTCAGCTACCGTTGAACGATGAGCTTCCCGGCCAATGCACCAAATGATACCGGAGAAACTGACGGAAGCCAAGCACAGAGAGATGGACACAGGTTTCTTCAGGAAGGAAGAGATTCTTTATTGGATCACCGATCGGGACTCAGAGGGACTAGCGTCACCAAAATACAGCAAGTTCTGAGCCCCGGACAATAGTGCAGGCTCCTTATATAGGCATATAACTCCTCCCATATTAAGCTCCACCCGCACATTCTCTTAACCAATCAACACAAATAAGAATTAACTTCCTGTTTGACCGCATGGCTTGTCCAGCACAATGGAGGAGGGGGAATACTATATCCTGTATTCTTGCACATGCTCCGTACACTACTGATCGTATCTTGCCTCGTGCAACCAACTGATCGATACGTCAGCATATGCACGTACACATGCCACGTGGTAATCTCGGCCTACTAAATTTATTTTTACCGAGATTCCACCACAGGACATCCCCTACTCCTGTGAACAAACTATTTGGTGGAACATGAAGGTGGACCCTGGGGCCCAGACCATGAGCTGTGTAAAGGGCCTTTAAAAAAATGGAGCTGCTTTCCGTTCTCCCAGAACACAAACAGCCTCCAGAGAGCCTGTTATACACTAGACGAGTGGAGCCAGACTGCAGCTAGAGCCCATCGCCATCCTCATCTGATTGTAAGTAGGCAATCTAGTATATTATTCGTGGCACTAATCTCTAATTTACCTCACATTAAAGGGACACTTTAGTCCCCAGAACCACTGCAGCTTAATGTAGTGGTTCTGGTGTCTATAGCCTGTCCCTGCAGGCCTTTTAATGTAAACACGGCGGCACTGCAGCACTTGCGTTAGTTAACATGGGGCATTGTGATGTCATATGGGGGGGGGGGGGCGGCAAACTTTACTTTTGCCTAGGGCGGCAAAAATCCTTGCACCGGCCCTGGGGCTGAGCAGGGTGCAGGGAGATATGGGGGCTGAGCAGGGTGCATGGGGTCTGAGCAGGGTGCAGGGAGATATGGGGGCTGAGCAGGGTGCAGGGAGATATGGAGGCTGAGCAGGGTGCAGGGAGATATGGGGGCTGAGCAGGGTGCAGGGAGATATGGGGGCTGAGCAGGGTGCATGGGGTCTGAGCAGGGTGCAGGGAGACATGGGGTCTGAGCAGGGTGCAGGGAGACATGGGGTCTGAGCAGGGTGCAGGGAGATATGGGGGCTGAGCAGGGTGCAGGGAGACAGGGGGGACTGAGCAGGGAGACAGGGGGACTGAGCAGGGAGACATGGGGGGCTGAGCAGGGTGCAGGGAGACATGGGGGCTGAGCAGGGTGCAGGGAGATTTTGGGGCTGAGCAGGGTGCAGGGAGATATGGGGGCTGAGCAGGGTGCAGGGAGACAGGGGGGACTGAGCAGGGAGACATGGGGGGCTGAGCAGGGTGCAGGGAGACATGGGGGGCTGAGCAGGGTGCAGGGAGATATGGGGGGCTGAGCAGGGTGCAGGGAGACATGGGGGCTGAGCAGGGTGCAGGGAGATATGGGGCTGAGCAGGGTGCAGGGAGATATGGGGGCTGAGCAGGGTGCAGGGAGATATGGGTGCTGAGCACGGTGCAGGGAGATATGGGGGGCTGAGCAGGGTGCAGGGAGATATGGGGGGCTGAGCAGGGTGCAGGGAGACATGGGGGGCTGAGCAGGGTGCAGGGAGACATGGGGGGCTGAGCAGGGTGCAGGGAGATATGGGGGGCTGAGCAGGGTGCAGGGAGACTTGGGGGCTGAGCAGGGTGCAGGGAGACATGGGGGGCTGAGCAGGGTGCAGGGAGACTTGGGGGCTGAGCAGGGTGCAGGGAGATATGGGGGCTGAGCAGGGTGCATAGAAGCAGAACAAAATAGTCACTAGAAGTTTACCTATTCTGTTGAAGCTCCTTATCTCCAAGGTGCTCTGCAGGAGAGGGCAGGAAGTGACATCACCGGTTCCTCCCCAATCCAGCCGCCCCTTCCTCCCCGCAGAGAGAACCGCAGGGGGGGGCAGACCTGGCAGCAAGAACAGAATGATCACTGCCAGTGCCCGGTGAAAGGGTATCTAACACTCAGGGCCGGCCTTAGCGGTGCGGGAGCTGGGCGGCCGGGTGACAGCTGTGCAGGCGGAGCTAAAGCAAGTTCCCGGGGGAGGATTTCATTATTCTCTGCTGGGACTATGGAAGAAAGTAGCAAGGCAGGGGGTGGGGATTACCTGTCGGCAGGGGCGGAGCTTGCGAGTGGTGGAGGCGGGGCTAAATAACCAGAAGCCCCTGGTACCTGCTGAACAGGAAGGAGTCCCTGCTTCCCCAACAACCACCAGACTACAGGAGCTGAAACTGCCTCCACTCAACCCCTTCCAGCCCACAATGGAAAGAGGTAACTGTGTGTGTGACTGTCTGCCTGTGTGTGACTGCCTGCGTGTGTGTGTGTGTGACTGCCTGCGTGTGTGTGACTGCCTGCGTGTGTGTGAGACTGCCTGCGTGTGTGAGACTGCCTGTGTGTGTGTGCGACTGACTGCCTGTGTGTGTGTGAGACTGACTGCCTGTGTGTGTGTGTGTGTGTGACTGACTGCCTGTGTGTGTGTGTGAGACTGCCTGTGTGTGTGTGTGTGTGTGTGTGATTGACTGCCTGTGTGTGTGACTGTCTGCCTATGTGTGTGACTGTCTGCCTGTGTGACTGACTGCCTGTGTGTGTGTGTGTGATTGACTGCCTGTGTGTGTGACTGTCGGCCTATGTGTGTGACTGTCTGCCTGTGTGACTGACTGCCTGTGTGACTGACTGCCTGTGTGTGTGACTGCCTGTGTGTGTGTGTATTTGACTGCCTGTGTGTGTGTGACTGTCTGCCTATGTGTGTGACTGTCTGCCTATGTGTGTGACTGACTGCCTATTTGTGTGACTGTGTGTGTGTGTGCGCGCGCGCTGTGTGTTGAGAGGACTGGGAGAGCATGTATGTGTGTGGAGGCTGCTTATGGTATTGTATGCCTGGGGGTGGCTGTTTGTTGTGTTGCATTTGGGGCTGTAGTGGGAGGACAGGGGCTATAATTGGGGGTAAAGTAGTTAAAGTGGGAAAAAGTTTTTTTTGCAGCGGTATAGTGTCCATAGTACGTGGGATAATGGCTGAAGTAATTTGATAGGATCTATATTCGTGATAGAGGAGCTCTAGTTGGGAAGATAGTGGCTGTAGTGGGGGAACTAGGGCTGTAGTGGGAGGAAATTGATTATTGTGGGGTGGGTACAATGGGATAACAGCAGCTATGGTGGAGTGATAGGGGCTGTTGTGGGTAGAGTCACCCCACTAATGACCCTTTCTACAGGTAAAGTCTGTAGTGGGGGGTAGGGTCGGTAGTGTTGGCTAGGTTCTATAGCGGGGTGGTAGGGGCTACATTTAGTACTGTATTTAGGATTTTTTTTTTTAAATAAATGTAATGAGAAAAAAAAGCTAAGTTAATATTTATCCCCCCCCCCCACCCCCCCTCCTGGAGGCTTACCTTGGGTCAGGGAGGGGACAATCTTGAGCAGACAGCTCCTTCTGGCCAGCGCCGGGAAAATATATCAAAACGTTCCCATGATAACCCTGACACTGTACAGGCAACTGGGAGCAAGTATGACCTCTCTATTCAGTGCCAGCCCTGCAGGGGCCTGCCAGGAAAACCATCCATATCAGCCTCAGCCATCAGGAAATCTACCCTATCAGACTTGGTCACACACGCTTGCCTCCCCACTCCTGCCATCTGCCCTGAGACCGTGGTAATGTACGCTCACAGGCAGGGTCATTTACTAAGCTGAGACTTAGCCAAACTGGAAGCATGTTTGACTTTTTTTGTATCTTTCCAATTGGACTGCTTAGGCCTTAAAGCAGGGGTTCTCAACCCAGTCCTCAGGACCCCCTACCAGTCCAGGATTTGGGGATTACCTGGGTGTGTCTAAGGTGTTTAGAAAAAGGGAAAAAAAACAAGGTGTTTTTTTCTTTCTTTTTCTAAACACCTTAGACACACCCAGGTAATCCCTAAACCCTGGACTGGTAGGGGGTCCTTGAGGACAAGGTTGAGAACCCCTGCCTTAAAGGGACACTATAATCACTAGAAAACTACAGCTTAATGTAGTTGTTCTGGTGAGTATAGTCTGTCCCCGCAGGCTTTTTGCTGTAAACACTGTTATTTCAGAGACCTCTTCAGTGGCCATTCCTTAGATGGCTACTAGGGGTGCTTTCTGGGGCAGTGCTGCACAGTGTGCATACATGTGTGTTCCTGACCCTATAGTGTTCCTTTAAATTTTAAATTCACCTTGAATTCCCTACAATTCTCAGTCTACTAAATACCCTGAAGGTGTGGGTGACGTTGAGTGCAAGTTGATCCTTGAGGATCAAAGTGTTGAACAAATGTGGTCATCGCACAAAGGCCTTGTGCGATGACCACATGTGTTCAACACTTTGATCCTAAAGGATACTGCACTAGGAAAAACAGCAAGTTAACAACCAGCTTGGAAAATTAACTCTCCTTTATCTCAAACCTTACCTCACAGAGATCATGGTGTAAAAAAAAAAAAAATTATAATAATAGTAAAGAAAAAAAAAAATATATATATATATATATATATATATGTGTGTGTGTGTGTGTGTGTATATTTTTTATTTTTTGGAGTAAAATTGTAATAAGAGTATGAGTAAAGGTGGAAAGATACAGAAACAAAGTAATGAACTGGTGAAGCAGTGAGATTCATTGATGGCCAGAAGAGTGACTAAATTCTGGGATTATAGTGAGTTGGAGATTATGGATTCTTTCCTTTTAGATTGATATTTAGATATAATATATTGACTGAGAAGATCCCTTTTAGATTGATTATAAAAATCATCCTTTCTCCATGTTTAGATCAGAGATCCTTATCTATGAATTACTAGTGATGTTAGTCTGTGATGTCATAAGGGTAACTGCTGCAATAAATGTTTGAACATTCTGTTTCCTGCCGGTTGCCACGAGTCCATCTACACAACATAGAGATCTGCTCCTCACCTGGATGTGTCTGAAGACTTGGAGCTAGAATATCCTAATTCTGAAGATGAGTATTGGAGGTTGTAACTTGTGATATTTTATGTAGCTACTCGTATACCCTTTGCCAATAACACAGTTTGACAACTTTGTGTGTCTCTTCCTCTTTCCAGCCCCTCTGTGTGTCCCTTTTTCCCCCTCAGCCCTTCTGTGTGTCTATTTGCCCCCCTACCCCCACTGTGTCTTTGTCCTATTCAGCCACTCTTTGTGTCTCTTAGTCCCCCAACCCCTCTATGTGTCTCTTTTATCCCCTTCCCCAGCCACTCTGTGACTCTTCCCCTGCAGAACCTTTGTTGGTCTCCCCCCCAGTCTTTTTTGTGTGTCTCTTCTCCCCCCCAGCACCTCTGTATGTCTCTTTGTCGTCCTCCAACCCTCTGTGTGTCTCTTTTTTACACCCATCGCTCTGTGTTTCTTTGTGCCCCCCAGCCCTCTGTACACCTCCCAACCCCAGCCCTTTGTGTGCCTATCCCCTCCAGCTCTCTGTGCCTCTCTCCCCAGCCATCTGTGTGCCTCTCCATGTGTCTTATTACCCCCTAGCCCCTCAATGTGTGTCCTTAACACTCCAGCCCCTCTATGTGTCTCCTTAAGCCTCAGCCTCTAAGTGTGTGTCTGCTTAATATTCCCAGCCCCTCCATGTGTGTCCTTTTCCCAGACCCCAAATATGCATCTCTCTAACCCCCAGTCCCTAAATGTCTCCTTAACCCCCTCAGCCCATCCATATGTCTTATTAACCTCCCAGTCCCTCCATGTGTCTCCTTAGCCACCTAGCCCCTCAATATGTGTCCTTAACACTCCAGCCCCTCTATGTGTCTTCTTAAACCACCACTATAGTGCCAGGAACTACCCCCACACCCCAGCCCCTCCATGTGTCTCCTTAACCCCTCAGCCATTAAATGTGTGTCATCTAAACCTCCCTCCTTAATGCACACTCACAAGCAGGGTTATTTACTAAGGTAAGCCTTTGCCAAACTGGAAGCATTTTTTACTTTTTAGATTTCTCCAGTTTGACTACTTTAGCCTTAAAGGGACACTATAGTCACCAGAACAACTACAGCTTATTGAACTTGTTCTGGTGAGTATAATCATCCCCTTCAGGCAGAGGGAGAGGAAGTGGGGAAGCCAGGAAGAAAAGTGCTCAATTAATAGTCTTGGACAACTGGGGGGAGGGGGTGGGGAGCGGTAGATGATAGCAATCCTTAAAGGAATGGGTTTAAATAGGCGGACAGTGTGAACTTCAAAAGAAGAAAAGGATAGGGATTGGTTGAAAGGTAAATTAAGGGGAAAGAACGATGCCTACACCACCTCCTTTACAGTTGAGTCTGGGAGTGTGAGAGAATTGTAGCCCACTAAAACATAAAGAGGCAGGAGTAGCACTATCCGAGGGGAACAGCCAGGTCTTTGTAAGTGCAAGTAGTGTGAGTGAGTTTGAGATGAAAAAGTAGTGTATGGCTGTTGATTTTAAATTACTGCAGATGGAGCGGGCGTTCCAGAGTGCACACTGAATGTTGGTAATTGAGGGTAAAAGGGCAGGGTATTGTGATGAGGTTTGTGGGGTTTCTGGTTTTCTTAGTGTGTGTAGAGAAGGTGAAGGGCCCTGGATTGGGAGAGACATCACCAGCTGCTAAAAGCAGGAGGAGAGATAGTGACAGGAGGTGTGAATGGGTTTTGTATGCATGGGGTCTAGGATGAGATCGATTGAGTGTAGGAGTGAGAGAGCAGAAAAATATATATGAGTTCTACATTTTAAACCAGAAAAAGGAAGGGTGGATATCTCACTGGATTTAAGATTTTTCCAAATTGGTTACTTTTACCTATTGACAGTAGAAATATATGTATATGTATATATTTTTTTTTGAGTAAAACTGTAATAAGAGTATGAGTAAAGGTGGAAAGATACAGAAACAAAAAAATTAACTGCTAAAGCTGTGCGACTCTTTGATGGCCAGAAGAGTGACTAAATTCAGGAAGGTTGGGGGGATTATAGTGAGTTGGACATTATTGATTGTTTCCTTTTAGATTGATATCAAATGTATATTGACTGAGAAGATCCCTTTTAGGTTGATTATTAAAATCATCCTTTCTCCATGTTTGGATCAGAGATCATTAGCTATGAATTACTAGTGATGTCATAAGGGAAACTGCTGCAATAAATGTTTGAACATTCTGTTTCCTGCCGGTTGCCACGAGTCCATCTACACAACATAGAGATCTGCTCCTCATCTGGATGTGTCTGAAGACTTGGAGCTTGACTATCCTAAATCTGAAGATGAGTATTGGAGGTTGTAACTTGTGATATTTTATGTAGCTGCTGGTATACCCTTTACCAATAACACAATTTGCCAACTTTGTGTGTTTCGTCCTCTTCCCAGCCCCTCTGTGTGTCCCTTTTTCCCCCTCAGCCCTTCTGTTTGTCTCTTAGCCCCCCCCCCCCACCTCCTCTGTGTTTCTTTGTGTCTCTTAGTCCCCCAACTTGTGTCTCTCTTTTTTTTTTTTTTTTTTTTATAATTGTGCAGGGAGGTACATAGCTTTGTCAGGACACCACAACAGCGTATATAAAAGCAGATACATACATGTTAGGTAGTGGCATGATTTTTCGCACATTTTTATATATTTCAATATCAACACGTTTAACGACTCCAGCGAACAGTAACATTGCTTAGATGACACAAGGAATTTGTCTGGCTGGTGTGCTGAGGGGTCTGTGTGTGAAAATAACCGTGGATATCTTGCCTGGGTGTTCCAGCATGTGTGTGGTCTGTAACCTTTGTGCGGGGTGGGTAGCCCCGTTAGTGGTGGTCACCTTCGTCTATTCTCAAGCCAGTGGATCTGGGGGCCCCCGTCATGAGGCTATTAGACTGGGTAAAATGTAATAAGTGACGCGAGAGGTGTAGCCTAGTAGGGCCCCTCTGAGAATTTTAAGTGTGGCACAGTGTAAACTAAGAGTTGGGAGAGGGTACCAGTGCCCCTTCCTGTGTTCTGTTCTCAGTGGCTGCATGAGTTCAGGCAGCATTAGGTACATAGCTTTAGGGGTGAAGTACGCCTCTGCCGTGCCCCGCAGTTGTTGTGGTGCAGAGGTGGGGGTTGGGAGCAGTCGTGTCTGCGTACTATCTCCACTTGGCAGGTAGGTTAAGCAGAAAAATGCTCATTATAACTTTGTGGGTTCTCAGAAAGAAAATAAATCTATGTGTCTCTTTTATCCCCTTCCCCAGCCACTCTGTGACTCTTCCCCTGCAGAACCTTTGTTGGTCTCCCCCCCCCCCCCCAGTCTTTTTGTTGGTCTCCCCCTAGCCCCTCTGTGTGTCTCTTTGTCGTCCCACAACCCTCTGTGTGTCTCTTTGTCGTCCCACAACCCTCTGTGTGTCTCTTTTTCGCACCCAGCGCTCTTTGTCTTTGTGCACCTAGCCCTCTGTACACCTCCCAACCTTAGCCCTTTATGTGCCCATCCCCTCTAGCTCTAAGTGTGCCTCTTTCTCCCCACAGCTCTCTCTGTGCCTCTCCCCGCAGCCATCTGTGTACCTCTCCATGTGTTTTATTACCCCCTAGCCCCTCCATATGTCTCCTTAGCCACCTAGCCCCTCAATGTGTGTTCTTAATACCCCAGCCCCTCCACGTGTCTCCTTAAGCCTCAGCTCCTAAGTTACTCAGCTCCTAAGTTACCATGTGTCTCCTTAAGCCTCAGCTCCTAATATTCCCAGCCCCTCCATGTGTCTACTTTCTCCAAGACCCCAAATGTGCATCTCTCTTATCCCCCAGCTCCTAAATGTCTCCTTAACCCCCTCCGTCTGATGTGACATATACATATATAAATTCTTATTTATAATTTTTTAGAAAAATATATATATTTTTTTTAACAGTTTAGGCAATAATAACGTGTGTATAATAAAGTGCAGCTTAAGGAAAGTAATTTTAAAAATATTCAATTAGTTGTTCTGATTTTCAGAGTACATAGTATGTCTAGGATTTCAGCTTATTTTGAAAGTTACAGTTCACGTAATACAAGGAGTAAAATAACATTTTAATGAGGAGCTATTTTAGAATTTGGTATGTTTGTCTTGTAAGCTTAAGCTGTAAGCTTAAATTGCCGCACAAAAGTATATATTCATATAAAGCACCCATCACAGGCTATTTACCTAAGGGTATTCTGACACTTATTACGTAGCCATTTCGCCGCCAATCTCTGCTAAATAGTGTAGTAAGATTGTTTTTTTTTTTTTCAGATTTCTAACATACACACATAAAACAAGGTTTTTTAATGTGTATTTATTAAAGCTGATGTATACTACTGCTGTAGAAAACCCCATATTGTGTTCAGCCATATCTACTGAGTAAAACGATACCCCCAATCTATGCCTTTGCCACTATCCTGTGAAGTTACAGTGCCCTAAAAGAGAGCTAACCATTTCAGTTTTCACATTGATAATTTTGATAGATGAATTTGATGGGGGGCAAGTCTTATTTTGGGGAATTGTAGCAATTTAACTGTTGAATTTACCCCTTAAGGACCTACCATTGGTGAAATTAGACACTACAGTGTATCTCATATGGTGTATATTGTACCTTAACGTGATAGCATTTCTTCACCAGTTTATGTCAAACTTTGTGGTAAAAATATTTTTTTTGCATTATTTACATAAACATTACATTTTATTGGGTAATTTTTCAAGTCTGGTATGTGCCACTGTGATCAAAACCCCATAATTATGCTCAGAAAACTCTTCTATATCAGACAATACCCCCAATGTACGTCTTTGACATTATCTTGTGAAGCTACAGTGCCTTAAAAGAGTGCTGACCATTACAGTTTTTACAATTCGAATTTTGATAAATGGATTTGATGTGTCTATATCACATTTTAGGGAATTGTAGCAGTTTGACAGTGAAAATTACCCCATAAATGCATACCATTTGTGAAAGTAGACACCACAGGCTATGTCATATGGTATATTTTGAGCTTTATTATACAGTTATGTTAGCACCGTTTTCTTTCAAATTGTATCATATTATTTTATTTTTGCATTTTTATACACACATGTAGCATTTTAGTTGTTCATTTTGGAAACCTGATATATGCTATTGTAAATTAAATCATTAAATTATTCTCCGCTATATTTCCTGAGTACAAAATTACCCCCTTTGTATACCTTAGCCAGGTTTTTGTGAAAATACAGAGCTAAAATCATTCCTGGGTCACTGCATGGAGCTCATCAAAAAGTCACTAAAAATTGTCCCAGCTGACAGAGGGGAGCCCCAGGTTTCTAATGATACCTTGGTGTACTGATGTGAGCAGGGATTTAACCCTGCGTACACCACAATCTAGATATAGGTATTTAAATGCCTATTTAAGCAGATACATGTCTCGCTGACTTCCAGCACTGCATGTAGCTCATCAAAAAGGCTGGGGTCACTAAAAATTTCCCCAGCTGATAGAGGGGAGCCTCAGGTTTCCATCGATACCTGGAACTCCCTTGTGTGAGCATTTAAATGCTTGTTTGCAGCACTCACTTTGAGCTCTGCAAACAGAGCATCGGTCAGTCTGGGGCCACTAATTCTGGCCCCAGGTGAGAGAGGGGAGCCCCAGGTATCATCTGTTTGCAGAGCTCAAAGTGAGTGCTGGAAACATAGTTACCAGCTGGGTAATAGACCCTGGTGGAAAAATACTGCATGATGGAAATGTTCCTTACGGGTAGCACCAGCATGACAGAAAATTTCCGTCATGCGTCCTTAAGGGGTTAATGCAGGGTTATTTACTAAGGTTAGCCTTGGCCAAACTGGAAGCATTTTTTACTTTTTAGATTTCTCCAGTTGGACTACTTTAGCCTTAAAGGGACACTATAGTCACCAGAACAACTACAGCTTATTGAATTTGTTCTGGTGAGTATAATCACCCCCTTCAGGCATTTTGCAGTAAACACTGTATTTTCAGAAAAAAGGCAGTGTTTACATTACAGCCTAGCGATAACACCTCTGGGCACTCCTCAGATGGCTACTAGATGTACTTCCTGGAGCTGTGCTGCACACTACATTCAGTGCCTTCACCCTCTGTATAGAGACACTGAACTTTACTCATATGAGAAAATGCTGATTGTCCAGGGTCCGCCCCCGGCCCACCTTCTTGGCTGTGATAATCACAATTGACAATCTCGGCCAATCCAATGCCTTCCACTGGAATGATGTCAGCCAAGGAGGCAAATCAGGGGCAGAGCCAACACAAGCAGGCTGGAATAAAGATAAGATTTTACTATATTTAGGGGGGCTAGATAGTGCTTTTAACAGGGTCAGGAATACATGGTTTTGTACCTAATCCTTTAGTGTTCCTTTAAATGTTAAATTCACTTTGAATTCACTAAAATTCTCAGTTTAGTAAATAACCCGAAGGTATGGGTGACGTTGAGTGTAAGTGGGTCTTTGTGTGAGGTCCTCATTTATTCACCACTTTGATCCTCAAGAATGCTAGGAAAAACAGCAAGTTACCAACCAGCTAGGAAAATGAGCATTACCTCACAGAGATCATGATGTTATAGGGCCCAAGGCAAAATACTAGTTGTCTCACTGTTGCTGTTAGATACCCTTCTTTTTATTTTACAGGCTACTGAATTTATCTGATCTGTCACCTGATGATGATGATTATATAGAGATATATAATAGCTATCAACAAATAATATATTATTGTTATTATGTTGTTATTTATATAGCGCCAACAAATTCTGCAGCGCTTTATAGTGGGTGGACGAACATACATGTAGTTGTAACCAGACAAGTTGGACACACAGGAACAGAGGGGTTGAGGGCCCTGCTCAATGAGCTTACTTGCTAGAGGGAGTGGGGTAAAGTGACACAAAAGGTAAGGATAGTATTAGACTAATGACAGTTGCAAGAGAGGAATCAGTCGGGAGCTATTAACAGTTTAATTACGATACGCTTTTAGGAAGAAGTGGGTTTTTAATGATTTTTTTTGAATGAGTTGAGACTGGGTGAGCATTTAACGGAGGAGGGAAGTGAGTTCCACAGGAACGGTGCAGCCCTCGAGAAGTCTTGAAGGCGAGCATCAGAGGTGGGAGTGCGGACAGAAGATAGACGCAAGTTTTCAGCAGAGCGTAAGGGCCTAGACAGGACATACTTGTGTATTAGGGAGGATAGATAGGTGAGAGCAGCATTATGTAGAGATTTGAAAGCAAGAACCAGAATTTTAAATTGAGCCCTATATCTTACAGGAAGCCAATGTAGGGACTGACAGAAGGGTGAGGTGTGGGCGGAAAGGAAGATGAGCCTCGCCGCCGCATTCATTGTGGACTGTAACGGCGCAAGTTAAGAGCACGTAAGACCACTGAGAAGCGGATTACAGTAGTCAAGGTGAGAAAGTACAGTGGAATGGACCAGCACCTTAGTTGCATCTGGCGTTAAGAAGGGTCGGATGCGCGCAATGTTTTTTAAATGGACGTGACAGGATTTGGCGATAGACTAAACATGAGGTGTGAAGGTCGGAGTCAAAGAGAACACCTAGGTTGCGAGCCTGCGTGGTGAAGCTGATTGTAGCACCGTTGACTTAGAGTGAGACCGACACAGGAGTAGCAACACTTGAGGAAGACCAGAATTTCAGTTTTGGTCAAGTTGAGTTTAAGGAAGTGGGCAGCCATCTAGTTAGAAATAGCAGAGAGGCAGTCAGAACCACTAGTCAAGAGGGACGGGGAGAGATCAGGAGAGGACAGGTAGATTTTCGTGTCATCCGCATAGAAATGATATTGGAAGCCAAATACGCTTATGAGTTTACCAAGGGAGGCAGTATAGATAGACAAGGACTGAACCTTGGGGGACACCAACAGAGAGGATTTGGGGAGAAAAAGCAGAGCCAGAGAAAGAAACACTGAAAGAGCACTGGGAGAGGTAGGAGGAGCACCAGGAGAGAGCAATATCTTGTAGACTGATATTGCGGAGGATGAGAAGAAGCTGTTGATGATCAACAGTGTCAAAAGCAGCAGACAGGTCAAGGAGAATTAGGATAGAGTAGTGACCACAAGATTTTGCAGCGAGTAGATCATTGGATACTTTGGTAAGTGCCATTTCCACAGAGTGCTTAGCGCGGAAACCAGACTAAAGCTGTTCTAGCAGAGAGTTGGACTCGAGGAAGTCTGTCAATCTCGCATACACAACTCTTTCAAGGATCTTGGATGCAAAAGGCAGTAGCGAGATAGGACGGTAGTTGGATGGGGAGTTTGGGTCAAGGTTGGGCTTCTTTAGAATTGGGGTTATAGTTGCATGTTTGAAGGGTGATGGAAATATGCCAGAAGAGAGAGAGAGATGGAGAATTTTAGTGAGAGGTAGAGAAAGAGAAGAAGACAGAGTATGGATGAGATACGAGGGAATTGGATCTAGGGAGCAGGTGGTAGGGCGGGAGGACTGGAGCAGAGCAGAAACCTCTTCCACTGTAGCGGGTGCGAATGAACATAGAACAGCAGAGGGAGTGAGGTTAGGGGAAGTATTGTAAGGGGAAGAAGAAAGATGAGAGATCTCTTCCCTGATTGTAGAAATCTTGTCAGTGAAGTGAGTTGCAAAGTCTGAGGCGGTAAAGTTAGTAGGTAGAGGAGGAACAATATGGTGAAGAAGAGAGTTAAATGTGTGATATAGTCGTTTGGGTTTGTGGGTATTGAAGTAATTTATTTTGGCAGACGAAAGATCCAAGCTGTATGAGCGCAACATAAATTTATAAATTTACAAGTCAGACGCACAGTGAGACTTTGCCAAGGTTGTTGTTGGGGGCGCTTGCTGCGTTTAAATGTAGGAGGTGCCATGATTTCTAGTTGAGATGAGAGGGTGGAATTGTAGAAGGAGGTTGCAAAGCTAGGACAGGTGAGTTTTGAGATAGGTAAAAGAAGAGTTTGGAGATTAGCGGAGAAATGCTCTAGGTCAAGACATTGGAGATTTCTGTGAGATTGATGTTCGGATGGTGGTGTCAATTGGGTCTTAGGTATGCCGATGTCAAAAGTCAGCAGATGGTGGTCAGATAGAGGAAAAGGAATATTGAAGAGATTAGAGGCGGTACAGAGATTGGTGAAGGCAAGATCAAGAAGAGTGTTTCTGTTACAAATCGCTATTTGTAACTGGCCCTTTAAATGAAAAATTGCCCTGCTTCCCTGGATTGTGGAGAAGCCTATTTGCCAGCCTCCTTCCTTATGACTATGGCCCTGTGTGAGCGGTGATACCCCAGATGGCTATGCCATGGAGCCTATTCATATAATGAAAGACTATGGGAAAGACTTTAGCTCCGTGGCAATTGAACTGTGTGAATAGGATCTGCGCGCTATTCGGTAGTTTTGTGCGCTCAGATCCCAGCTATCTGGGGATATGTGAAATGTCTGTGTGTTATGTGTAAAATGTGACTTTATGTATTTTAAAGTGTTTTATGTTGTTTTGCAACCATGTGGTTAATGGAGTCTGCCTCTAGTCCTGGATAATTGAATTACTTCCCCCCATTGTCTCCAGGATAGAGGGCCCTGTAAAACCATGCTTCCAGAAGGTCAAATGCACATTTGTACTAACTTCTGAACCCCTGGTCCAATTCGTATGATTTTTGAGTATGTTGTTCCCCTGAATGGATTGATTGTGAATATGTATTTTTATGCGAATGTGATGTATATTTTGGGAGTTATGAATGTTGTGTAAAAACTGTATTTTTACTGTCTGTGATAATTATGTTAATCCCTTGTGTAGCATAATTATATCACAGACATAGGGGAGGATTTTGTGTGTAATTACTGGGAGTGGTTTTAATGATGTACGTGTATGATTGGTTGTTTTGTCCCGCCCTGTGGGTGGTCCTGTATTTTCAAAATGGTAATAAAAACCAGGCTGGGTGTTCCAGCACCTCAGACCTCTTCTGACCCTCTAACTTGCAGCCTTGACTCATGTTTGTAGGGGACAGCTATAATCACTACAGGGATTGCTATGCTCGTCATACTCCCTTAGCTGTTGAGCTCTTGTAAGAGCTCTTGTTCCTGATCCTGCTTCGCTCTACAGAAGGGAGAGGTTCACCTATTGGAACCTGGAGCCTGGTCGTAGGTCCAGGGCGCAGAGCAGACGGCGAGATACCAGCCCAGCAGCGGTGGTTCGTGGAGTTCGCAGTGCTTATGGTGGCTACGGTGCTGATGGTCCTTTGGAAAGCGCTAGGAGCATCCTTTCTACGGTCCAACTTCCAGCCAGCCTGGAGGCAACCGTAACATTTGGTGGCAGCGGTGGGATGGCGTCCTAGCGCAAGGAGCAGCACCCCAACAGCACTTGTATCGTATGAGAGTTATTGAGGGCAACGCTAGCCACTGCGCAGCGTCCCTACCTTGAGCAGCATGGAGCCAGCCAGTCCGTGCACAGCAGCCGAAATGGAGGAGAGGTTCCTCAACAGATTGCATGGCTTCCTATCCTGGAGAGATGGGGAAGTCTCAGAAGAGGAGATGTGTGGGTACAGACATGAGGCCAGATTTGAGCTGTGGGAAGAAGCCCTACAGGAAGTTCAACGTTGGCGAGGAGATCGTAGTATCAGCCGAGAGCAGCAAATCCAGGCTCGAATGGCAGAGCGGATGCCCTTCCTGGGCAAACAACCCCTTCCAGTGTGGGTAGCTAAACTAGAGAAACTAGTATACAACGAACTGTGGCTCGACACCGCATACCAGGCGCTACAGTGGTACGCAACTCAGCTCGCTCCAGAGATGGCTGAGTATGAATTCCCAGAGTGTGGGGATTACGATGGCCCTGATCTATTCTGGGAGAATATGGACGATGATGACTTTGGTAGGGCTACAGATTCACGCTTCTGGGACCTGTTTGATGACCGGGAAGACAAGCTGGGCCTCCCTAGAACTATTAACCTAGAGGCAGATCTGCGGTACCTAGTCACCAACGAATGTGACCTTGAGTGGAAGTACCAGCACCTCATCGATGGGTCCCGGGAAGAGACACCTGGTCCCCTTCCTCCACAGCATCCAGAGGTACCCCAGGAGAGCACAGCAGCAGAGCCAGGTCGAGAGCCCTTCAGCTGGCAGGACATCATAGAATGGTCCTGGGAGGACCCCCAGCAGGCAGGTGGAGATGGGACCGCAGTCTCTCTACCGGCCCTACAGGGATGCTGGGCAGGCGGCCCAGATCCCCAGCGGCAGCGTGAGTTAAAGGGAGAGGAGAGCAGCGACCTCCCTCCCCAGCGGCAGTGCACTGTACAGATGGAAGAGACAACCGGTCTCCTTCCCCAACCACAACCAGAGGTACCCGAGGCAGCAGGCCTCAAAGACTGGTCCTGGGAGGACCCCCAGCAGGCAGGTGGAGATGGGACCGCAGTCTCTCTACCGACCCTACAGGGATGCTGGGCAGGCGGCCCAGATCCCCAGCGGCAGCCTGAGTTACAGGAAGAGGAGAGCAGCGACCTCCCTCCCCAGCGGCAGTGCACCGTGCAGAGGGAAGAGACAACCGGTCTCCTTCCCCAACCCCAACCAGAGATACCCGAGGCAGCAGGCCTCATAGAATGGTCCTGGGAGGACCCCCAGCAGGCAGGTGGAGATGGGACCGCAGTCTCTCTACCGGCCCTACAGGGATGCTGGGCAGGCGGCCCAGATCCCCAGCGGCAGACCCAGCTACAGGGAGAGGAGAGCATCGACCACCCTCCCCAGCCGGAGTATGCCTTCCAGGGAGAGGAGACAACCGGTCTCTCTCCCCAGCCGCAGCATGTTCCACAAGAAGCGGAGAGCATCGACCTCCCTTCTCAACGGCCGCAGGAGTATCAGGAGGAGGAGGTAAGCCAATTCCCCCCTCCTCAGCTAACTTCTAACCTGGGCCCAGGGTTAACAGTTCCCTTTGCCCCCAGGCAGGACTATGCCCCAATTCCCCCAGCAGAAGCGCTGGCACCAGGGCAGAGTGCCGCTGGCCTCTGCCCCCCAAGTACTACCAGCTATTTGCCCAGCTGCACCCGGAAGGCAGCGAGTGCTGCATGTTTACCCTACAACCTGGGACCTACAGGCCAGTACTATTTATTGTGGGGGGGCTTCTCTGCCAATGTTTATTTGTGGGTGGGCTGCGAGACTAACTTAGGCACTGACCGACAGAAGGTCAGGTGCCTGGTTAGTCTCCCTCCAAAAGGGGAGATGTGTTACAAATCGCTATTTGTAACTGGCCCTTTAAATGAAAAATTGCCCTGCTTCCCTGGATTGTGGAGAAGCCTATTTGCCAGCCTCCTTCCTTATGACTATGGCCCTGTGTGAGCGGTGATACCCCAGATGGCTATGCCATGGAGCCTATTCATATAATGAAAGACTATGGGAAAGACTTTAGCTCCGTGGCAATTGAACTGTGTGAATAGGATCTGCGCGCTATTCGGTAGTTTTGTGCGCTCAGATCCCAGCTATCTGGGGATATGTGAAATGTCTGTGTGTTATGTGTAAAATGTGACTTTATGTATTTTAAAGTGTTTTATGTTGTTTTGCAACCATGTGGTTAATGGAGTCTGCCTCTAGTCCTGGATAATTGAATTACTTCCCCCCATTGTCTCCAGGATAGAGGGCCCTGTAAAACCATGCTTCCAGAAGGTCAAATGCACATTTGTACTAACTTCTGAACCCCTGGTCCAATTCGTATGATTTTTGAGTATGTTGTTCCCCTGAATGGATTGATTGTGAATATGTATTTTTATGCGAATGTGATGTATATTTTGGGAGTTATGAATGTTGTGTAAAAACTGTATTTTTACTGTCTGTGATAATTATGTTAATCCCTTGTGTAGCATAATTATATCACAGACATAGGGGAGGATTTTGTGTGTAATTACTGGGAGTGGTTTTAATGATGTACGTGTATGATTGGTTGTTTTGTCCCGCCCTGTGGGTGGTCCTGTATTTTCAAAATGGTAATAAAAACCAGGCTGGGTGTTCCAGCACCTCAGACCTCTTCTGACCCTCTAACTTGCAGCCTTGACTCATGTTTGTAGGGGACAGCTATAATCACTACAGGGATTGCTATGCTCGTCATACTCCCTTAGCTGTTGAGCTCTTGTAAGAGCTCTTGTTCCTGATCCTGCTTCGCTCTACAGAAGGGAGAGGTTCACCTATTGGAACCTGGAGCCTGGTCGTAGGTCCAGGGCGCAGAGCAGACGGCGAGATACCAGCCCAGCAGCGGTGGTTCGTGGAGTTCGCAGTGCTTATGGTGGCTACGGTGCTGATGGTCCTTTGGAAAGCGCTAGGAGCATCCTTTCTACGGTCCAACTTCCAGCCAGCCTGGAGGCAACCGTAACAGTTTCCCACTGTATGGGTTGCTAAATTGGACCATTGCGTAAGGCCAAAGGAGGAGGTTACAGAGAGTAGACAAGAGGCATCAGGGCAATTGGGGTTGTTGATTGGGATATTGAAATCCCAAAGTATAAGGGAAGGGGTGCTAGATGAGAGGAAGTGATGTCATAAGGGTACGTGCTGTAATAAATGTTTGAACATTTTGTTTCCTGCCAGTTGCCACAAGTCCATCTACATAACATAGAGATCTGCTCCTCACCTGGATGTGTATGAAGACTTGGAGCTTGACTATCCTAAATCTGAAGATGAGTATTGGAGGTTGTAACTTGTGATATTTTATGTAGCTACTGGTATACCCTTTACCAGTAACACAATTTGCCAACTTTGTTTGTCTTTTTCTCCACCAACTACTTTGTATGTTTCTTTCTCTTCCCAGCTCCTCTCTGAGTCTCTTAGTCCCCCCAGCCCTTCTGTGTGTTTCTTTGCCCCCCTAGTCCCTTTGTGTCTCTTTGTCCTCTCAGATACCCTCTGTGTGTCTTTGTCGCCCAACCCCTTTGTGTGTCCCCTTTTCCTCTTCCCCAGCCCCTCTGTGTATCTCATCCCTTCCAAAGCCTTTGTGGGTCTCTCTCCTCTCCCTAGCCCCTATGTGTGTCTCTTTGTTGTCCCCCAGCCCTCTGTGTGTCTCTTTGTCCCCCACAGCGCTCTCTTTGTACCACTAGCCCCTCTATGAGTCTCTTTAACCCCTCAGTCTCTCCATGTTTCTCCTTAACCCCCAACACCTCTGTAACGGAACTGCTTGGCACCCCGACCGGGTACCTTCCGTTGATGGATGCTCCTAGTGCTTTCCGAGGGCGCCAAGCACTCCACCTGACACCATAACCACTGCAGACCCCAAAAACCGCTGCAGCTTGGTTGGGGTCTCGCTGTCTCCACCCACTCTGGACCCAGTAGGTCGACCGTTCCAAATTCCAGAGAGCAGGAACAAGAACTAGCTCTTACAAGAGCTAGTGATTATACTCAGGGGAGTATAGTGATTATAGCAATCCCCAGAGTGTGGTAGTTCTCCAATCCCCTAAACATGAGCCGAAACTTCATGAAGGTACAAGATGATCTGTTTAATGAACACAAAGACATTCCTTTTATACACATTTTCAGGCCAGATGCACACCCCCTGGACCTGCTGGTAAACTGGGACAAAAAGGACACAAACCAATGGGAACACTAATTAACAAAATAACACTCCCACATACACAGTAAAATCCCTCCCCTCTATTCTGGAGATAATTGGCTTAAGTAACCGTAGTAAACTCAATTATCTCCAGGTACAGAAAATATCTCCATTTACAATAACAGTAAAAATAGCTTGGATCTGAGCGCTCAATATATCCGAACAGCGCTCAGATCCTCCGAACATAGTCAAATCGCCATCGGTTCAAGTGTCTATGAAAGTGTCTTTTGACCGACCGCAGCCTGGCTTTCCTGCCCAAAACAGTTCCTCAGAATTTGGCTGTGCGGCCGGTCTATTCCCCATGATAAAGTCAGTTCAAATAGACGAACGGCACACGTTCATGCAAATGTCAATGTTAAAGTGCTGTTCGAATGCACGAACGGGGCCATTCGTGCAAATCTGTAATCTTAATGTGGTGTTCGACTCCATTCGAAGGGTTGAAGCTCCAGAGAAGGTAAAACTTCAGCGGTGTTCGTGCCGTCAAGTATCCGATTTTAGTTCCATGAACTCAACGGCAAAATACAGCTGACCGCGTTTGGCTAAATTAAAATGTCCGCCGCCACGTGTTCGTTTGTGGAATGGCGGGCACTTTGGCTGTATCCAATGTGCCACTTCAAAAGTGTAAAGCTGTTCCCATATAAGTTAAAGGGGCAGCAACAGTGTATTAAAGTCCAATATACCCAAATAGGGCTTTTAAAGGGCCATACATCCCAGGGGCCATAGTCACATGGTAAAAGGCTAGCCATTAGTCCTCTCCAAGAGCAAGTGGCGAAGGGCACTTCGTCACACACCCTCCATCTGTTAACTTAACCCCCAGACCCTAAATATGTCTCCGTGAAAGTGTGTCCTTAACCCCCCGCAACTAAATGTCTCCTTAACCTCCCAACTTATCCTTAACGCCCAAGACCCTCCATGTGTTTCCTTGACCTCCGGCCCCTGCAATGTTCTCCCTACCCCCAATCTCTTCATGTGTCTCCTTAACCCACCAACCCATCCAGGTGTTTCCTTACCCTCCCAACCCCACCATGTTACACCTTAAACCCCAGCCCCTGTATTTTTCTCCCTACCCCCAATCCTTCCACGTGTCTCCTTACCCCAACACCCCTAACTGTGTCTCCTTGACCCCAACCCTTCCCTGTTCCTCCTTAACACCCCAGACCCTCCATTTGTTTCCTAAACCCCCCAACCCCTGTATTTTTCTCCCGACCCCGAATCCTTCCATGTTTTTCCTCACCCCCCTAACCCTTCATGTGTTTCCATAACCCCCCCCCCCCGATCCTACATCTGTTTCCTTACCCCCCTCCCCTAAATGTGTCTCCTTAACCCCAAGCCCCTCCATGTGTTTGGTTACCCTCCCAACCCCACCATGTTACTCCTTAAACCCCAGCCCCTGCATTTATCTCCCTACCCCCAATCCCTCCATGTGTCTCTTTAACCCACCAACCCCTCCAGGTGTTTCCTTAACCTACCAACCCCACCATGTTTCTCCTTTACCCCCAACCCCTGCATATGTCTCTTTAAACCCCAGCCCCTAAATGTGTCTCCTTAAATCCCCAATCCATCTGTTTCCCCTTAACCCCCCAGACCCTGCATTTTTCCCTTACCCCAATCCTTCCACATATTTCCTTACCCCAACACCCCTAAATGTGTCTCCTTCACCCCAACCCTTCCCTGTTTCTCCTTATCACCCCAGACCCTCCATGTGTTTCCTAAACCCCCAACCTCTGTATTTTTTTCCCGACCCCGAATCCTTCCATGTTTCTCCTTAACACCCCAGACCCTTCATGTGTTTCCCTAACCCACCCAGATTCTACATCTGTTTCCTTACCCCCCTCCCCTAAATGTGTCTCCCCTCCATATGTTTCCTTAACCCCCAAGACCCTGCATTTTTTTCCTACCCCCAATCCTTCCACGTGTCTCCTTACCCCAACACCCCTAAATGTGTCTCCTTACACCCCCCAGACCCTTTATGTGTTTCCTTAACCTCACAAACCCCTGCATTTTTCTCCCTACCCCAACCCTTCAATGCTTCTCCTTACCCCAACACCCCTAAATGTGTCTCCTTAACCCCCCAACCCTTCCCTTTTTCTCCTTACCATAACACCCCTAAATGTGTCTCCTTAACCCCCAACCCTTCATTGTTTATCCTTACCCCAACACCCCTAAATGTGTTTCCTTAACCCCCCAACCCTTCCCTGTTTCTCCTTACCCCAACACCCCTAAATGTGTCTCCTTAACCCCTCAACCCTTCCCTGTTTCTCCTTACCCCCCCAGACCCTTTATGTATTTCCTTAACCCCCCATACCCCTGCATTTTTCTCCCTACCCCCCAACCCTTCCATGCTTCTCCTTACCCCAACACCCCTAAATGTGTCTCCTTAACTCCCAACCCTTCCCTGTTTCTCCTTGACACCCAGACCGTGTATTTTTCCCCTGATCCCCAGAACCTCCATGGGTTTCCTAAGCCCCCCAATCCTTTCCTGTTTCTCCTTACCCCCATCACCCCTAAATTTGATCCCTTAACCCCCCCAACCCTTCCCTGTTTCTCCTTACCCCCAGACCCTTTATGTGTTTCCTTAACCCCCCCAAACCCCTGCATTTTTCTCCTTGCCCCCAACCCTTCCATGCTTCTCCATCCCCCAACACCCCTACATTTGTCTCCTTAACCCCCAACCATTCCCTGTTTCTCCTTACCCCAACACACCTAAATGTCTCTCCTAAACCCCCAACCCTGCATTTTTTCCCCTAATTCCCAGACCCTCCATGTGTTTCCTAAACCCCCCAATCCTTCCCTGTTTCTCCTTACCCCAACACCCCTAAATGTGTCTCCTCAACCCCTCAACCGTTCCCTGTTTCTCCTTACCCCAACACCCCTAAATGTGCTCCCTTAACCCCCAACCCTTCCCTGTTTCTCCTTACCCCCATACCCTGTATGTGTTTCCTTAACCCCCCCAAACCCCTGCATTTTTCTCCCTACACCCAAACCTTCCATGCTTCTCCTTACCCCAACACCCCTAAATGTGTCTCGCTACCTTTCCCAATCCTACCACGTTTCTCCTTAACAACCAGACTCTGCATTTTTTCCCCAACACACCTAAATGTGTCTCCTTAACCCTTCAACCCTTCCCTGTTTCTCCTTACCCCAACACCCCTAAATGTGTCTCCTTAACCCCCAAACCCTTCCCTGTTTTTCCTTAACAACCAGACTCTGCATTTTTTCCCTAATCCCCAGACCCTCCATGTGTTTCCTAAACCCCCCAATCCTTCCCTGTTTCTCCTTACCACAACACCCCTAAATGTGTCTCCTTAACCCCCCAACCCTTCCTTGTTTCTCCTTACCCCGAACACCCCTAAATGTGCCCCCTTAGCCCCCCAACCCTTCCCTGTTTCTCCTTACCCTCCAGACCCTTTATGTGTTTCCTTAACTCCAATCCTTCCACGTTTCTCCTTACCCCAACACCCCTAAATGTGTTTCCTTAACCCTCCCCAACCCTTCCCTGTTTATCCTTACCCCAACACCCCTAAATGTGTCTCCTTAACCCTCCAATCCTTCCCTGTTGCTCCTTACCCCAACACCCCTAAATGTGTCTCCTTAACCCCCCAACCCTTCCCTGTTTCTCCTTACCCTAACACCCCTAAATGTGTTTCCTTAAACCCCCAACCCTTCCCTGTTTCTCCTTACCACACACCCCTAAATGTGTCTCCTTAACCCCCCAACCCTTCCCTGTTTCTCCTTACCCCAACACCCCTAAATGTGTCTCCTTAACCCCCCAATCCTTCCACGTTTCTCCTTACCCCAACACCCCTAAATGTGTCTCCTTAACCCCCCAATCCTTCCCTGTTTCTCCTTGCCCCAACACCCCTAAATGTGTCTCCTTAACCCCCCAACCCTTCCCTGTTTCTCCTTACCCTAACACCCCTAAATGTGTTTCCTTAACCCCCCAACCCTTCCCTGTTTCTCCTTACCCCTACACCCCTAAATGTGTCTCCTTAACCCCCCAACCCTTCCCTGTTTCTCCTTACCCCCCAGACCCTTTATGTGTTTCCTTCACCCCAATCCTTCCACGTTTCTCCTTACCCCAACACCCCTAAATGTCTCTCCTTAACCCTCCAATCCTTCCCTATTTCTCCTTACCCCTACACCCCTAAATGTGTCTCCTTAACCCCCCAACCCTTCCCTGTTTATCCTTACCCCAGACCCTTTATGTGTTTCCTTAACCCCCCCAACCCTTCCCTGTTTCTCCTTACCCCCCAGACCCTTTATGTGTTTCCTTAACCCCAATCCTTCCACGTTTCTCCTTACCCCAACACCCCTAAATGTGTCTCCTTAACCCTCTAATCCTTCACTGTTTATCCTTACCCCAACACCCCTAAATGTGTTTCCTTAACCCCCCCAACCCTTCCCTGTTTCTCCTTACCCCTACACCCCTAAATGTGTCTCCTTAACCCCCAACCCTTCCCTGTTTCTCCTTACCCCAACACCCCTAAATGTGTTTCCTTAACCCCCCCAACCCTTCCCTGTTTCTCCTTACCCCTACACCCCTAAATGTGTCTCCTTCACCCCCAACCCTTCCCTGTTTCTCCTTACCCCAACACCCCTAAATGTGTTTCCTTAACCCCCCAACCCTTCCCTGTTTCTCCTTACCCCTACACCCCTAAATGTGTCTCCTTAACCCCCCAACCCTTCCCTGTTTCTCCTTACCCCCCAGACCCTTTATGTGTTTCCTTAACCCCAATCCTTCCACGTTTCTCCTTACCCCAACACCCCTAAATGTGTCTCCTTTACCCCCCAATCCTTCCCTGTTTCTCCTTACCCCAACACCCCTAAATTTGTTTCCTAAACCCCCCAACCCTTCCCTGTTTCTCCTTACCCCTACACCCCTAAATGTGTCTCCTTAACCCCCCAACCCTTCCCTGTTTCTCCTTACCCCCAGACCCTTTATGTGTTTCCTTAACCCCCCCAACCCTTCCCTGTTTCTCCTTACCCCCCAGACCCTTTATGTGTTTCCTTAACCCCAATCCTTCCACGTTTCTCCTTACCCCAACACCCCTAAATGTGTCTCCTTAACCCTCCAATCCGTCCCTGTTTCTCCTTACCCCTACACCCCTAAATGTGTCTCCTTAACCCCTAACACTTCCCTGTTTCTCCTTACCCCAACACCCATAAATGTGTCTCCTTAACCCCCCAACCCTTCCCTGTTTCTCCTTACCCCTACACCCCTAAATGTGTCTCCTTAACCCCCCAACCCTTCCCTGTTTCTCCTTACCCCCCAGACCCTTTATGTGTTTCCTTAACACCAATCCTTCCACGTTTCTCCTTACCCCAACACCCCTAAATGTCTCTCCTTAACCCTCCAATCCTTCCCTATTTC
This sequence comes from Pelobates fuscus, assembly GCF_036172605.1. Taxonomy (NCBI): domain Eukaryota; kingdom Metazoa; phylum Chordata; class Amphibia; order Anura; family Pelobatidae; genus Pelobates; species Pelobates fuscus. Next base: position 144,637,478 of record NC_086325.1, on the reverse strand, counting down.
TCCTTACCCCTACACCCCTAAATGTGTCTCCTTAACCCCCCAACCCTTCCCTGTTTATCCTTACCCCAGACCCTTTATGTGTTTCCTTAACCCCCCCAACCCTTCCCTGTTTCTCCTTACCCCCCAGACCCTTTATGTGTTTCCTTAACCCCAATCCTTCCACGTTTCTCCTTACCCCAACACCCCTAAATGTGTCTCCTTAACCCTCTAATCCTTCACTGTTTATCCTTACCCCAACACCCCTAAATGTGTTTCCTTAACCCCCCCAACCCTTCCCTGTTTCTCCTTACCCCTACACCCCTAAATGTGTCTCCTTAACCCCCAACCCTTCCCTGTTTCTCCTTACCCCAACACCCCTAAATGTGTTTCCTTAACCCCCCCAACCCTTCCCTGTTTCTCCTTACCCCGACACCCCTAAATGTGTCTCCTTCACCCCCAACCCTTCCCTGTTTCTCCTTACCCCAACACCCCTAAATGTGTTTCCTTAACCCCCCAACCCTTCCCTGTTTCTCCTTACCCCTACACCCCTAAATGTGTCTCCTTAACCCCCCAACCCTTCCCTGTTTCTCCTTACCCCCCAGACCCTTTATGTGTTTCCTTAACCCCAATCCTTCCACGTTTCTCCTTACCCCAACACCCCTAAATGTGTCTCCTTTACCCCCCAATCCTTCCCTGTTTCTCCTTACCCCAACACCCCTAAATTTGTTTCCTAAACCCCCCAACCCTTCCCTGTTTCTCCTTACCCCTACACCCCTAAATGTGTCTCCTTAACCCCCAACCCTTCCCTGTTTCTCCTTACCCCCAGACCCTTTATGTGTTTCCTTAACCCCCCAACCCTTCCCTGTTTCTCCTTACCCCCCAGACCCTTTATGTGTTTCCTTAACCCCAATCCTTCCACGTTTCTCCTTACCCCAACACCCCTAAATGTGTCTCCTTAACCCCCCAACCCTCCCCTGTTTATCCTTACCCCAACACCCCTAAATGTGTTTCCTTAACCCCCCAACCCTTCCCTGTTTCTCCTTACCCCTACACCCCTAAATGTGTCTCCTTAACCCCCCAACCCTTCCCTGTTTCTCCTTACCCCAACACCCCAAAATGTGTTTCCTTAACCCCCCCAACCCTTCCCTGTTTCTCCTTACCCCAACACCCCTAAATGTGTTTCCTTAACCCCCAACCCTTCCCTGTTTCTCCTTACCTCTACATCCCTAAATGTGTCTCCTTCACCCCCAACCCTTCCCTGTTTCTCCTTACCCCAACACCCCTAAATGTGTTTCCTTAACCCCCCAACCCTTCCCTGTTTCTCCTTACCCCTACACCCCTAAATGTGTCTCCTTAACCCCCCAACCCTTCCCTGTTTCTCCTTACCCCCCAGACCCTTTATGTGTTTCCTTAACCCCAATCCTTCCACGTTTCTCCTTACCCCAACACCCCTAAATGTGTCTCCTTTACCCCCCAATCCTTCCCTGTTTCTCCTTACCCCAACACCCCTAAATTTGTTTCCTAAACCCCCCAACCCTTCCCTGTTTCTCCTTACCCCTACACCCCTAAATGTGTCTCCTTAACCCCCCAACCCTTCCCTGTTTCTCCTTACCCCCAGACCCTTTATGTGTTTCCTTAACCCCCCCAACCCTTCCCTGTTTCTCCTTACCCCCCAGACCCTTTATGTGTTTCCTTAACCCCAATCCTTCCACGTTTCTCCTTACCCCAACACCCCTAAATGTGTCTCCTTAACCCCCCAACCCTCCCCTGTTTATCCTTACCCCAACACCCCTAAATGTGTTTCCTTAACCCCCCAACCCTTCCCTGTTTCTCCTTACCCCTACACCCCTAAATGTGTCTCCTTAACCCCCCAACCCTTCCCTGTTTCTCCTTACCCCAACACCCCAAAATGTGTTTCCTTAACCCCCCCAACCCTTCCCTGTTTCTCCTTACCCCAACACCCCTAAATGTGTTTCCTTAACCCCCAACCCTTCCCTGTTTCTCCTTACCTCTACATCCCTAAATGTGTCTCCTTAACCCCCCAACCCTTCCCTGTTTCTCCTTACCCCCCAGACCCTTTATGTGTTTCCTTAACCCCAATCCTTCCACGTTTCTCCTTACCCCAACACCCCTAAATGTGTCTCCTTTACCCCCCAATCCTTCCCTGTTTCTCCTTACCCCAACACCCCTAAATTTGTTTCCTAAACCCCCCAACCCTTCCCTGTTTCTCCTTACCCCTACACCCCTAAATGTGTCTCCTTAACCCCCCAACCCTTCCCTGTTTCTCCTTACCCCCCAGACCCTTTATGTGTTTCCTTAACCCCAATCCTTCCACGTTTCTCCTTACCCCAACACCCCTAAATGTGTCTCCTTAGCCACCCAATCCTTCCACGTTTATCCTTACCCCAACACCCCTAAATGTGTCTCCTTTACCCCCCAATCCTTCCCTGTTTCTCCTTACCCCAACACCTCTAAATTTGTTTCCTAAACCCCCCAACCCTTCCCTGTTTCTCCTTACCCCTACACCCCTAAATGTGTCTCCTTAACCCCCCAACCCTTCCCTGTTTCTCCTTACCCCCAGACCCTTTATGTGTTTCCTTAACCCCCCAACCCTTCCCTGTTTCTCCTTACCCCCCAGACCCTTTATGTGTTTCCTTAACCCCAATCCTTCCACGTTTCTCCTTACCCCAACACCCCTAAATGTGTCTCCTTAACCCCCCAACCCTCCCCTGTTTATCCTTACCCCAACACCCCTAAATGTGTTTCCTTAACCCCCCAACCCTTCCCTGTTTCTCCTTACCCCTACACCCCTAAATGTGTCTCCTTAACCCCCCAACCCTTCCCTGTTTCTCCTTACCCCAACACCCCAAAATGTGTTTCCTTAACCCCCCCAACCCTTCCCTGTTTCTCCTTACCCCAACACCCCTAAATGTGTTTCCTTAACCCCCAACCCTTCCCTGTTTCTCCTTACCTCTACATCCCTAAATGTGTCTCCTTCACCCCCAACCCTTCCCTGTTTCTCCTTACCCCAACACACCTAAATGTGTTTCCTTAACCCCCCAACCCTTCCCTGTTTCTCCTTACCCCTACACCCCTAAATGTGTCTCCTTAACCCCCCAACCCTTCCCTGTTTCTCCTTACCCCCCAGACCCTTTATGTGTTTCCTTAACCCCAATCCTTCCACGTTTCTCCTTACCCCAACACCCCTAAATGTGTCTCCTTTACCCCCCAATCCTTCCCTGTTTCTCCTTACCCCAACACCCCTAAATTTGTTTCCTAAACCCCCCAACCCTTCCCTGTTTCTCCTTACCCCTACACCCCTAAATGTGTCTCCTTAACCCCCCAACCCTTCCCTGTTTCTCCTTACCCCAGACCCTTTATGTGTTTCCTTAACCCCCCCAACCCTTCCCTGTTTCTCCTTACCCCCCAGACCCTTTATGTGTTTCCTTAACCCCAATCCTTCCACGTTTCTCCTTACCCCAACACCCCTAAATGTGTCTCCTTAACCCCCCAACCCTCCCCTGTTTATCCTTACCCCAACACCCCTAAATGTGTTTCCTTAACCCCCCAACCCTTCCCTGTTTCTCCTTACCCCTACACCCCTAAATGTGTCTCCTTAACCCCCCAACCCTTCCCTGTTTCTCCTTACCCCAACACCCCAAAATGTGTTTCCTTAACCCCCCCAACCCTTCCCTGTTTCTCCTTACCCCAACACCCCTAAATGTGTTTCCTTAACCCCCAACCCTTCCCTGTTTCTCCTTACCTCTACATCCCTAAATGTGTCTCCTTAACCCCCCAACCCTTCCCTGTTTCTCC